>NC_142583.1:3647307-3951250 GCF_965207765.1 Zootoca vivipara | reverse complement strand
TTTCCCTGATCTAAATTTTTTTTATATATAATGATTTTTATTAGAATTTTTCTTAAAATAATCACAACAAAGAATAACACAACATAAAATATAAAAAGACACTACAATAACAACAAAAAATAAAAAATAAACACAAAAATTCAAATTACATATTCCTTTTTCCTTCACAGTATATATGGGGACCTCCTCGGGCTCCCGTCTACTGCGGTTCTTTAACAAATTGAATTTAGAGCATTTTAATCACATTTTCCAAACTTATTTTACTCCTTTCTACTTAACATATTCTTACATTCCACAGTTTCTTTTTTAACCTAATTCTGATCTTAATATGTAACTTTTACATATTTTTTAAATATAGCTTAACATCTTTCCATTCTTCTTCTGTCGTTTCTTCTCTCCGGTTATGGATTCTTCCAGTCATCTCAGCCAGTTCCATAAACTCCATCATCTTCATCTGCCAGTCATCAACTGTTGGTAGTACATGGGATTTCCAGTTCTTGGCTAGTAAGATTCTTGCCGCCGTCGTGGCATACATAAAAAAGGAAACATTTTTCTTAGGAATCTCTTTACTGACAATGCCCACTAGAAATGCTTCTGGTTTCTTAACAAATGTGTTTTTCAACACCTTCTTAAGTTCATTATAAATCTTGTCCCAGAAGTCACTTACTAATGGACACATCCACCACATGTGGTAAAAGGAACCCTCTTCTCTCTTACATCTCCAACATTTATTATCATGTTTGTGATAAATCATAGCTAGTTTTACTGGTGTAAGGTACCATCTATACATCATTTTCATTATGTTTTCTCTTAGCAAGCTACACGCAGTAAATTTAATATTCTGTTGCCAAAGTTTTTCCCAATCCTCTATCATAATATTATGTCCAACAATCTTTGCCCACATTTCCCTGATCTAAATTGCCCCACTCCAATGCTGTTAATTTCCAATTGACCCCTACGGGGTCAAACAGCAGCTTTAGAGGCTACAGCAGGCTTCCTCAACCTCGGCCCGCCAGATGTTTTGAGACTACAATCCCCATCATCCCTGACCATGGGAGCTGCTAGCTAGGGATGATGGGAGTTGTAGGCCAAAAACATCTGGAGGGCCGAGGTTGAGGAAGCCTGAGCTACAACAAGTAACCAGCATGAGGAAAAGGGACAGGCCCATCTCCTCCCGCACTACTGCTCTGCTCCATTTCTGAATCCTATTATTAACTGAAAACAGTAAAATTGGAAGATTCAATCGTGGATCTCTTGCATTGCATGTATTTTGTGCCTGCGTTTTCAATATTCCAATATGCTTTATGATTTTACTGTTTTCTCCTCATATTACCGGGGGGCGGGGCGGTCAAATTCAACCTTCACTCATGGCTTAAATACATTTCTTATAAATGTTAATAGTGGTGCCTTAGTACACTTAACAGCCACAGGGGAATTGAGAACTGGGGGAAATTACACGAAATGCCAGTGAGAAAGATCTGGTTTCCTCTTTATAATGCAGTAAAGAAAGGCATGAATTGAAGAATGCATGTTTTTAATATTTTACACAGCCTACATTGGGTGCTATGGGGAATGAATACAAGGAGCCTGGAAGCTGGCCTTTTTTGTTGGCAGAGGCAGGGGTGTGTGTGTGTGTGCTGGTTAATTTAAAACTACTCTGGGTGGTGATGTTTATGATTCTGAGGTGTGTGCTCAAATGTGCATAGCAGGGAAGTTGTCGAGAAAAAGATGACCACTCTAAATGTTGTCTTCATGACCGTTCCAAGCCATTCTGTTACTGGGAACACCTTCTGATATGAATAACCTTCTCTTTAAGGAAGGCAACCGAGATGTGGATCAGATTAATGGTGGAAAAGGGAATTATTCCTAGACTCTGGAAAGACTGGGCTCCCTCGGCAGAGGCAGAATGGATAACTAGCTTTACTCAAATTACACCTCCTGGGAGTGCGATTTATAAAACACAGAACAGGGGAGATTTATTCAAAAACATATGGAAGCTATTTATGGATTATGTTGATGGGTCTGGGATTAATGTATGAAAATATGTAATACTGCTACATTTGTTGGAAAGATTGCTACATAATGAAGGCTTCATCTATAAATTGTGCACTCCCTGTTCAAGTCATGTGTTCAGAGGGTAGTTGGTGGTGGGAGGCGGAGGTAAAAGGGAATCCTTTGTTTTGGAGGAAGCTTGTTGGTTTGGGGTAATGTGGTACTCTCTCTTAAGATCATTTAGGAAAGAGTGGATAACCGTACTATAAATTGCCCTGTGGGTGATGAAGAGAGCAAATATTATACCTTTGTATACATCTGAAGCCTAATCCTGACACATGCTGACTAGCTACTATGGAAGGTAGCACACTTTTTTTCCCACTGGCTTCCCGACATGAATGAAACTCAAGAGCGGACAAGCAGGATGGCCTTGTTAAGAATATGGCCTGGATTCAAAAAGCCACAGGGTTTGTGCCCAATGGAGAATCGAATCTGGGTCTCACGAACAGGGCCGTCTTAGACATGCCCGACGCCCTGGTGTGACAGATCCCTCCGGTGCCCCCCCCGCCCCATTTCCCAGCATGGTGGGTGGGTGGCTGCCGCAGGCGCAGCTGCTCTGCACCACCCAGCCTGCCGTAGGGCTGGCCCTGGGCCAGGGGGCGCTGCCCGCCCCCTGTTGCGATGCCCCTGCGCGCCTCCAGAGAGCGGCCTGAAGTCGCTGAACAGTGGAGGTGCGCCTGGGGCAGCCTCAGCCGCACCTCTCAGCGGGCACAGCGGCGCCCCTGGTGGCCTGGTGCCCCGCGCCACCGGGGGCGGGCCTAGAGCTGGCCCTGCTCACGAACAATGCAGGAAAGCCTAGAGCTCCTTGCAGGGCATCTGTTCTGGGGGCACCCCTCAGGCTTAGAGAGGGCACTCTGCAACGCCTTGCCTCTTGTCTTCAGGGAAGACGAGCAGCAATGCTGCACACATGATTGCCTCTACCAGTATCTCACTGAAACTCAATGAGACAGGGAGCCTTCTGGCTGTGGTGGAAGCAGAGGAGCGGGCCGGTCACTGCCTCTTGCACCTCCGGCTACTTCACCCTGCCTAAGGGGTATGCTAGGGTTGCCATACGCCCGGATTTTCCCCGGACAGGTCTGGGATTCCAATGATGGAATTAGCATCTGGAGGGGATTTTGGAAAATGGACAAAATGTCCAGATTTTTTGAAATTTTCAACAGCCCCCCCCCAAAAGCTCAACAGATTTTTACTTCTTGAAATATGGCAACCCTAGGGTAGGCCAACTCCACCTGTCTTCCTTCAGAGTCAACACAGTGCGGGCCAAGCCCAGCTGAGAGAAACTGACAGCTTTCATACAAAGTAGTAAGTCAGGGGTTGGGAACACGTGTGGCTCTCCAGGTGTAACTCCCAGCAAATCTTTTTTGTTATTAGGTATGTGACCTTTGCTGTCTATTTTGTTGTTTGTTCAGCTTGTAAATGACATTGTGTATAAAAATTAAAAGTGAAATGAAATGAAATTGTTTTTGGAGAGGATTCTACCCCTCAGTTTTTTTCTAAAGGCTTTTGTACTTTAACAGACTCTGTGGTTCCCACAACTCTTATCTATTAATGTCAACACTTTGGGGCTGCATAGACTCATAGAATCTGAGGGTCATCTAGTCCAACCCTCTGAGATGCAGGAATCACAATTAAAGCATGCCTGACAGATGACCATCCAACCTCCAAGGAAGTCCATTCCACCGTCAGACAGCTGTTACGGTCAGAAAGTTATTCCTAATGTTTAGTCAGAATCTCCTTTCTCATAATGTTAACATAGGCACTCTCCCTTGAAGATTGTAAGCAGAATGCAGGAGGAACCTTAATGGGGAAGACATGTATATTCCATCAGTAACACCAGGAATAAAGAACCATGATGGATTAGATTAAATCTAAAATAGCATTCTGTTTCTGCCAGTGGCAATCAGACACTCTTGACAAACAATAAGTCCCTTCCCACCCCACTGTTTGCGCACAAGCAACTGGTATTTAAGATATACTGACTCTGAACATGGAGGTTCCATTTAGCTCTCATGGCTTAAATAGCAATTGATATTCCATGAATGTGTCTATTCCCCCTTTAAAGCAATCAAAGCTAGTGGCCACCATCACCACACCTTGTCACAGCAAATCCCATAAATCAATTATGCCCTGTCTGCCCTGAATCTACTGCCAATCACATTTCAGTGTGTGACCCTGAATCCTACCATTATGAGAAAAAAAAATAACTTATTTCTGTCCCTTGCCCCAAACCATGCATGATCTCCCCAAACTAAGGATTCCCCTAGCAGATATTCCCTTTAGCCATCTTTTTGCAATGACTAGAACAACTTCCATGATCAGGTTATAGGATATATGTCCAACTGCAATTGATCACAGATACGATGTGAGGCAGCCAGCCAAGGCAGCAGATTTGTGACACTGTAAGGGCAGCAGAAGGGAAGAGAGACCAGCCTCACCCATGAGGCACCACCTACTAAACTGTTGGGATTTAATTGGGACTTACATTAATTAGTGGGACCCAGGTGGCGCTGTGGGTTAAACCACTGAGCCTAGGGCAGGCATCCCCAAACTTCGTCCCTCCAGATGTTTTGCACTACAATTCCCATCTTCCCCAACCACTGGTCTTGTTAGCTAGGGATCATGGGAGTTGTAGGCCAAAACATCTGGAGGGCCGCAGTTTGGGGATGCCTGGCCTAGGGCTTGCTTATCAGAAGGTCGGCGGTTCGAATCCCTGTGACGGGGTGAGCTCCCGTTGCTTGGTCCCAGATCCTGCCAACCTAGCAGTTCGAAAGCACGTCAAAATGCAAGTAGATAAATAGGAACCGCTACAGCGGGAAGGTAAACGGCGTTTCCATGTGCTGCTCTGGTTTGCCAGAAGCGGCTTTGTCATGCTGGCCACATGACCTGGAAGCTATACGCCAGCTCCCTCTGCCAATAATGCGAGATGAGCGCGCAACCCCAGAGTCGGTCACGACTGGACCTAATGGTCAGGGGTCCCTTTACCTTTACCTTTACCTACATTAATTAGTAGGGAGGAGAAGGGCTGGACTTGGAACAGGGCTATCATCCTGATCCTAAATATAGTTATTATAGATACTGTATACCTCAGAAATCCCCTTCCATTCGATCCCTTTAACAAGTTGTTGGTGAGACAGGCCAAGGCCAAAGGCATCACACATTTTCTTGAGTTCGTTAAAGATAATTAAAGAAATTAAACCAGGGGTCTCAGTTGCTTGGTGACTTCCTTTTCTTTGATTTATGGCCCCCTTGGGTTCAGAGGGAACCAGTTCTGCCAGGGCTGGTTCCTCTAATCTGAGTTTTACAAGAAACGGATGTGCTAAAAGAAGCAACAAGCCAGCGGTGCTTCTGGTTGCATTTTCAGCCTGATTTATAGAGCTGTAAAACAATCTGGATCAGGGAACCGCCATTAACTTCAAGAGAGCTGTGAACACTGCTTCCCACACACCCCACAAAAACCCCTTCTGCTTTCGGACTTCTGAACCAGGTTCAGAAATGGCACTGAAAGCTATTCTCTCTCTCCATTACTTTGAAAAGTGTTTTAAGACAAAGGTAATATACACAAGCTGTACAGCAGATGGAGCTGAAATGGCACCAGAATAGAGGCAGAGACCAAGCAGCACAAAGCTCTATATTATGTTATATAGTGTGATGCAACAGCAAAAAAAAGCTCTTCTAGGCTGCATCAAGGGGAGTATAATGTCCAGATTAAGGGAAGTAATAGTACCACCCTCTTCTGCTTTGGTCAGACCACACCTGGAGCCCTGTGTCCAGTTCTGGACACCACAATTTAAGAAGGATGTTGACAAGCTGGAATGTGTGCAAAGGAGGGCAACCAAGGTGATCAAGGGTCTGGAAACCAAGCCTTATGAGGAATGGTTGAGAGAGTTGGGCATGTTTAGCCTGGAAAATAGGAGCCATCTTCAAATGATACATGATATGATAGCCATCTTCAACTAGCTAAAGGGCTGCCACATGGAAGATGGAGCAAGCTTCTTTTCTCCTGCTCTAGAAGGGAAGATCCAAACAAATGGCTTCAAGTTACAAGAAAGGAGATTCCAATTAAACATCAGGAAGAACTTTCTGACAGTAGGAGCTGTTCCACAGTGGAAAGGACTTCCTTGGGAGGCTGTGGATTCTCCTTCACGGGAGGAGTTTAAGCAGAGGTTGGGTGGCCATCTGTCATAGAATAGATGCTTCATCTGAGATTCCTGCACTGCAGGGGGGTTGGAGTAGATGACCCTCAGGGTCCCTCTCAACTCTACAATTCTGATTCTGATTCTATTCATTATTTTGTTAGTATTAATATTAGTAATTAGCAAATTAAGTGTTTATGGGGCTTAGCCTTTTGTAAAAAGTTTGCTGTTCCCATGAGCTCTTGGCCTAAGTTTCAAGGGTAGGGCAGATGACCGCCCGAGGGCAAATAAAATACAGTGGTACCTCGGTTTATGAACACAATTGGTTCCAGAAGTCTGTTCATAAACTGAAGCGTTCATAAACTGAAGCGAACTTTCCCATTGAAAGTAATGGAAAGTGGATTAATCTGTTCCAGACTTAAACTGGAGTACTTAAACTGAAGTGTTCATAAACTGAAGCGAACTTTCCCATTGAAAGTAATGGAAAGTGAATTAATCTGTTCCAGATGGGTCCGCGGTGTTCGTAAACCGAAAATTCGTAAACCAAGGTGTTCATAAACCGAGGTTCGACTGTATAGGGAGCCTGGGAAATGTGCAAAAGGAGATACTTCAGAAACAGGAGAGATGAACCCCAGGAAGGGGTACAAGCATGAGGCAAAAATAGTAATAATCCCGTATGACTCTCTAAAATGCACATCAAAATTTGACTAGCTTCAGCTACGAAATGTCTTTAAGATGCCTTTAACCTATTTCATAGGTTCCGGGTGCGTCCAGTGCAGTTGGTTCCCCCACATCCAGTGTTTACGTATCTTCGTTTGGCAGGCTGATTTCCACACCTTCCCATTTCCCGGTCGTGGATATTTTCATTCATTCACTGCTATTCCATGGCTTGCCAATCAAATTGGTGGGTGGAGCTTCAGGAAATATATTCAGAGGTGGGGGGGGTTGTACCTCCCCTCAAGCCCACCCCCCACTGTCTACTGCTCTGGGTATGTCTCAACCTGTATGCACACTTAAAAAACTACAATGCAGACGTGCAAAAGGGTGAATGTTCACAGCATTCTTATAGACAATGGGCAAGAGAGGTTTGTGCTCTTGTGGAGGGCAGGCATTTCCATTTGTTTTTAATACTGCTACCTTGTGCAATACCTCTGTATGGGACCATTTAACAGAATACAGTGGTACCTCGGTTTACAAACACAATTGGTTCCGGAAGTCTGTACTTAACCTGAAGCGTACTTAACCTGAAGCAAACTTTCCCATTGAAAGTAATGGAAAGTGGATTAATCCGTTCCAGACGGGTCTGTGGAGTACTCAACCTGAAGCGTACTTAACCCAAAGTATGAGTGTAATTGGTTCTGGAAGTCTGTACTTAACCTCAAGTGTACTTAACTTGAAGCAAACTTTCCCAATGAAAGTAATGGAAAGTGGATTAATCTGTTCCACATGGATCTGCGGAGTACTTAAACTGAAAGTACTCAAACTGAAGCGTACTTAAACCGAGGTATGACTGTATTGATTGACCTTTATCAACACAAACACCCCCCTAGCAAACAAACAAACAAATTAGTGATTAGTCTCCAAGGTACTGTATGGTGATTTTGAGATGGCTGCTGCTCCTAACCAGCTTGTTTAAATCTGAATGGGTCTTCAGCAGAAATAATCTGGGTCAATGGGAACTATGTGACTAGATTGTGCTGCCATGAGGAGCAGGTGGACATAGGACCTGTTGCAACATTACTGCACCCCCCCAAAAAAAAAAGTGTTAATGAGCTTGAGCTTCCATATCAACAGTGCCTACAGATTCCTTAGATTTCACATGGTACAGGGAAATACAGATTAACTTGCAAAAAGCAGGGGCTGTCGTTTTATACATACATGAGCAGCACCATTTCCACAATAAACTCCTACCTGGAAGTAGGAAGCACCCTTGAACGACACTGATCTCTGTCTCCTTTCTCAGACATTTTAAAAAATAAATACTAAATAAATTGAAAAGCAGCTTCAGAGGCCATGGTTAGCTGCAGAAGACGAGCCTATAGGTCCTTTAAGACTTTTCCCCACTAGTGAATTTCCCTATAATGGTTTTCCCCAAGCTGTTCCCCTACCTGTGGGAGAAAAGATGCAGTCTTCATATTGTGTTCACTGGAAGGAGAAGCACCTATTGGGGAAGGTTAGTTTTAGACTTAGAGGAACCAATGGCAGGAACAGCCCCTGCCATGCAGCATCAGAAGTGTTTTTCAGGAGTGTGTGGGGTTTGTTCTGTTTTTTTATGCCAGGGATAGACTTAACAGGCTAAATGGAAAGTGCAGTTTGAGCCTCACTCAAGTCCATAGTAGACCCAGGCTGATGCAGTACCGCTCAGACTGAAGGCAGGGGCTTATATGATTCCGTTGCTCCCAATAAAAATAATGTCATTACTTTTATTATTGGTAATAATTTTTACTACAACAATAACTTGTTGCACACTAGACAGAGGGCCTTCTCGGTAGTGGCGCCCACCCTGTGGAACGCCCTCCCATCAGATGTCAAAGAGAAAAACAACTACCAGACTTTTAGAAGACATCTGAAGGTAGCCCTGTTTAGGGAGGCTTTTAATGTTTAATAGATCACTGTGTTTTATTTTTCTGTTGGAAGCCGCCCAGAGTGGCTGGGGAAACCCAGCCAGATGGGCTGGGTATAAATAATAAATTAATTATTATGAATAATAATAATAATAATTATATAGAAAGCTAGGATATCAAGAGGAAGCGCAGACTAGAATTCTGCTGAGCTCCCGGCACTAAGTTTTCTTTATGCAGGGTAAGTTTTGTGAGTGGAGTAATCCATAATATGAACCACCACATTCAGTCTGAAGTGGTACAGCCCTAACTCTAGGTCTGAGTCAGCTGCTAAAGAGACATTGCAGCTTGCTTTTAATTGGCTATGTAGCAACCTGTGTATTCACCCAGTGCGCTTCCAGGGAGGGGAATAATTCTTGCCTTTCTGGAGGAAGGAACTGTCACACTGAAAGATGGATTTCAAAAATCCCTTTTCAAAGAAGAGTTTCCCTGAAAAACAACACAGTTGATCAAAAGCCAGGAGTTCAGATATTTTATTTTAAAATGCAAAGCTGGGTGGCCTTCATCTTCAGATCTCTCCACACATGCTCCTCTTTTTTGGTGGAAAACGGAGTCTGCCCCCTGAAGCCCTGCTGTCTGCAGCGTGACTTCCAGCTCTGGGTGCAGCTGCAAGTGATCCAAGTGTTTCAAACGCACCCGCCACTTGCAACACAAACATCTCTGGTTGGCTGCTGTTTCACTGGCTCCCTTAAAGTCGCTAGCACTTGGAAGTGGGGTACCATGGGGGGGGGAAGGGAATCCATATATGGACATAATAAAAAAGCCTTGGTCCAATGTATGATTAGCCCGATATCCTGCTTCCAGTGGCAGCCGGTCATACGCTTTTGAAAAATGCAAACGCAAGCAGGGGTATAAAGGCATTGCTCTCCTACCCTCCTTTACTGCCTCTACGCATCCAGCCGATTGTTCTGTTTAGCAGACATGGTTAGAAGTTGTGGACAGCCCCCTCTGCTCCACCCTAACCACTGCCAATTTTAGCAGCCATCACCACATCTTGTGGCAGTGAATTCCACCATCCAGGACATACAGGGCAAATAAATTCTCCCCTTTGTCTCCTCCACTGTCTCAACTCTACTGCCAATCAGTTTCACTGGGTGACCTAGAGCAGGGGAGGTCTAGCTTCAAACTTTAAGGGGTTCTGTGTTTTACTACAACCCCAAGATCGACCAGACGCATATCCAGGCAAAAAAAAAAATATTACTTGCACATCATTCATAGGGTCTGAACTGGTAGGCTGATAGACAAGAAACGAGACCTTGGGAGTCATAAAAGATAGCTAATCAAAAGGCAAATTACATGCAAGGACTCATTAGGAAAGGAACTGAAAATAAAGCTGCCAAGAGCTTAATGTCATTATACAAAAAACTGCGCTGGTCCCCTCATCTCAAAAATGATATTGTAGAGTAAGAAAAAGTTATGAAAAGGACAATGAAAATGATAAAGGGGGTGGAGCAGCTCCCCTACTCCCCCTGCCATTAAGAAAGCTTGCAGCGTTTGAGACTGTATAGTTTAGAGAAAAGACAAGTAAAAGGTGGGATGATAATAGTTTATAAAATTATGCATGGCATGAGGAAAGTGGATAGAGAAAAGTTTTTCTCCCTCTCCTGTAACACTAAGAACTCCTGGGCACCCAATGAAGGTGAATGTTGGAAGATTGAGCAAGGTAAAAGAACACAGGACATAGTTAAACTATGGAACTTGCTATCTATTTCTACTTGCCATGCTGGCTCTGCTCTGCTTCAGGGATGGAAGCAGCAATGCTTCTGAATACCAGCTGCTGGACGCTGCAGAAGGGGAGAGCGCTTCTGTGCTCCCTTCCTGCTTGCACATTTCCCTTAAGTGTCATCTGGTAGGTGGGCTGCTTTAAGAACATGGTGCTGGACTAGACGGGCCACTGGCCTGGCCCAGGAGGCTCCTTCATAGGTCCTTAGAAGGCAAACAGTTAGAATGAAAGAACAACAGAACAGCGTTAGAATGAAAGAAGAAGGTGCCTCTGAGGAAAGAGGTTTGTTTTCAGTATCAAACTCACGGGAACCTGCAGCGCTTCACCCCCAAAACCTATTCTCAGTCACCCCAAGTTTGCATCATTATAGCAGCCTAGTTTAGGGAAGTCAAGGGTTGGTTGTTTTATTATCTCTGCTGCTTAAAACAATGAGGGCCAGAAATCCTTCCCGATCCACTGCAGATCCTCTCTTCATCCCTGGCCTCTATAAAGAAGTTGCTATGAAGGAGGGAAACTGCTTCCTGAGCTGCCCTGGACCATCCCGTTGCCCTGGCCGTGGCCGGGTCCTGCAAGCTGGAGGCAGCCTTCAGCCCCAGCCTTCCACGGTCCACCCATCTATTATTATTATTATTATTATTATTATTATTATTATTATTATTATTATTATTATTGATAAAATAATCCACCCCAAGCACGGGAACACTACGCGGGAATGGAGGCCAGCTGGCTTAAAAACCAGGCCTCGATTTCCCGCCCCACCTTAATAACAACGATATTGATACGGAAAGCTGCTCAAAGACAGGACTTGCGCCCCATTTTGTCCTCGCGCCCCTGAACTGTTCTTACTCGGAGCGGAGCGGCAGGCAGCTGGCGGGCGGGCGGCGGGGACCCCGGAAAGGAAGCAGCCTCCGCCCGCCCGCGTCTCGCCTAGCCTGGGCTGCGTGGCGCCGGCGCCAGCCGGTTGAAAGGGAAGCGGCCCCGCTGCGCCGCTCCTGAGGCGACAAAGACTCCAAAGCGCGGCTCGCTTTGCAGGCGAGGGCCGTGGGGGCCGAGCGAGGCCCTTGAGAAGCAGCGCCGCCGCCGGCTCCCTCCGCGGCGGCGCCTTTTGTGCGGCCTCGCCCATTCAGCCGGGGCGCTCGGGCGTGTGAAGGCAGCGCCCGACGTATTGTCCTCACCCCGTTATTAATGGCCCTCAGGCGGGCAGAGGGGAGCAGCCGAGGGGGCTCCGGACGAAGGGAAGGCCGAGCGGGCCTTCGCTAGCTCACGGGACTCTCCTCTCCCGGAGCCGCGCTAGCCTGCGGCGGCGACCCCAGCCGGCGAGCCCCGCTTCCTCGCCCGCCTCGGCGGACTCCCGGCCAGAAGGCCGCCGCCCACTGCTTTTCCAGCCCGCGTGAGCCGGGGAGGAGACGAGAGAGGGAACAGCAGCAGCAGCTCCAGAGGCACCCGGCAGGGAAGGCGAAGCTGGCGCTCGTTTGAGGGGCCCTTGGATTGGAAGCCGGTTGCGCGCTTCCGTGAACTTGGGCTTAACAAGGATCCCGCTTTTTCTCGACCCACAGGCAGCAGCACCCATCATACAGGGCGCGCGCTCCGCCACCGTTGTCGCAGGATCGCGGAGGGGAGCCGCGCCCACGAAACCACAAGCCCCGCTGATGTTTTGGGAGGATGATGATCCGCCCCCTCTCCCCACTCCCTTGAAGTCTTTCGCAAGTCCTGCTGCTTGTAACCGAATCTCTTTAAGATCTCCAGCAGCATTTCCCGAAGGTGGGGGCTTTCTCTCTCCCCCCCCCAAGCTCAGGCTTCAGTGGCGGCCGCGCGGAGCCCGGAAAGCAGGAGCCCGCTGGAGCCCTACAGGCGCCTGGGCGCAGGAGAAAGCCGATCCCGGGGCCGGAGCTCTTCTGCATAGCCGCCTTCCGAAATCCAGGGCGCCTTCTGCCCCCTCGACCAGCACCTTGGTGGAGACAAAGCCCCCGAATCCAGCCCCTGGCCGGTGCCTAGTCGCTCTCGCCCACCCGCTTGCAGGCGTCTGCAGTCACATGAAAGCGAAACAAGCTACTCACCTGCGGCACGAGCGGAAAGTGCGGTGGACGGATTTCTAGCGAAGCTGCTGGAACTGCAGCCGTCTGCACGCGAATTTGGGTTGGCGGGGGCCCAGATGCGTAACTGGACCCTGTTTCCGAGCAAGCATGCATAGATAAGAGCCTGGCTGCAAAGTGGGTGGGTCATGGGTGGGGAGTTAAGTACGGAAATGTTAGTGGATGCGTGTTTACTCCGAATGACCTAACAAAAACACCAAAAAATCCTACCGAACCTTCCCTCCCCTGTAAATGTCAACAGTATTGCAGCCTACGTTGTGGATAGGCTGCAACTCCAGGTTGCAACTCCAGCTATGGCGACCCCTCCCCCCCCCCAGCACTCCAGAAGTTTAAATATTTGCATGGGACTCTGGGTCCTGAACACGTTTACAATGCATGGATTCCAGTTTGAACATACTTGCATTTATGTACAGCTTACTTCCGCCACAGCACCTAACAGATTCCCATAATGCCTAAATAGAAAAAAATCTAAAAAGTGAGGCCAATTCTCATAAACATTTCCAATTGAAATAAATGGATTTACTGTACTCAAGTTATTGTGGCAAAGATTTGAATGCAAGGTTGCAATGCTAGGTATGGTTACTTCAGAGTAAGTAACGTTCATTAGGCACAGGATCGCAGTACACCCCACGGATGCTTTTCCAAGGCAGTATGAGTCCAAATAAGATCACTGAATTTTGCTCAGCTAGGTTTATATAGCTTAGATGGGAACCTTTTCTGATGAGATCAGATTTGCACAGCTTTTTCATCCACATCACTTACTCAGATCCAGGACTGTGCTCTGAAATGGGGAGGCCTTTGTGCAATTTGTTTTGTTCTGAAAAGGAGGAACCCAACGGTAGCTATGTATTCTTGGAAGGACAGAAAGGGAAGTAGCTTCCCACTGCTGGCAACAAGGCTTACTTTTCAAGTACAGTATTAGATTTGGGGACCTATGAAAATACACCACCTTTGATCTTAAGACCAGAGTTATTTGCACTGCAAACCTAGGCACTTTACTTCCAAGTTTTTGAAGAGAATCCAGACGGAAGTTCTGCACAACCTGCATTGAAATGCAAGGGTGGGAGCGGGGTCTAAGAGCGAGATTTGAGAAATAATGATCAAAATAACCAACAGGGGCCCCAGATTAAGATGGCTTGGATGAAATGAAACCTTGCAGAAAGCAATGTCCAACCATTCACCCCAAGGTCATTTAAAATTAATTTATTTATCAAATATAGCTATTAATATAAACGATAATAAATTTTGAACTGTACATTATATTACACAGTATGCAGAGCCCTTCCACGGGGCTTGGTGGAAGAACAAGCGGCAAAGAGCAGCAGGTGCAGTCCTCGGGGCGGGCGGGGTGTCCACAGTCTGACTCCTGTTCCCTAAAGGGCAGCCCAAGCCTGCGGAGTATTCCAGTCCTTGGAAAGAGGCTTTACCTGGGCCAGTCCAGAGGACCAGCTCTCCTTCCTTCCCTGCTGGGTGGTGCCTCTCCCGTCGAGGGACCCAAGGGCTGACATATCTGACAGATCCTCTGGGGTGGAGGAGCCCCCCCCTCGCCCACAGGGGTTCTAGGTGAGATGGTACATGCTGTAGCCCACGTGCGCCGTGTAGAGTCCCACGGGGGTGACGGGCAGGCCGGCTCGCGGGAAGGGCCCCGAGGAGGCATACAGAGAGGCGCCCGCCACCGCCGGGCCGCCCAAAGGAAAGGAGATGCCAAATGCAGCGGGCGGCAGCATGGGCTTGGCTGCCATCTTCAGCTTCTCCAGTTCGGCCTCCTGCAGCCGCTTGGCCTTGGCGCGCCGGTTCTGGAACCAGATCTTGACCTGCGTCTCGGTGAGGCTCAGCGAGCTGGAGAACTCCGCGCGCTCCGCGATGGACAAGTACTGCTTCTGGCGGAACTTCCTCTCCAGCGCCAGCAGCTGCGCCGTCGTGAAGGGCGTCCGCGGCTTGCGGTTGGTCTTGTGCTTGCGCAGGGTGCAGGCCGGCGGGCTGGCGCGCCCTGCGGAGACAGCGAGCGACACCTGGTAAGAACGTTCCCAAAGACACCCCGGCGCGCCAGCGGGGAGAGCCGCCACGCCACCCGACCGCCACCCCGGGCAAAAGGCACAACAATCCCAGAAAGGCGATGGAGCCCGGCTGACGCGCAGGGTCAGACCACCTGGTCACCCCCAAGCCCAAAAGCCGTTTGCAGGCTCGCCTCGGCGGAAGAGCTCTCTTAAAGTGCAGGAGGACGGACCCGCAATCCTGGCCAAATTCCTGGCTGAATTTAGTGGGATGTACTTCAGAGTAAACGTGTTTTAGAAACCGGCTGTAAGGCGGATCTCGTTTGACAGCTTACTCTGTTTAAACCGTCATCTAGTTAAACCACAGTAAGGCAATTTAGCTCTACTGTATTGAAATAAATGGGCCAAACTGGTATTAAACACAGTGCTTCTGGTTATTATTTAAACTGTAAGGCAATTTTCTTCGGGATTTTCCAGGTTAGAATATTTCAAGAGCTGGGTTTTAAATTCAGCTGAGCGGAGTAACAATGATTCAGAGTGACTGGAGTCTGAACCTGGAGGATGTATAGTGGTACAATCCTAAACACACTTAAGAGCGAGCCGTGTTAAAATGCAGAAGGACTTTCAAACGGACTGTATCTTGCATTTTACTGAAGCAGAGCTGTTCCCGGATGGGAAAATCCAAGTCGACTTACAGCCAGGGGGACATTTTGCAACTGAACAAATGGGATGCTGGAAGCCCCACCGAATTGTACAGATTTAAATAACGAGGAGACTTTTAGCTGGATGAGAGAGAGGTCGTTCTGACAGCCCAAATCAGCCTGATCTCACCCACCCACTTTAAAAGGCCTTATTCCCACGTAAGCGAATGGGATTGCAGCCTTCCAAGAGGTGCCTCGGTGTCACGCGAAGCCACGCCGCCATCACAGCCAACCACGCCGCCATCACAGCCAACCCCTCCAAAAGGCTTATCCCTGGAGGAAGACGCGCGTGGCCCCCAAAATGGTGCGTTTTCTTTAAGAGGTTAGGGGCATTTATTAGTGCTCCAGATAGAAGAATAAAGTATTGGGGCAGTTCATAAGAAAGGGAAAGCGGGGTTGGGGAAGGAAGGAAACCATAAATTATTGAACTAAAGGGGGGGGGGAATTAAAAAATTAAAAGGGCAGGTCCTGTCACTCACATCCCGTTTATGGCACTCTTGGGAAACAAGACTGCGCATGTCATTAATTAGGGAGTCCGTGAGGACGCCTCTTGTTCCTTTTATGGCCTGTTTTAAGAACGATTCTCGGCATTCCGACCCACACCCTTTTGAGCGGAAGAATTTAGACTGCTAAACACACTTACTTGAAAATAAAGCCTGGCAGGTTTAACGGATTCAAGTTAATTGTTTTAAATCATAGCTTCAAGTCAAGTTGAATCCAAGTGAAGCATTTGCATTGTGAAGCTAACTCTCACAACAGTTGTAGATCGCTTTCAATCTTCCCATTAGCAGAAAAGACACTGGAGCTACTGTAGTCGTAGGTACCTTTACTTGGGAGTAATTCCCACTGAGACGCATCACTTTGAGTTAAAAGTGCACAGGCCGAAACTGCCGGCTGTTATGAAATCCATTGGAGGCATTTCCAACGGGAAGCCCTCCCAGCAAACCCCATTGAAGGAAAAGAGCCACAGTTAACCAGTGGAGGCCTCGGGAATGCCTGAGTATCTTTGCTGCAGATTTTACCGGTGGATTTGACCGGGACGCTAAACTGACCTGGAGAATATATTCTTTCTAATATGTTTAATTTCGATAGTCTTTGAAGATACACTCACATAACTCTTCCCCCGCCCCGTCCCTTCTAGATTCTGTCTATTGCACAGGGGAAGCCATAGCAGAACAATTACAATATGGGATAGATTCTCTCTTCGCTTTCCGTTTGCAATAATTTGGAAGATTGCTTTAAAAAAACAACCCACCTTATTACCTCCTGGTACCTGGGCAACATTTTATAAATAAATTGCAATTACAGGGGTTGGGAATCCCGCGGGAAAGAGACTCCTAATTAATCCAGAACGACATGGGCCCTGAACAAAAAATACCAGAGAAGCCTGTTTTGTTACTTTCAGTTGCTTTTCACTTTTTACATATCGGTAGAAAGTCCAAGAGATCACTTTTCAAGGAAGAAACACCTAACTTCAAAAGTGAAGCTGCTGGACATTTTTCAGAGCGATCTATTGAAGTGGAATTTAGCATCGCTAAAAATGTTATGGGCATTTTCTCCGAAGCCACTTCTGCCCGGATTCTCCTACTCACTGACTGAAAGGAATTTCCAGGGACACAAGTAGGAGTTAGAGCACATTAAAATAGCGCCCTTAAAATATTTTATACTTAACTGCTAAAATACTCTTGTTTTAATCCGCGGGAGAGAAAAGGAAGCAGAAAAGACCCCGCTAATTCCTCTCCTGCTCAGGCCGATCCAGAAACAAATCAACTTTCTTTAAAACGAATTATTGAGGCTTAGGTGGATTGCGCGGCAGGGCTGGGTCTACACGGACTCCGCCACCTTCAATCCTAAAAAGTTTGCTGAGAAAAGTAAACTACTTTGAGTTGGGAGTTAAATTTCCTAGACCACGGGATGTTTCGTGGAAGGTCTCACAGGGAAAATAAGGTTGAAACCCTATACGTGGGAGTCTTCCCAATTGAACTCGGTGGGATTTATTTCTCCATAGTGATGGAAAGGATTTCGCTGCGATTGATTCTGTTTCCCAAAAGCGCAATTTAAGGGCCATTAACGAGAAGCGCAGTAGAAATAAGCAGCCGAAACTCATCGGATTTCCTTATCATTACGTTTTCCTATTTGTTTAGCATTTTTTATTTTAAAAGTGCGAAAGGGCTAATAGCGATTTTCTGGTTCTCCAGATAATTTGCAACCGCAACGGTTTAAAATGTCCTTACCCAGGTTGTCTCTCTCTCTCTCTCTCTCTCTCTCTCTCTCTCAGTCCAGAAACTGGCTCCTTGGTGGCGGAACAGGCCCTGAAACCCGGAAGTCCCTGGCATCCCTCCCCCTCCCCCGGGAAAGTGGTGACTGGTTCAGAAACCAGGTCCAGGGAACCAGTGACCTTTCATTCCCATCCCTGTGACCATGGACTCTCTGGGCAACTGGGTCCCGGGGACAGGACGAGCGTGTCAATTGGCAGGATCCGGGCAGCAATGTTTACCAACAGCCTGTAGCTGTCTGAAAATGCCCCTCTCTACCGAAAGTCCAAGCTTCAAGGCAGCGGGGAGTTAAGATTGCGGGAAAAGTGAGATGGTTGGTACCTCAAACGGGCTCTACAGAAGCGACGCGATCTGCAATGAACGCAACTCCACAGCTCCCCTTGGGCAGCGTTCGGGCTGCAGGCAGCTTGCCGCTGCTTCACGGGCCAAGTCAAGTAGCAGCGGAAGGAAGGCAGGAGCTGCATAGAAGCTGCTCTGGTTCTAAGCATATTCTAAAAAGGTCGTATCGATCTCAGCTTCCGGGCTGCTTGGCGCTCTTGGCTTTAAGTCGGCTAAAACGCCGCTATCCGACTAACACTTTGACTTGGAAGCAAGGCCTCTTGAGACCATGGATTGGTTTAAGCAAGGGGCATCCGATCCTATTAGAAACCGATGCTCCTTACTTCCAAGTAAACACCTTTTGAGCGTGCCTGCCCCATTCGTGCTGGGAATTAAGGCCGGGCACGGCACCTACGCGCTTTGAGTTGGTGGCCGGGTTTTTGTTTTTTTGGTATTTTGTTTAACTAGCAACTAAAGTTCCACGAGCGAAAGCAGCAACCTGGAACATCTCTCCGACGCTCAACACATGCATTTACTTGAAAGTAAAAAGTCCCCTTGTCTTAAGTGACAGCCGAGACCGGCTTCCCCATCCTCAACCGGGCGGTGTGTGGCTACCGCAGCGTTTTGGCTATTCGCTTCCTGGCCAAGTCCACGTGCGCTTCCCCGGCTGCTCACTTACTTGGCGGCGGCGGAGAGAAGCGGGGGCTTTGCATCCAGGACGTCCGCTCCGGCTTCTCAGGGCTTTCGGCTTTGGCGAGCGCCTCTTCGGGCACTTGGACTAATCCCCCGACAGCAAAATGGCTGGCGATGGCGAGCGCCGAGGCCGGTCTCTCCGGCGCCGCGGCAGAGGGCGCCCCCATCCTGGGACTGAGGGTCCTCGGGTGCGCCGACGGCTCCCCCCGCTCGGGCCCTCTGGGCAGGCTGCCGGGCTTTCTGCGGTCGGCCATGAGCGCCTCGACGCTGAAGGGTAGAAGAGCCGGAGCCGCCTTAGGCTTGTCGCCGCCGCCGCCCTCCTCCCGGCCCATGGTGGTCCCCGGGGGCCCCGTCGGGCCGGGCTTGCCGAAGGCCGGCGCGGGTGGCTCCTCGTTCCCCCCCGCGCTCTGAGCAGAAGTCATTTCCAGTGCCGGGGCCATGCAGCTCCCCCCGTCCCCCCGCCGGCGCTCCAGCTTTCGCAGCCGTCGCTCATGGAGGTGGGCGCGTAGTCAGAGCCAAGCCCTGCCCGCGCTCTCAGCTGCGCGGCGCCTTCGCTCGTCAGGGCTCCGCTTTGCGAGGCCCGGAACCGAGCCCGGCGGGCTAATAAAGCCAGGCCGCCCCCGGCGGCGGCCAATCCGCGCTCCGAAGGGGGGTCCCGCTGCCTTCCCATTGGGTGCGGCGCGCGAGAGAGCGCGCGAGGAGGACCAGGAGGCGGAGGAAGAGGAGGCGGGATCGCCCGGCGCGCCTCCGCTCGACTCTGCCCGGCGCGGCCGTGAAGCAAACTTTGCTCTGCAGTAGCCAGGAGCAATTGCGCGCCGGACTTTCGTTCTCCGCCTCTGAGCAACTCCCATTCACCTCGCGTCGCCGTCGCGCGGTTGTTTGTTTTGCTTGGATTCCCTTTCGTCCCCGCTTGCTCTGTTTCTGCAATGGAAATTCCGCGAGCCTGAGCTGCAGGCGGCAGCTTTGCTTGGGAAGAGCGATGCACATCTTCAGATTATCATAGAATAATCATTTTGCCCCTTCTCTTTGCAATCAGCGGCATGCAATCTAGTTCTACGTTAACCATTTGGAGTTTTTATTCTCTTTGAAGTGTCTCCGACAATCAAGCGGTATATAGAGTTTGTGAAATAAATATGAAATAAAATAAATAAGTCTTCTTTGAATATGGGCAGTATTCGCGCGCGTGTGCGCGAGAGAGAATGCTGTAATAATATGTAATATTTGCCCACCCCCGCCGCCCAATATCATTTTGATGCTCACTGATTTCAACGGGATACGTTTACACATGCCTTTCGCTTTTCCAGGAGAAATCAACGTGGAATAAAACTCTTAAATTTGGCTGCATCGTCGTGTAGCTTACTCGGAAGTAAGTGCAATGAGACTCATTCCAAACAAGTGTGGATGGGATGGCAACCTCTCTGGTTGTGAAACAATAGTTCTTCTTAAGTACAATAAACACCCCAAACTAACAAAGACAAACAAAAAACCACAGAGAGGCCAATTTATAAGCCAATGAATTAAATACGGTGTATGTATGTATGTATGTATGTATGTATGTATGTATGTATGTATGTATGTATGTATGTATAGGGTTTAAGCTTATTTATAATCACTTATAATCAAATTAGCATACTGTACTTGATTTTGCAGGGATTTAGATGAGGTTGCGATCTGCCCTCGGTATGACCCAGTCTCAATGTAGGTACAGTATAGCTAGTCTTCCCCATCGGCTTCCAAAAAAGAGAGGCAAAACCTGCCCATCATTTGTATCTAGTGTATCTCTCATAGAGCTCTGTTTGTATGGATAAGGCATACGGTGTGGCGACGGGATCATTCTTTGGTTAAGAATCATTGTAAAGGTGCCTAGAGATTGGAGCGTTAATACCCTAAAGGAAGTCTAACCTCTAGTCCCGACCAATTAAGGTCTTAAAAAGGAGATTTTGTCTCGTGAATGCCTTTTACGATCCCTTATCCTCGCGGCCAGGACGGATGTGCAGTAAAAGGCGCTGCTCTCTCTCATAATGGGATTGGCCGCTTGCTGGGAAAAGTTTATTGATAGCTGCGGGGCTCTAATCTCTGCGAAACACAAGAGCTTCTTGCAGTCATTTAAGGGCAATTATGTAAACGGGGAGGGACAACGGAGCCCCTGCCTTTTGAACGGGGCCCGAGGAAGACGGGAGGTTATGAGCTCTTAGATTATGGGATGGATGGGTGGGTGGATGTCACAGGCACAGTAAAGCTAGGTTTGTCAATACGCGAAGGAGCCGAGGTAAGGTTCGTGCGTCTAATGACACCCAGTATTGCGTTACCATAGATGGATGTCCAGCTTCGACCTCAAGCTCGAGTATCGTTATTTATTTACTGCATAAATATCTTTCCTGTATCTAATTTCCCTCCAAGGAGCTCATAGCCACGTATGTGAATCCCCCCAACTTCCCTTCACAACAGCCCTGTGAGGTGGGCTAGGCTTGGCCAGAGTAGGCCTAAAGCCTCTCGAAGTTTCATAGTTGAGGAGGAACAAAGATCTTCCGAGGTCTAGCTAACGCTCTTAACCGCTGCTCCACACTGGCTCTCATCGAGACTCCCAGTGTGTACCTAGAGCGCCTGGTTCATCCTTCCTCCCCCCACCCCACCAAAAAAAAAACCCAACAAAAAAACCCTCATTGAAGAGAAGACCTTCTTTTCGGATGAAAAACGAACTTGCTCATATTAACAGAGCTCTCCTGGGACATGTTCCTGCTGCTGTTGTTATTGAAACAATAACAATAATTCTTTGAGCACCCGTTACACGGGTGATCCCCCTATCTTGTTGTTGGTGAAACAATAACAACAAGATAGGGGGATCACCCGTGTAACGGGTGCTCAAAGAATAGCCATAGAAATAATTGCGGAAATAATTGCGGAAAAGTAACCTAAGGCTTAGTGATGAACGAAAAAGCTAAACTTAACCCCGATAAAATGGAAGCTTAAGTTTAACTTCCACGGACCATCTTGGGGTTTAACAGCAAAATCTTACTCAGTAGTAAGGCCCACGGAGCTTCGGGTAAATGGCCATAGGCCTGCAGCCTAAAAGTATTTACTTCTAGGGAGGGATGAGCGATTTGTGATTAATGGATTTACAGAAAGGGAGAACGGGGGGCGCGTGCCCGCTGTGATTTGGAGAGTGTTCCTGAAGTGGTAGGGGTGTCTGCTTGTGCGCAAGATCTTAAGACTAGAATAGATCTGGAGCGCTTAAACCATTTATTGGACTGAAGTATATTCCTATCTAAGGCCCATACCTCAAGAAATCTATGAAACCAAGTAAAGCAATAAATCACGAGTATACCTACGTGTCCTGGTTTCACCCCATATTGAAAAAGGTTCTTGGATAGGAGTGGAATTTCCTTCCACAAGGATGCGGTCTGCTTTGTGGGAGAAATCGACTTAAAGTTCCCCGTTTTAGTATACAGCGTGGATGTAGTCCCGAATAGTTGTGCTGCGGTGTGTTTGCGCATTCCTAGGAAGAACCGCCCGATCCTAATGCCCTTTCTACACTGGTCCTTTCTCACAGGGTCCTTTCATTGGGGAAAGTTCCGCCCGCCCACCCACCCTTGGGGCCTACCATGCGGATCTCCAGAAAGAACTTAGGCCGGAACCCTCGGGCTCTCCGTGAAAGGAACGAGCCTGCTAGCTTCTCTGGCCCGTGGACCAAATAGTAAAATCGATAGGAATTTTTTTGGAGGGGGGACGCGCTGGCTCCAAGCACAAAACACCGCGCCTTTCCTGCTTTTTTATCCCGCTTCTCGCGGCCAGATTGCCTTTGGTGGGAACCCAGCTCGGTCCGCTTCTCGCGCGCCTCTCCCGCTGTCCTTGGACCGCACGGCCGGCCTGGTCCAAGGGGCGTCTGCGCGGGCGCCCCAGAAGCGGCCGCGTCGCTAATTGCGAGAATAAACAATCTGTCACGATTAGTCAGTGCCTCTACTGGGCAGACAAGGGATGTTGTCTGGAGGCGCCAGCGGCGGCGGCATCAAAGGCTCCCGCTGGAGGGCCTATTGAGGACGCGAACCCGCGTCCAGGGAGCGAGGCGCCGGAGCCCGGCGAGGACCCCGACGAAAGCAGCCGGGCCAAAGGAGCGCGCTCGCCCAACCCCGCCTCTTCCCCGCCCCCTCGGGGAAGACGCAGGATCCAGCCCCTCTCAGTTCTTTTGCTTTGGGGCCGCACCGGCAATTCCCTGGGACCCCCTTCACCCCCCAAAAGCGGGAGGACGTTGCAGAAGAGGATAACTGGCACTCATATGAGCGCAGTCGGCAGCTGTTCCCACCAGCCCAGCTCCTTGGGCGTTGCTTCGACGGGGATGGGGTCTGTGGGGGAAGAGGTGGACATTGCTAGTCAGGACCATTAAGCCTTGGGGAGGAAAGGACCCCAGGAGCGGCCGGCCGCCCGCAGCGCTCACGAGGCAGCCCGCGAGAAAGCTGCTCAGACAGCAGGACTGAGGCCAGGCATTGCCGCTGGGGCGCTGCATGTGTGGTGGGGGTGGGGGGGAGATGTGGAAATCCCATTCCGGAATCCCGAAAATTTCTCCCGCCAGTCATAACACCGGTCCCACTTTACGGTTGCAACGGTGCTTGAGGGCGCGCTTTTCCAGCGTCCCACTCGGCGCTTGCTCGTCCTTTTCAAACCGGCAAGATTGCGGCTTCCGCAGAAGAGACCAGCCGCTTTTACTGATTTAGCCAAAGTGAGTCCTTCCCCGACGGGCTGTTGGGTTTTTTTGAGCGCAGGACATAGCTGCCAAGTTATCCCCCTTTTTAAGGGAAATTCCATTATGCTGAATAGGCCTCCTCGCGAGAAAAGGGAAAACTTGGCAGCTATGGCGCAGGAGGCCGCATGAAATCCGTGCAACGAAATTTTGTGTGGATTCTCGTTGCGTAAGAGTCTCCAATTTTTTTTATTGCGCTTATTATAAATGGGCACAACACGCTAACAGATTATTTACCCCGTTTGTCCTCAACCATTTCTTTGAAGGAAGGAGCGGGGAAGTTTTTGAGAGAGAGAGGGAGAGAGAGAGAGAGAGAGAGAGAGAGAGAGAGAGAGAGAGAGAGAGAAGTGGGGGTAGGGGACCCTGCTCCTCTTGGGTGGAACAGATAATTTAATGATAATATAACTTTAAAGCAAAGCAAAGCAAAACAAAACAACAACAGAATTTCAACCATGGCTTTAAGTCCCACTTTATTCAGCGAAGCTTAATTTAAAAATAAATGTGCAGTGATTGATGCGAGCATAACACCGATTACTAAATATCTATACTTGGAAACAAATCCTATCGAAACTATGAATTGGGCATTGGGCATCTTAAATCAAAGGATTCTGAGCTACAAGTCCCATTTGCAACAGTACAGAGAAGCCCCAGCCCTTGGATGTAAACCTAGCCGCCTTGTAAATTTACCCAGCTCCATTTGCTGAATTTAACCAGGGTTCTGTCCGCTCGAGTTTCCTCTCCCAAATGACTAGAATCTGGGAAGTCGCTCCCATCGAAATAGATGAGGTCCTGGGTGTTAGTTTGCATGTCCGTCGCTTGATGACTAAACCCCTGAAGCGATGACTTGTAGTACCCCTGAATTGCAGCAGCAGCCGGTACTGCACAGGTGACCGAAAGGTGATTACACTTCACCGGAAACGCAGGGCTTTCTAGGGGGACTCCCGTCCATACATTCACTTGCCAATCGCGAAGGGTTCATCGGCATACAGTTTGGAGGTATGGCGGGGTTACATGCACGTGTGAATCACACTTAAGCGCTTAAGAGTTGATTACCTCGTTACCTCTGATTTCTGGTTGCTGGAGCTATACCATACCCAAAGAAAATACCGGGCACAGGAACGGAACACCGGGGAGGGGGCGTCGCTTAAGAGCTAGGGAAGTCCGTGAGATTTCATAGCCCAGTTCAGCTGATGGAATTGAAGACTTCTCCGAGGGAGGTTCTTCTGCTCGTATTTAAAAGTGCCTCTTGCCCCTTGATCTTAAGCGCACTGAGCACAGCCTGTCTTCCTCAGTCCCCTTGAAATAAGTGGGAAAGAATTCCTGTTCGTTTTCGTGGATCCGTGTAGACGGCGCGTATTAGTTGAACATCGGGGCCGTTGCTCCCATTGTAGGGCGTTGCGCTGGGGTTTGCCTTCTTAGACTTGGAGTGTGTGTGTGCGTGTGCGTGTGTGTGCACATAACTCTTGGAACCTTGGCCACTTCCTGAACCGTGCAAGGCGATTCACACTTGAGAACCCGCAACATCAAGCGATTAACTGCGCGTGCTAATGAGCCTTCCCCAATCCAGAACACCGCCTGTGTAACTTTCGCATCACCGCAAACGCAGGAGTCAAGACATTTCAAGTGCGTCATGGAGGTGTCCGTGAACAAGCCCTTGTCATTTGTGCCTTATCCTGACTTCGCCTTCCTTCTCCTTAAATTCAGTACTCTTCCCAGTGGGGCGAGTTCGCACATTCAGCTTCCACCGGTCACCAAGTGTGCAATAATCGAGAGATGGCAAATCAAATAATGTGTGTTGCACCACCGGCATTTTAAAATGTATGCACGCAGCTAAAATCAAAACCAACATTATTATTTTTAAAAGATTTTCTTGATTTACAGAAATATATGCAATGTCTCTCGTAACATTTAACAGGCAACTATGACTCCTTGGTGAGTGTGTCCCTTATGATACACGGGTTTGCATATACATGCGTGTCGCATTCGTACGCATTTTAGGTGTGCATTTGAACCTTGAACTAATGAGTGGAATTGCCGTCGGTCCCATATATTTTGATGAAATCTATTTTCAAGTAGCAAAACTGAAGAGCTTGGAGTAAGGTCCTATTAATCTGAGCGAGAATAAACTCCAAGTACAGTAATGCATTTAAGGCAGGGAAGAGGGGCGAGATTGCCGCCCCCATTCGCTTTATCTGGAGAAACCTTTACTCCAAGACGAGGTTTTTAAAACCGTCTCTCCCCATAGCTGCCAAGTTATCCCTTTTTTACAGGGATTTTCCCTTATGCTGAATAGGCTTCCTCGCGAGAAAAGTGAAAACTTGGCAGCTATGGTCTCTCCCTTTGCTGGCTTTGTAAATTTTCCGGCTGCGGGTCGAAGTCAAACTGGATAAGGAGCGCACCCGACCCCACCCCCCATTGCTGCCCCGGCCATAAACACTTCTCATGGATTCCCGAGTTCAGTAATTATCCTGATCAAACGAGCTTTCCCTCCCAATCTCTCTCATACCGCCCCCCCCCCAACAAAAAGGGATCCTTGCCTCTTTAAGGCTGGATGAATGGAGGGCACTATTTCAAGTGGCCCAAATTAATTTGATCGCGACATTTTGATGCACTTGGGCAAGATGAAAGCACAAGGCTGGCCGTCTCCTCCAAGATCTCTATAATTATAGATAATATATCCTATTTCAAAGCAATTAGCTCAATCAGGCGTAACGAGGCACTTGGCTGCCAGGCAGTTAACAAAGCGGCCCTGACGGTTATTTAAGCTTCAAGATGTCAAGCAGACACGGAGCCTCTTGGCTCAAGACTGGGTCGGAGCTGTTCCCCGAAGACTCCTCCCGTCTCTCTCTCTCTCTCATATAGATTCATAAAATGATAGAGGGTTTTTTAAATTAATATTTTATTAGGAAAAAATCATTTACAGTATAAGAAGATAGACTAAAGAAATTGTAGAGTTGGAATGGACCCCGAGGGTCATCTAGTCCAACCCCCTGCAATGTAGGACTCTAAACTGAAGCATCCGTGATGACAGATGCTCTCTCTTTCTCACGCTCGCGCGCGGGGCATGGCACAAAGTGTGGGAAGCAAACACGGTCATGGAAACCGCCTTCCTGAAATGCATCCAGTGCGCGGATCTCCCGCAGGAGCTTGAGCAGGAGAACTGCCCAACAAACATTCCCACTGGCCTAAGGCGAATAGAGGAGTGACGGGCTTGGCCCGGTTTGCGTCGGGGATGGAGCGGGAGGAAAGTTCCCGCTGTCTTGCTCCCTCCTTTTTCTTCGGTGTCTTTTCTCCTTCCATCGAAACTCCAACTTCTCACCCCCAAAGACCTCGCCACGTATATCCCTGTCCTAAGCACGTGTATATTGGGGACTCCCGTCCCATTCAATTTACCCCCAAGAGCTCGCGGTTAGAACCGCAGCCGGACGCCTGGCCTCTCCGAAAAGGCTCACAGCCCGCGTCTAGACCAGGAAGCAGGTTCAGCTGAGTTCAATGAGATTGGATCCTCCGAGATCCTGCAGCCTCAGGCAGGACCCCAAATTCTGCACTCAGACAGGCGGTGCTTTGAATTATGGGCGATTTTAACTAGGACGCCGCCATCAATCCGAACTCATTGTCACTCCGCGCTAAATAGAAAGGGTGTCCTTTCTATTGGCAGTGGCTCCCGTGCAAAGGCGTCTGGGATCGCTGCCTCTGCCTTTGACGGGCCTTTTTGCACACACTTGACAATAATTTTAAAATGCAGACGTGTGCAATCGATGAGATCTCGAGTCCAAGTGTTACTCGACATTAGTTTGAGAGCAGGGCTGGGCGTTTGCGTCGGTGGGAAGCAGCAGCTCCAAGCCAGAGGCGATTGATAATTCTGGGCTTTTCAGCTCCCGCTCCCGCTCCCCCTTCGCATCCTCTCTCTACTCTCCGGGTCCCTCCAGCGGACACAGGCGCGTCACCTTCTCTCTCGGGCCCCCCTCCCCTTCTGCTTTCCACTGCAAGATCCGATCCGGAGAATCCAACACGTCGTGGCACTCTCGCCACGACCTAAGCGGATTCAATGTATCATCCGTCCTCACCCCATTGTTTTGGCTGAGACAGCTGTCGGGGCCCGTTGAAACCACGGCATTCGGCTGCGGAGCCCAAGTGATGAGCAGGACAGAGCGAGGCCTGGATGTTGTCTGCGAGCTTTGGGTCCCAGCGACCCACCTACAGACTGAAGTCCATAGGGCTACAGCTAAGGCTTAGGCTGCAGCCGGATACTCGTGTCCCGGGCCGGAGGAAGTCCCATCGGACGCAGTTCCTCATAGACAATACGCATAGGATAAGGCTGTGCGCCGGGTTGTTGAGTTTTAAAACCGGGTTTCAAATCGGTGCGGGGCTGTCTTGAGACCGTGCCTTCAAGCTGCCTAGATGTTCCATATTAAGCTTAGAAACTCCTAAAGAGGACTTAGGATGGTTTAAGAATAAAGCATAAGAATGAGTGGTCCTTAGCAAAACATTGCGAGGGAGTCTAAGACACAGTGGGAGGTGGGTGCGCATAACCATTTTAAAGTGTCAAAATGGTTGTCAAACATCCTAGTGTCACTGCAGACCCACTGGAATGTGGGAGAAAATTGCTTCTCGTTGAGTAGACATCTGCCTAAATCTTCTCCTTTGGATCTCCATCAATTTAAAAGCGAGCAGACTTGATTTTAAGATAGAAGCTGAACACTCCGGGAAGATCCGCACCTCCTGTTTGTCTACTGCTCCCGGGTTGAAACCCTCGATCTTTAGCACTTACTGTACTTTGAAATAAGCGCAGTCATCCGCGGGGCTACTTCGTTACTACGCTATAGTTGCGCGTAAGCGGAAGTCTTCTCTCTCGCGCCGCCAAACGGATCCTCGCCCCCTTGTGGCCAGTGCGACTCCTGGAGCGCTGCACCAAAGACGCGCACTCCAACGTCCCGCTGTGCTTAGGATCGGCGCCTTCATTCCGTCGGAAAGGACACGTCTGGGGCGCAACCCAATGCGGCCCCCATTTCCTTGGAAGTAAGTTTCATTGTCTTGCACAGAAACCTCTTTTCCAGTCAATAGGATTTGTTGCAAGGGGAATGAAAGCCGCCGCGCGATGCAGGAAGAAGCATCTGCTCCGCGGCGTCCGCAGAGGTTACCTCGGGTTTTCGGAGCGGCTCCCAGACAGAAGGGCTTCGATGTGCGCCAATTGGTACCGTTAGCGGAAGGTGAGGACACAACCGGCCGGGCAGTACTCCAGACTAACCTCTTCGACATGGATCGCTGCCTTGCCTTGCGCAGAGGCAGAACCTTGCCCTGCTCCGCCTGGAGTTCTTGCAGCGACATAGCTCGGGGCTTGGCGGAGCTTTCTCTGCTGGCTTCCGGGAATACCAGTAGGTTCCTCTCGATTTGCAACCCGGTCAAGCTGCGGAGCATGCAAGGGCGCTGCAAAAAGCGCGACTGAGTTTGTTTAGTAGGGATTGTTAATCGGCCTGCCTGGGTCTTTTCTGCAGCCCGGACGGGCCATTCCTCCCCGGTGCGAATGGGCTTTTTGTGCGCAACACCGATTTAGTAAAATCCCACCAGATCCGTCCCGCAGCTATTTGATTCGTTGCAATCACAGGCGCCTAGTTCACACGCTCTCTTTCTTAATATTCTTGCATGTAACATAGGACTATATTCTATGCACGTGTGAATAATTACCCACAATAATAGGCTATGTTGACTTGGAAGATGCGTTTTCCTGCGCTGTTCTAAGCACACAACAGAAGGAAATAAGCGATATTTGCATATGCTTTCAAGAAAATACATGTCTGTCAGTATGTGAATATTATTAACCCCTGACAGGCCTGGATAATGTGTGGTAGGTTGAATACACGTCTGCAGTCCACAAAACACGTGGTATGGTTCGTAGTGCTGGATGTGACAGGATTACTGAGGAATAAATTGTGCAGGGCAGATTATGTAATAATTGTCTCTTCACAGTATCTCAGGGACATATTGTGTTCAAATAAATATTGTCATGTCTCTGTGTGTATCTGTATGTTTACTGTGTCTGCTTATCTAGAGTTAGATCTTCAGCTTCAATCTTCATTTCTTTTGCTCTAGTCTAGAGTATCCACATTGAATTGACTTGAGTAAGACTTCAGATTTTCTTGGGCTCCTTGATCACTGCAGATGGTGACAGCAGTCACAAAATTAAAAGATGCCTGTTTCTTGGGAGAAAAGCAATGACAAACCTAGACAGCATCTTAAAAAGCAGAGACATCACCTTGCCGACAAAGGTCTGTATAGTTAAAGCTATGGTTTTCCCAGTAGTGATGTATGGAAGTGAGAGCTGGACCATAAAGAAGGCTGATCGCCGAAGAATTGATGCTTTTGAATTATGGTGCTGGAGGAGACTCTTGAGAGTCCCATGGACTGCAAGAAGATCAAACCTATCCATTCTGAAGGAAATCAGCCCTGAGTGCTCACTGGAAGGACAGATCGTGAAGCTGAGGCTCCAATACTTTGGCCACCTCATGAGAAGAGAAGAATCATTGGAAAAGACCCTGATGTTGGGAAAGATTGAGGGCACTAGGAGAAGGGGATGGCAGAGGACGAGATGGTTGGACAGTGTTCTCGAAGCTACGAACATGAGTTTGACCAAACTGCGGGAGGCAGTGCAAGACAGGAGTGCCTGGCGTGCTCTGGTCCATGGGGTCACGAAGAGTCGGACACGACTAAACAACCAAACAACAACAACAAGACTTCTGTGAACACTGGCTGGAAGGAACCAGCCCCAGAGCTTCAGAGAATTGCTGCCCAACTAGTTTTCCTCCCAGGTTGGCGTGGGGGATGTTTTTCTAAGGGGGTGGGGCACGACCACATGTGGTTCCTCCTTAGCAGCTCCTAGTATTTAGTGGTTATGGTTGCACACTTTCCTTGGAGTAAGTCCTATTTGAGACAGTGGGATCTACTTCTGAGTAAACACTGCACTTTCTTGGGAACAGAAAAGTTAGTGGGATTTCTTGGCCAGAGCCAACATGGACTGAGCAGTAGTGACTCTGAATTGGCCTATTTTGCTTAAAGCTAATGGAGGTGGTCCAATTTCATAGACTCATAGAATTGTTGTATGAAGGTAATACTAAAGATCATCTAGACCAACCCCTTCAATGGAGGAATCACAACTAAAGCACCCATGACAGATGGATTTGGGGTTGATAATTCAGATCCAGTTATTGCCAGGCATACAAAGTAACCACACCCACATCCCTCAGTTTTTATTGCTGTTTTGTTCAGCAGTCTATTTTAAAATTTGATCAAGAGCAGCTCCCATTCCTTTCCTCTGGGCCTGGACTAGTCACCTTCCTGGGCCCAAAGTCTTTCTCTTCCTGGCAGGCAATTGCCCCCTTTCATTGGGTCCAGGGCCAGTTCACCCATGAGACAAGGAGAGGCAACCACCTCAGGCTGCAGGATCCACAGGGACAGCAGCTCCAGCCTCCAAGGAAGGCATCAACAGTTGTTGCTGCTGTGACAGTGATGGCTATGGCTGGATCTGCCACCTCCTTAGCACCCACCCACCCCCAGTGCTACTTCAACAGCAGCCTCTTGGCAAACGGGAGGCATTGTTGGTCTCCTCCCACTCCTAAGGAGGAAAAGATGGGGGCTGCCCTCTGGGGTCTCCTGGGCCTGATTCAGAGTGGCACCTTTCCTTTCTGTGATGACCTTTAATTCCAGAGAGAGAGAGAGAGAGAGAGAGAGAGAGAGAGAGAGAGAGAGAGAGAGAGAGATGTCTGCGTCAGCAAATGAGAACTTCTTTTAGCTCCTGAGCTGAGACAGACCCTCCCCTCATGTAGAGAGTTGGGGCTGGCCACCATTTTATGTCCTCCTCCTTTTTCTTTTTCATTGAGTTCTTGAAGAAGCAACATCTTAGTTAGAAATACTCTCTCGGCTTTCAGCAGAGAGAGGACAATGGAGCTCACTTCTTAAGAGTAGACTCCACGTGTATATATGTTTTTATAAGCAAATCTGCCCTTTCTGGGATCCGGTTGTGAACAGAAATGTTTATGTGAGTAAACTGTTTATACTTTAAGAACACTGTGTCATGTCTTATTTTTAAGAGGGAACAAGGGGAAAATATACCAGGAATATATATATTATTGTAGAGGTTCTGGTGAGCCTGATGCAAACGCTATTGCTGCTGCGTGTGTTTTAAAAGGGAATGTAAACTCTGCAAAGTTTGTGAACTTGTTAACGCAAGTTGGGATAGGATATTGTAAATAATATAACCTTTCCCACATCCCTAAACATTCCCACAATTCCCACTTCAACCATTGAGGAAGGTTGATTTAATTCTCCCCCTTGTTCTCAATCATAGCTGCCAAGTCTCCCGTTTTTCATGGGAAACCCCCGTATTTTAAACTGTTTCCCACTGGCAACCTGGATTGGAAAAAATCCCGTAAATCCCCCAGATTTCCTACCTGCCAGGGAGGCTCCATGTTGGGTCCTGGCGCGCCCGATTTCCTGTGCCCAGACATGGGTAGTGCGGCACCGGAAGTCACTTCTACGCATGTCCGGACATGCGTAGAAGCGACTTCCGGTGCCGCACCGCTGCTGATCCCACTTTTTTTAGTGGGAGACTCGGCAGCTATGTTCTCAATGTAGATTCCCCCCCTTCTGATGTAGATTGTCACTCATTTCTTCTTTCTTGATGAGTGGGTGTGCCATTCTGTGGTTCACCTCAGGTGCCAAATTGTCTTGGTCAGGCCCTGGTTGGGTCCATGCCCTGCCATTCTCCATCCAGAGCTCCTGTGTGGGGCTGCCAACTGAGGCCTCACTCAGACCCTACCACATTGTCCAGAAACTTCTAACACCGTATTGCACAAGGAACCGAGGGAGAAAGATCCCAGCCCTGGTTAAGCTAAGAGTGCTTTGATTTATTTCATTTAAACCAGTAGCAGAAATCGCCACAAAAGCTGCATTGTTGAGCAGAGGCCTGGGCTGAGATTTGTGGTAATTATTGTATCCTTCCCTTTCTCCCTCAACCCCATCTTCTTCTAATCATGTGCTCACAAGAGAAGTTTTGTTCCCCACCCCCTGCCAAACCTTTTGGTAAGGAGAGGAGAAACTGCACAGTTTCGAAGCCAAAGAAAACCATACAAGGTAAATTGCTGTGCTGGTTTCTCTTCCTCTTCCTCAATATATAGGAAGCTGGGAGAATAGCCACAGAAAAAGTGCCAGAAAGCATTACAGAAGGCTGCCTCTTTCAGGCGATAATCATCAGAACCTGGGAAAATGCATGCAGGAGGAGAGGAAAGTTACAGTTTCCACCAAAATATGTCTAGGGAAATAGTTTCTTCCGTCAACAAATCACCCCAGATAGAGGTCAGAAGAGTTTCCAAGGGGTTTGGACTGGAGTAAGTGGTTCCAGGTCTGTTCCCCAATACAAGGTTCAGATCTGCTACACAGTGGGGGTCTTTGCTCCAGATTCTGTTTCAACATTGCCATTTTGCTTTGTTAAATCTCTCTCTCTCTCTCTCTCTCTCTCTCTCTCTCTCTCTCTCTCTCTCTCTCACACACACACACACACACACACACACACACACACATATACACACACACTCACTCACAAAGAAACCACAACTGTAGCCATGAAAGTAGTTAAACAGAAGCATGTCTGTTTTAAGTCTATGCCCCAAATTCTTCTTGCGTGGAATGGAGACAGATACAAGTGAACCAGCATTAATTGCATTTCGAGGAACTGGGGCTGGGAGCTTATGTTGGAAAACATCATGAAGATTTGTGATCTTGATATCTCTATATATTTGGTAATCCATTTTTATTTATATTCCTTAGTGGAGAACCACTACAACTGGAACTGAATAGCTCAGTCGGGACAGCGTGAGACTCTGAATCTCAGCGTCATGGGTTCAAGCCATGACCACGTTGGGCAAAAGATTCCTGCTTTGCAAGGGGCAGGGCTAGATGACCCTCATGGTCCCTTCCAATTCTACAATTCTTGAGTACAAATCACTACAAGCTTCCTAAAATGAAGGGGACAGGGGCTTTGAATTTTGAGAGAAAAGCTATCTCTGAATACTCCAGGCATGTTGGACTTTTTGGCCTCTTGCCCAGCCTCTGGCTATAATTCAGTATCTCCTGCCAATCAATACCACCAAGACGTCTTCCTTTTGCCTCTGTGATGCCTGGTTGCTGAGCACCATCACAAGCCAACAGAAGCCAGCAATTTCTCTGCATTGGAAGAATAATATTTTGCAACAAACTGATTTTTTTTAAAAAAATTAGACATCTAAGTAGAATCCTGTCTCACACAAGGCCAGATAACAACAAAAAAATTCAACTTTTCAAAGTGTTTCACATATACACGATTTGGTTGCTTTCCACCAGCCCTGTAAAATTGGTAATTTGTATTATTTCCTTGTTAAAGGTACAGACACTTGGAGGCTTTGTGGATGAGGGTTAGCATCAAACCTAGACAGCCTCAGGTGGTGCTGGTGAGAAGTGGGGAAGAGCTGTTGCACGTGTGCCTTCTTCGCATGCTTTCCTGGTGCAGACTGCGTTCTTTTGGGGGTAATATTTTTGGGACACACTATGACTTTGGGGAGCCCCAAGGGCAGAGCCACCCTTTCGCTCTCTTTCTGACACCCCCTCCTCTCTTTCTTTCTGTCATCTTTCTCTCTTTCCTTTCCTGCTCAACAGGTGATTGCAGGAAGGAAGGAAGGAAGAAGAAGAAGAAGAAGAAGAAGAAGAAGAAGAAGAAGAAGAAGAAGAAGAAGAAGAAGAAGAAGAAGAAGAGTTTGGATTCGATATCCCGCTTTATCACCACCCGAAGGAGTCTTCAAGCGGCTAACATTCTCCTTTCCCTTCCTCCCCCACAACAAACACTCTGTGAGGTGAGTGGGGCTGAGAGACTTCAGAGAAGTGTGACTAGCCCAAGATCACCCAGCAGCTGCATGTGGAGGAGCGAAGATGCGAACCCGGTTCCCCAGATTACGAGTCTACCGCTCTTAACCACTACGCCACACTGGCTCTCAAGGACAGATTGCTATTATGTGGCAAGGCCCCTGGCCCCACAGTTCCTTCCAAAATAAACATACAGGCACGAATATATTGGGTTAATTGGGATAAAGTAGGCGACAACTTTATTGGTTACAGATTTGAGAGGTTTGGCTTAGGCATTTGGGTGAAGCCAGACTATATCCTGACTCCTGCCCATCTGCAGGCAGTCTCTGAATGGTCAACCACTGATAGGGAGAGCCCTATGATATACATCAATTAAGAGCACCCCTCAGGGTCACCCATGGGGTTGTGGCATGACCCTAGCCCACCCCCAGGTTTCGGACAGGATTCACACCCCCAGATCCCGTTAATGCAGTGATGGCCAGACTTGGCCCTCCAGCTGTTTTGGGACTACAATTCCCATCACCCCTTGCTAATAGGACCAGTGGTCAGAGATGATGGGAATTGTAGTCCCCAAAACAGCTGGAGGGCCAAGTCTGGCCATCCCTGCTTTAATGGGATACCCTTAACGTGGAGGGGCAGGCCGGAGGCAACAACCGCCTCTCCCATGACAAGGCTTACCCAATGCCTAACCTTACAAAGTTGTGATGATTGCTACAAGGTAGGCGAAAACCAAATGGCTGGTGTCAATTTGTCAAGTGGAAAAATTCCTACCTGGCCCCCACAACCAGGCGACCAACATTAGTCCATAGCAAGGCCAAGGTCAAGCAACGCATAGAAAAAAAGGGTGGGCGGGCTGGGAGATCCAACAGGAAGACGAATGGAGGTCGCCTCCCCAGCCACACCGCAGTTTAAACAGCATTGGCCACGCCCCCGACTAACCCGATTGGTCAGCCGCGGCTACGAGTCCTAATGATGTGGGTGGCAGCCCTCTGCCCCCTGCTGGGTCACAGTGAGGTCCCTTCCTGGATGCTCACCCACAACTCCACCCCCACCCCCCGCCGGGGAAGGGGAGTGGCTTTGCCAGAGGTGTAAACTGAGGGCAAAGGGCTTTTGAAACAGACCAAGGGCCACAGAAAACTAGGCAGACAGACCTCTGATCTGATTTAAATGGATGTAGACATACACATGCAGGGGCGCCCCCATGTAAACTGGAATCCTGTTTGTCATTGGCATGTCCAACAGGTAGATCGTGATCTACCAGTAGATCACTGGACGTCTGTGGTAGATCACTGGCTCCTCCCAAAGAAGCTGAACAACTGTGGCTCCCCTAAAAAAAGCTCAAAATTTTACCTCCTCCCTGGAAAAACTGAACAACTTTGGCCCAACCCCCCCCCAAATGGGCCTTGCTCCTTCCTTAAAAAAAAGCTCAACATCTTTGACCTGAACTCCCAAAAAGGGGGTAGATCACTGCCAGTTTTTAACTCTGTGAGTTTGCCACACCTGATTTATAGTATTCTTATATCTATTACAGAGCTTTGTGCTCTCAGGAAGAATGTGTCACTTGGAATATTAACAGGGCTCAGGGTCCCGTCCCCCACCTGCACCTGGACTAGGCGGCAATCCTAAATTACCTACTTAGAGCAGAGTTTAACCCACACACCTCACCAAAGTCAATAAGACAACCATCGGTATAAAAATTAGACACAGAGTTTAGTAGCAGATCTGTTAATTAAAGCTTCGTAGCTGCCTACTTTGCACGTTGACTGGGAAGAAAGCCCCAAGCGGCATTGTTGAGAACTGTGTAGGATCACAGTCATAGTGGGTTAACAGACAATGACACACTTGTTTAATTTGGTCAGTGGCTATTTTGGGTCTATCTTCTTTTTCAAAGGAAATGGAAAATAAAATATTTATACAGTGGCACCTTTTGCTTGTCAAACCGTTAAGTTCTCACATATATGTGTAGTATCTCTCTGTCTCAAAAAAAAAAGGTGGTATATGAAGGTTTGGGCAATGTACATATACAAATTTAATCACTTAAATTAATATCTTATTAAGCGGAAATAGTTTAAATAATCAATATTGTAGTTCTAACATTGCACCTCTTTTGAACCCTTTTGGCTACTAAATGCCAACTTTAGGGCACTGAAAGAGCCACGGGCATGAGGGAGTGCTAGTTTGTCCCAGAGAGCCTCCTGCTCCTTTGCTTGTGCTTCACTCAGAGCTTCCATGCAGATTCCAGAAGCAAAATAAGCTGCTGGGTGATTTGAAACTGGCCACATTCATGTGCTCCTTTGAAATGAGATCACAGTCTCACCAGAAAGAGTTAAGACCTTAATTGCTGATGCTTGCATTAAATTTCAGGAACTAAAGTAAAAAGCTTTTGCAAGTGAGAAGACACAGCCATTTTCCCCAAGTGAATTTTGGTTTAGGAATTACATCAATAAATAGTTTCCTTTCAAAGCTACACAAAAGCCAATGGCTTTGGAAAGGTTTGAGAGAGAAAAAGCACACCAGCCCCTCCAGCGCCGTTTATGACTGGCTTTCTTCAATCCTGCAGCTCACTTCACAGCTTTCACACATTACCTTGTTAGGTGTGCACTTCAGATGTTTCAGAAGTCATAAAAATGTGAATGTGAGAAAGGTGTATCACCCAGGGACACATGCCAGGGAGCTCTAAAGGTAAAGGTAAAGGGACCCCTGACCATTAGGTCCAGTCGTGACCGACTCTGGGGTTGCGCGCTCATCTCGCATTATTGGCCGAGGGAGCCGGCGTATAGCTTCCAGGTCATGTGGCCAGCATGACAAAGCCACTTCTGGCAAACCAGAGCAGCACATGGAAACGCCGTTTACCTTCCCGCTGTAGCGGTTCCTATTTATCTACTTGCATTTTGACGTGCTTTCGAACTGCTAGGTTGGCAGGAGCTGGGACCAAGCAACGGGAGCTCACACCGTCACAGGGATTCGAACCGCCGACCTTCTGATCAGCAAGCCCTAGGCTCAGTGGAGCTCTAATGGGCTGCAAATTCCCAAATAGTGAACGCCCATTGGTGAACTCAGGTTTGCTTTGTGTAATGTGTGAAAGGGCCCTCTTGCTTTTCTTAAACATTAGCATCACCTATGTGCTTCATGCTGTGTGAATGAACTTAAGGGACATGCTGCACTCAGTGGGACTTATTTCTATATAATGTGTTTAGAACAGGTGTACTTTACTCATTAATCAAAGTTGATACATCAAAGTTGCTGGCTTTATTAAATCAGTCTTAATCCATTTGCACTTAGTTGCACCAAAGCAGTTTTATACCATCCAACTGGTTTACCTGGTTGAGAATTGTACAACGTCTATTGGCTTGAAACCAAATATTTTTGTTTAATGTGGTTTCTGGCCTGGCCAGGTTTCTGGGCAAGTTCTGATCCATGTTTTGAGCTCGCCTGTAGAAACAAACACAGCAGCACAAGCTTTCCCCTCTGCTTTCATACAATCCTGGCAACAAAACTTCTGTCTAAAGATTTTTACTGTGACCTCTTTCTCAATATTATGTTGACTACTTAGAAGTCAAAACCTGAAGCCAGACTCTGCCTAATTTGTATGTATTTGGTCCTGTGACATGAGGGAACATGGAAAGAGACTCCCTGACCCTGACGTAGCCCAATTATGTGAAAACAGAGCCTGGTTTATCATTTCCAGCATCGCATCCGGGAGGAACTGGAGGCGCTCCCTGTCGCTTTGATTTTCCTCTTCAGCCACACTTGCTTTCAAACAGTCTGGAAACCTTTTACCTTTCCTTTGATGAAGTATCTCAGAGGAGGGAAGGTAAGAAGCCTTTTCCCCTTAGAGGTTCCGGAAGAAGGGCCAGGGAGGAAGCTGCTGGGTCATCTCAGTGGAAACGGGGAAAAGGTACAAAAATATGGGATTGCTCAACTCCCAACTTTTGCTTCCTTTTCACATAGTTTGCCCACGATCTGGCCAAATCTAAGCACTTGTGCAGTTTCTGATGGGAGAGTTAAGAGTGGCTTGGCCTTACTTTTGTTTTGGAATCAATGGGATTTAAAAGTAATGGAACATGTGCTGAATATTGCTAAGCTCTAATTGGGAATGTTGGGTATAATCCATCATAACCGACAAAGTCCATCACCAAAGACTCCTGAGTAAGATTAGCAGTCATGGAATAAGAGGACCAGCTTCAGCAAGAATATGCCATTGAAGAGGCAGGATTGTCCCTGAGTTCTGAAGGAGTACCAGTGAGTTCAAAGGAATGGAACTCAGAGAGGAAGAAAGCCCAGCAACCTGATTCTTACCTCCACATATGAGGACTGGGAGAAGGTTTAGCACCACTCCACCCCAATGGCATCCATAAGCAAGCTCTGTATTTTTCCCATGTGAAAAACAACATGCATTTGCACATACATTGAAATCTTGGGCAGGTGACGATCCAAGAATGAGCCTTGTCAGTAGCGGTGTCACAATTACGGGATGTTCTCTGCTGCCTGCTTTGTTGTCTTTTTTGAGGCTAGGGGAAAAAAAAAACCTTTTTATTTTCCCCAAGCTTTTATCTTACCATTTTAGTGCTGAACTCAGGCCTGACTCCATACAGAAATTGGTCCAGATTATTTATTTATTGAAATGTATATGTTTGATTGTAAAAAAAGAAACAAGAAACACCACCTTCAAAATGGTTTACAGTATAAAACTAAATGTTAAAAAATAGCTAAAATCAGTTAAACGCTGGTACGGTATTAAAATATTTAAAAGATGAATAGAAAGAATAAAATAAAGAATAAAGGTAAAGGGACCCCTCACCATTAGGTCCAGTCATGACCGACTCTGGGGTTGCGATGCTCCTCTCGCATTATTGGCTGAGGGAGCCAGCTTCCAGGTCATGTGGCCAGCATGACAAAGCCGCTTCTGGCAAACCAGAGCAGCACATGGAAACCTTCCCGCTGTAGCGGTTCCTATTTATCTACTTGCATTTTGATGTGCTTTCGAACTGCTAGGTTGGCAGGAGCTGGGACCAAGCAACGGGAGCTCACCCTGTCACAGGGATTCAAACCGCCGACCTTCTGATCAGCAAGCCCTAGGCTCAGTGGTTTAACCCACAGCACCACCTGGGTCAGTTTGCATAAACATTTGTTTAAAGCAGGTGCCAAAGGAAGTACAGTGAAGGCCTGGTGTCAATAGGCAGGGAGTTCCACGCATAGGTGCTGCCATACTAAAATATTGATTTATTACAAGTGTGAAAAGAATATTACACGGCACCTGTAACAGTGTCAGTTTTGCAGATCAAAGCGGTCAAGGGGGCATCTATGAAGCAAGGTAAATTAAGAGCTCTATATATGAATAGCAACACCTTGAACTTGACCCTGTAGCAAATGAACAACCAGTGCAGATATTTGAGTGGAGGTGCTATGTGTTGACGGGGTCTCATATGATATCACATCAAGCAATTGTTACCCCACATTTTGTATTTCCCCATCAGTTTCCTTACCTCAAAAAGCCTGGAATTTCTTTGTGTCTTTTCTCTTTTTCTTTTTCTTTTGGTGGTGGTAGAGGGAGGGAGTGGAAGTAGATATGTTGTGCAAGAATGCCAAACCCACTCTAATCATGGAGCATGAATTTGCTGTTATGTGATGGAACCTTACCTGCAAAATAGCAGCAGTCTGTAAGTGGCCAAACAGGGAAACTAGTCTAAGAAGGAATACAGGGTATATTATTCCTGTACTCAGCCTTATGAAGCAAAACTACTGATTACAATAATGGGCTCATTTAAATCCATGGAAACAAAACCAAAAGGAGGAAGAGGAGGAGGAAAAAACATAGAAAGAACAGGGTGTTATGACTTCAAAAGAATTAAATCAACACATTTCTTTAGATTTATATTCCTTGGGTCTCCCCCTCTCCTGCCCCCAACAGATTTACAGATCTATTCTCTCTATGATTTGTGCACACACATAAATCCCATTGATGGAGCGTCTCCATGTGATTGGATGTGCATTCCAAATAAGGCATGGTGTCAAGTGCATATTCCCCAGTAGAAAAGGGCCAACTGGCAACCAATATTGTGCAATTTGTTTCAGCATTTAACTGGTGCATCCTGTGTGCAAAATGGAAGAATTCCATCCTATAATATCTCTTTGCCTTTTACTGAGGCCTAAGAACCCAACATAAGTTTCTCTCTGAGGTACAGAGTGACTTGCTCGGGGGTCTGGGGATCACTCCTAAAGCCAAAATCGCATATAGTCAAAACACATTAGGCTCAGTGGTGGGAGGGATTGCCAAGGCCTTTTTTCCTGGACACCCACCTCCTTTCCGCCCCCTTTATTATTTGCAACAAACACTTCAACCCTTCAGGCCTTGGGCACAATCCTTCTGGAAATTCTTAGGTGCAAGTTGCATTAAAATAACTAGAAACTGCATAGAAATGGTATTGTTTCAATGAGGTTTGTGCAGGAAACCTTTCAGGCAGGCTGTGCCCGTTACATATCAATGGTTTAATTTAAATGAACAAAATGGAATGAGCTAACTTAGATATGTAGATCTCATTAGCAGAAAAGTATCTCTTGGAAAACCTTGAAACAAATTGCATCAAGTGACAAATCTATTTTAAAAGGGACAGAGAAAAAAAGAATCTATGTTTCTCTCTTGACCTTTATTTACAAAGCATATTTTCATGACAACAAGATGTTCATTAGGCTTGGAATTAATCTCCCAATTACCTCTCTCTGAAGATAGGCTCTGATTTGTATTGGCATGAGCTGCTGTGAAGATGCAACAAGCCTCTGCTCTGCGGTGTCACAAATGAACAAAACAGAAAGATATGATTAATCAAATGCCCACAATGCCAGTGCTTTAAAGCTATGGAAATCCTGTTACAGAAAAGGTCAGCCAACATCTTTCACCCCCAGAAATGTCTTGAGGGATGGAGTGCTAAAGAGTGCCGTGCTCCTAAACTGACTGGCTATTATTTCTCAAGGCAAGCAGATGGACAAGTTATGACTCACCCGGAGGCGGGGCCGTCTTAAGCATATCCGGTGCGTGGTGCAAAGCTCCCTTCGGCGCCCCCCGTTTCCCAGAGTTTTTTTAGGGAGGATAGTGCTGCCAGCGGGGCTGGAGGAGGCAGGCAGTGGCTGGAGAGCAGCTCCTCCAACGGGGAAGAGGCAGAGGCTGGACGTGGCGCCTTCCAGCTCAGCTGGCTGCTTTGTGCCGCGGTGGCCACGGCAGACGGAGGCTCCGGAGGTGGGCGAGGGCAGCAAGCTGATGCCGGGAGGCACCGCGTCCAGCCTCCATCTCTTACCTGGTGCCCTCCAGAACTTGGTGCCCTGGCGCCCCGCGCCACTAGCCTCCATGGGTAAGACACCCCTGCCTAGGGGTTTCTCTCTCAGTCTTTACCAGTTAATGGTGTGGGACATGAACCATGAGAGGCAGTCAAGTACTACATTCCTTGAAATGCTAGAGAAGACATGCGAGGGAAGGTTTGGTCCAGCCAGTCGAAACTTCCTGTTCCTCCTGGCTGGAGCATCCTTCCTTTTGCATGTGATAGAAGGTGGGAGTGACCTAACCTGTCCAGGTAACAAAAGGATGAGTCACGCAGCACACCTCCCTCTTTTTGACTTCCTTCTTCATTTGACCAGCTTTTAGTTAGGACTGCTCTGTTAGCTCTTAGCTAGCAGAAGCACTGGGATTATTCCCCCATATGGAGTAGATCCACATGCACATATTTGTAACTAACTTCTTTTATTAACTTTGAATAAGATTGTGGCGTCTTTATTCTTTCAAGAGGGATTCAAGGGAACTTGCCAGGAACGTACAATTCAATATGAAGACAGACTGAATTGTATAATAGTGAGAGGCTCACACGAGCCTGCAACCAGCTATCTGCTGTGCATGTAAAAAGGGGAATGTAACTCTGCTAAGTAAAGGAACTTGCTAGTGCAAGTTAGGAAGGATATTAATAAACAATATATGCTCTCCTGCCACCCTGAACATTCCCCCAAATGGAAGATCAGTGCCCAGCTGACGCTGATGCATCTGACCTGCAGCAATTATGGTGAAAACATTGAACAGACTCACATCTCTGTGCCTTATTCAGTCCCTCTTCAGAACCACCTTCCAAGCAGAGGGTGGACTAGTGGTATCCAGGCATTAATATGGGGACCAGCGCAATTTAATCATCTCATGTATGGTCAGGATCTACAAATGATGGCATCACCAAGCAGCAAAGTCCTCACATGGACAGAACACATATATTTATTTTAACTTAAGGTAGAAACCCATCCGTCACCATGCAGAGCCCAGGGACGGCACTGCAGACTACCAAACACATTCAATAAAATCAATACAATAAAACAATTCATAACATGCAACACTCACTTGTGTGAGTCACATAAATAGAAGCTAACAGCATGGCCTCACCTCCCCCGAGAGTCTGGATAAAAATATGTATCTTTAACAGGCACCAGAACTCAAGGACACTTGGCACCAGACACATATTTTTATGGTAGTAAGCTGTTTTAAATGGTTTTTAATTTTGTGTTAATGCTGTAACCAGGGCCGTGGTGCACCCCCCTCCGTTTCCCAGAGTTGCCGGCAGCTTTGTGGGGCTGGAGGAGGCAGGCAGCGGCTGGAGGGTAGTTCCTCCAGTGGGGAAGAGGCGGAAGCTCTGGGCACGGCGCTGCTTCAGCGAGGCGGGCGAGGGCGGAGAGCTGATGCTGGGAGGCGCTGTGCTGCGCTGCACTGTGCTGTGCCGCGCCCAGCCTCCACCTCTTCCCTGGCGCCTGTGCTGTGGTGGCCATGGTAGGTGGAAGCTCTGGGCATGGCACTGCTTTGGTGCAGCATGGCGGAGAAGAAGAAGAAGAAGAAGAAGAAGAAGAAGAAGAAGAAGAAGAAGAAGAAGAAGAAGAAGAAGAAGAAGAGGAAGAAGAGTTTGGATTTGATATCCCGCTTTATCACTACCCGAAGGAGTCTCAAAGCGGCTAACATTCTCCTTTCCCTTCCTCCCCCACAACAAACACTCTGTGTGTGACTAGCCCAAAGTCACCCAGCAGCTGCATGTGGAGGAGCGGAGACGCAAACCCGGTTCCCCAGATTACGAGTCTAGCGCTCTTAACCACTACACCACACTGGCTCTCAGTGTGGAGGCGGGTGAGGGCAGCGAGCTGATGCTGGGAGGTGACACGTCCAGCCTCCGCCTCTTCCCTGGCGCCTTCCAGAACTTGACACCCTGGTGCCCCGCGCCACTTGCCTCTGTGGGCAAGACGCCCCGGGCTGTAACCCACCTTAGGGTGAAGGGTGTGTAATAAACAGACAGACAGACAGACAGACAGACAGACAGACAGACAGACAGACAAACTCTGAGGTCATTCTGGTGGTGTGGGCTTGCTAGAGAGAAGGAAAGCCCTTTCTCACAACATTGTACTGTGCTGTTGCCTGGGCAGTGCAGGCACAAGGAAGGCTTCTTCCTTCCCAGTGTCAATACACAGGCAGGTTGGTCGAGAGAAATCAGGCCAGAACTGGCCCAGGCTGTTTTGCTGCTTCAGGCAAAACGGAAAAGGACCCCCAGCCCACTTCCCCTGCTGCCCCGCCCCCCCTGCTTCCCACCACAACTGCCTCCTCTGAGCCCACCGCACAGATCCAAACTTGGTAAATGCAATTATGTTAAAAACCTCCTGGTATGATCTTAGTTGTCAGCCTTCTTGGCTTGCAGCAATTAACATCCCTTAAAAGACCTAGTTGAGAACATTTCTGGGGCTCAGGGGGTTGTTGCTTGGGCCAAAACATTCCCTAGGGGGATTTTTTTTGAAGGGGGGTGGTGGCTGTTAATGGAGGACATAGCAGCATGAAAGCACATATAGTACACGCTACTTTGGCATGCAGAGGTGAAACGCTAAGGTTTTCCATGTGGAAATTAAGTATAACTATTTTGTGGATCAAACTTGAGAAGAAGAATCCAGACATAAATAACACTATGTCCGCCAGGTTTCCTAGTATGGTTTTAGACAAATGGGTTTAACCAAACATGGATGCTTCGTGGGGTGTTTTTGTGGTTAGTCCAATTGCTTTCATTATATCTTTATAGCAACAATGTGTCTGCTCCCCATGTGCCATAAAACAATCTCTCAACTGAAGCTCAGCTTCAGAACAGGAGGTTTCTTGACCATCCTGCATAATAGCATTGCTTGTTTGCACTATTCTTACCGAACTTTCCAAACACATGTCATTTTCCCTTTCATTCTGGGAGTGATTGTATGCTAAAGCAATTATAGGCAAACCCTTCCAGAGTTTTGAAGACCAAAACTTTCTTTGTGTGGAAGCCCAAAGGCAATTATTGGCATTAGCTTGGGGGGCATGTTAAATGAAGCAATTTGCCCGCTTGGCTAATTCACCGCAAATTTGAATTATTAGTATTACTAGTATGCAATGATAAAGATCTAACATGGAAACTTATTTGATAAAGTACAAAAACAGTTTGGGCATTCAAAAAAACCTGAAAGGCAGAATCCATTGAGGGGTGTTCTGTGCAGGAGCTAGTGAAACAAATGCGAAAGATGCAAACACTCCCAGTGATTTCAGCAGAATTTGCACTGGATAACTTCCATATAGATTAGCTTTCTCCAACCTGGCCTTTCAGATGCTTTGGACTACAACTCCCATCAGCTCCAGTCTGCTGGCTGGAGCTGATGGGAGTTGTAGTCCTCTGACCCCTCCCTAAAATTGGACTGGTGACTGGGTGTGGCCACCGAGATCATATAACACCGGTCCTAAAGAATCTTCAGTGGCTCCCAGTACACACACACACACACACACACACACACACACACACACACACAGCCACTGGGGTGGTGCTGTGGTCTAAACCATTGAGCCTCTTGGGCTTGCTGATTGGAAAGTCAGCGGTTTGAATCCACGTGATGGTGGTGAGCTCCCGTTGCTCGGTCCCAGCTCCTGCCAACCCAGCAGTTCGAAAGCATGCCAGTGCAAGTAGATAAATAGGTACTGCTGTGGCGGGAAGGTAAACGGCATTTCCGTGCACTCTGGCACTTGTCATGGTGTTCCATTGCACCAGAAGTGGTTTAGTCATGCTGGCCACATGAACCAGAAATCTGTCTGTGGACAAACGCCAGCGGCCTGAAAGTGGAGATGAGTGCCACACCCAATAGTTGAATTCGACTGGACTTGTCCAGGGGTCCTTTACCTTTTACATTTACCTAAAAAAGAAACACCCCTCCTGTGTATGTTTAGCTGCTCATGCACTGGGGCTTCAAACAGTTAGGATCCTAGATTGCATGGGCATCTCAATCACATGGACTTTCATCTGCCGGACCAGCTCCATTAACATGTGACCCTGAAATGTCAGATTCCACCCCAAAAAAACGGAAGCCAAAATTTAGTGTTAGTTTTGTGCCATGAACTCAGATGTTAATGGCACTCTGGCATTGTGCTGATTAGGATGCAAGCCCAGCAGAGAGAGCTACTGTTTGGGCCAGGTCCAACCTTCCACTTTTGTCAAGCGTCTTCAATACACACAATACACAATACACACCTCAGTGAACTTGACAAGTGATGGAGTCTCTGCATTAGGGATGTGTAACTGATTTGGGAACGGGAAGCAGAAAGAACAAATAATTGGATAGTTTTCACAATGCAGGGAAGTAAGAAGTAGGATCCTGAAACTAAGCCTCCTGATGTATATTGTGTTCTAGGAGGCTCAGTTTGGTCAGAATTGAGCCCAGAGTTATTTGGTCCAGAGTTAGCGCTAAATACATTGCTTCTGGTAAATGAGCCACCATAACCCCCGGAGGGCTGTGAGAATTTGTATTCCAGACTTTTTAGACTCGTCTACCCATGTACTATCTGAAACCAAAGGGGCACAATTAATTGCCAGGTGTTAATCCCCCCCAGCTCTCCTACCCCACTATTGAGATCACCATTTAACTCTTTCTGTATCTGAAGAAGTGTGCATGCACACGAAAGCTCATACCTATGACAAACTTAGATGGTCTCTAAGGTGCTACTGGAAGGATTTTTTTATTTTGTTTTGACTATGTCAGACCAACACAGCTACCTACCTGTAACTCTTTCTTTCCCTGTCATGGTCTTTTAAAAAAGCCTCTCTGAAGCTGATTTCATTTGCATTTCAAGGCCTTCATTGGTGCCAATGGTAGCTTTTCTTCAAATGCATGTATCCATTTCAGAAAGACAATCTTTGTTGGGCCTGTTGTTGATTTTTGTAGTGCCATAAATATGAATGCACTTTTACTAAGTAATGTAATAAAAAAAAAGGGTGTCTCTCCTCCAAGGATCGTCCTATCTAAAGCAGGGGTGGAGAATTTGTGGCTACCCAGAAGTTGCTGGACTACAGTTCCAAATCCAAATCACTTTACAGGTATTTCAGCTTTAAGCTCATAGACATAATTAAACAAGAACAGAAACGCCCACGATTTGATTTACAATTAGAAGGTAAAATAGCTTAAAGGATATACAGAATTAGATAAGGATACTGTATAATAAAAGAATTTCAAGTTGTATATAACAATCCATTCTGTCTCTTATATGTCAAAACAGAAGTTAACTTTTTGCCATTTGTATAGTTACAAATGGATTTGTGTCTTGCAATAAAAAAGCAAGGTGAGAATCTTCTGTATGCCCGGGGAGTTTTTGAATTAGTGGGAGCAATAAATTCTTACGGACAGCACAATATAAAGGACATATAAACACTATGTGCTCCAGGGTTTCAATCGAGGAGTTATCACAGGCACATACCGGTAAAACCGAAACTTGGCCCTTAGAAAATCTGTGAAGGAGGACATTTGAGGGGAAGACATTAAAACATGCCTTAATAAAAGCAAAACGATGAGTGGCAATAGGAAGGGATGATAAGTAAGCTGGCACATGAAATGAAGGATTAACGCCCAAATGTCGCGAACATGTCCCCCCACCAAGCATAAGCGTTGCATCTCTATATCGCCCAATCTTTGGGTAATACAGTGGTACCTCAACTTACGAATGTCTTGACATCCCCCCCCAAAAAAAAACCACGGCGGTTTTAGATAGGGATTTTTCGACCTACGAATTTTTAGATAGAGTTGCTTTGACTTACAAATTTTTATTTTTTCAATGCATTCCTAAGGGAAATCACATTTCCAATGGCGTTTTTCGACTTACGAATTTTTAGATAGGGTTGCTTTGACTTATGAATTTTTCCATTTTCAATGCATTCCTGGGGGAAATCGCGTTTCCAATGGCGTTTTTCGACTTACGAATTTTTGACTTACGAAGGTGCCTTCTGAACGGATTAAATTCGTAAGTCGAGGCACCACTGTAATCTTTTTTGCTGTAGTAAGATCGTACTTCAGAATTTCTAAAGGTGAAATTCCAAAAAGTGAGAGTTTGGCATGGATCTTACTAGCCCAAGGGCCAGTAACCTCATTGCACCATAAGCATTGGGCTAGATAATAATTAGGTAATCTGTGCCAAAGTGTTAACCAATAGCTAAAAACACGTTTCCACGGGAGTGTCTCCAAGGAAGGCATCCTCAATTCCTAGGCTGGACTACATTTCTTATCATTACAGTTCATATGCTGGCTGTGGCTGATGGGAATTGGGGTCCCAACATCAAATGGAGGGTCACATGTTCCTCACCCAGTATCTATTGCTGTGGCTGATTCTGGAGCTCTTGGGCCGGGTGGCTCATGCGCCCCATTTGCCCTGGGTCTTCAATACACACAGCAAACACAGCCTTGTCAACCAGTGGGTTTCTTCTTTCATCTCAGTGAACATCCACCCCCCAGATGAAGTGGATTTTGGATAGCCCTTCTGCTTCTTCTTGGCCACCTATTTTCTTTTTTTAAAAAAAAAAATCATTTTTTATTGTTTTCATTTGTCACTTATCGTGTCATGTAACTTTGTTAGATTTACATGCAAGTAATCTATCATACATCTTATATTACATACCAATTTGGGTTTTGTTACACAAAAAATAAAGATACAACAACAAATAAAAGATGGTCACTTTACAAACATAACAATGCATCAAATACTTATTTACATCTCTTCTAAAACTCTTCTTTATTTTTATCATCTAGCCTTGTTCTCTCGAACTGGACTTCTTTTCTTTTCTCCTGGTTTTATTCACCATCCTTCACGTTCCGCGCTTTATCTTTTATTGTCTGTCATTTACCTTGAGTATTTCCATATATATATTATTGACAACGACTATATGTCTTTTATGTTGTATTTTCAAAATGTTCCTACTAGTGTTTTCATATTTTAACAATATTTCTTTAGATATTCAACAAACTTTCCCCATTCTTCCTGGTACCTTTGTTCCTTCTGGTCTCTTATCTTTCCTGTCAACCTCACCAATTCTATGTATCCTGTCAACTTTTCCCTCCACTCCTCTGTAGTTGGAATTTCTGAAGTTCTCCACTTTTGTGCTAAGATTATTCTAGCGACCACCTATTTTCAGCCTAGTTCATCTTTGTTAATATCTGATTCTCATTCATCTCATGCAATTCTTGAGCACAATAAGAATACACCAAAGTTTCAGTCAGAAGAGAAAGCTTTGGTCAGCTGTTGTGGGCTACCATGAAAGGTGGAGTCAAACAGCTGAGGTGCAGTGTTTCTCAACCTTTTTTGGGCCACGGCACACTTGTTCCATGAAAAAAATCACGAGGCACACCACCATTAAAAAAGTTAAAAAAATTAACTCTGTGCCGCCCTATATTATAATTATGACTGTAAGAAACACTTGCCAAATATTGCTTTCCGGCGGGTCAGCGCTGCAGAGTTCTTAAAAGATCCGGGTTTCTGATCCACCCCACCCGACCCCGCCGTCCCGTATCTTACCCTGTGAGTGTTCTCGGACTTGTGAGAGGACGATTTGGTCTTCATGCCTCCGTGAATTAGCAACAAACTACCTTTTGAATGATGGAGATTGAATATTTTAAAAGTAGCTACTTGAAGTCCGCTCGATTTTCCAAAAAAGAGACACACGTGCGGCACTATTAGCTGCTGGGGGCTGCCATCTTGGCTAAAGGATTCTGGGATGATCCTGTCACGTGAGGCATGGGGAAAATGGAAATAATGAAAGCTGATTGGTCTGTGGAAACTAGAAGGGACGAAGAAATAGGACGCCCAGGGAGGTGGAGTTTGCAGCTGCAAAATCGCCCTTCTCGTCGCCGCACGTCGCGGCACACCAGCCAGCGTCTCGCGGCACACTAGTGTGCCGCGGAACAGCGGTTGAGAAACGCTATGTTATCTGATGTAGTACAATCATTGTGGGTGATTATTGTGTGTGTTGCAACACATTTGCATGAATGCCGCAGTAGAATGAGAAATCCAACTCTGATGTCTCACCAACTACTGTTCTCATAAACTGCAGGGTTCATAGTGAGAAGCTATTTGCCAGGTATTTAGGTGTACAGTGATACCTTGGCTTCAGGTTACAAACGCTTCAGGTTACAGACTCTGCTAAGCCAGAAATAGTACCTTGGGTTAAGAACTTTGCTTCAGGGTGAAAACAGAAATTGCGCGGCAGCAGCGGGAGGCCCCATTAGCTAAAGTGGTACCTCAGGTTAAGAACAGTTACAGGTTAAGAACGGACCTCCAAAAAGAATTAAGTTCTTAACCCGAGGTAAGGTAAGGTAAAGGGTAAAGGGGCCCCTGACTATCAGGTCCAGTCGTGTCCGACTCTGGGGTTGCGGCGCTCATCTCGCTCTATAGGCCGAGGGAGCCGGCGTTTGTCCGCAAACAGCTTCCGGGTCATGTGGCCAGCATGACAAAGCTGCTTCTGGCAAACCAGAGCAGCGCACGGAAACGCCGTTTACCTTCCCGCCGGAGCGGGTCCCTATTTATCTACTTGCACTTTGATGTGCTTTCGAACTGCTAGGTGGGCAGGAGCTGGGACCAAGCAACGGGAACTCACCCTGTCGCGGGGATTCGAACCGCCGACCTTCTGATCAGCAAGCCCTAGACTCTGTGATTTAACCCACAGCGCCACCTGGGTCCCTGGTGACCCGAGGTACCACTGTACAATCAACTGAAGTTTATTGAAAAATGTATACTGGTACAAGAAAATCAGGGTAGATTGCAGGTAGCATGAGGGTCTCGGTCGGAGCTCTGGAAGCCTTTGCTACTGTTTACACCCTCCCCTTTTCAGAAATGTAAAAAGAAAAGAAAAGAAAAGTGGTATCTTACCCAATAGAGCTTGAACACAGGCCACATTTAGGGACCCAGAGAGATGTTGGGCAAATATCTTTCTCTTTCTCTTTGGCGATTCACACTTGACTTGTGGAAAGTGAAATGGGCCTGGGCGTGGGGTGGGGTGGGGGTGGGAATCTGGTTTCCATGGAGAACTTAATTTTGTCCTGCTTGTTTATTTGTTGTTGAGGGACTATTTGTGTGGGTGGGAATCTTTGCAACAACAGCGGGAAAAATCCTACTGAAAATAAATAAATAAATAAATAAATACGGTTTGAGAGTAGAGGCGTTTTACAAAAGGCTGTAAAAATATGAAAAGAGATAAACCTGAAACTTTTAAACTTTTGCATAATATTTTCCTGTTCATTTTGAGAAGGAGTTTTCTAAAAATAGTCAGAGCCAACTGAAGTCACAGCCTGGAAGATGAAAGATTCTGTAAACTGTAGTTCTTGGAGGCTAATTAGAGAGCATTTTGTCAGTCTCTGATGCTAATCTGTTTAATCTGGCCTTGTAATCAATACTATCTACGCTTTCAAGTCACCTGTTCCCAAGAGCTTAAATTAGCCAGCTTCATAAAAGACTGACAGTAATAAGAAAAGGAAACTATGTATTCAGAATGAAACTCCAGGTCAATGGTCCATATATCTCCAGTATGCCACCTCAAAGTACAAATATATTTGTTTTGTAGTACGGTAAGCTTAACTCTTCATTTCTCCTTAAATATGCCTTCTTTCTAAGCAAACATGTTGAGTCTCATATAGGTTTAGGGTGTGTGTTTCTCCTACTCGTTGGTGGCCTACTGACACTTCTCGTACATTACATTGGAAAATGAATTCTTTCAGCTTAGTTCTAAACTTGTTTGCTGATAACTCAGTTCCAGCCAGTTGAAATGGCTATTTTGCTCCACTGAAGCTTATTTCCAGGTGACTCTCCTGTCCCTGCCAAGACCAACAGTTACGGGATCAAGGATGTTCCTCTTACACAGTACAGTGGTACCTTGGTTCTCAAAGTTAATCTGTTCCGGGAGTCTGTTGGACTCCTGAAACTGTTCAGAAACCAAGGCGTGGCTTCCGATTGGCTGCAGGAGCTTCCTGCACTCAAGCGGAAGCCGCGTTGGACGTGCGGCTTCCAAAAAACCTTCACAAACCGGAACACTTATGTCAGAGGGTCGTCGTGGCTACTCTAGAGTCTAGAGTAACTCTACTTGAGTCCAGTTTGTCTTCAAAGACGTTTATTGTGCTAATTATTTACAGTGTAGAGAAAGCTTAAAACATGACCTCTCATCCCGAATCAGAATCCGGCAATGGCGTACGTCTGTTCCTATGCCAGCAACCCCCAAACGCCTCCCCCTTGACCTGTGTCGCGGCGCTCTCCTTACTTCTTGCACCAGAAGGAGTGATGCCCTTTCAGTTTCCTCCCTGAGCGGTCAGTGACCTGGCTCTCCAACATCCCTGAGCTCCTGTCTGCATCCCTCCGCCCCCGAGCTTTCCCATTGTTCCTTACTCTGATTTCTCTCCCCCTCCGAGTCTCTTCCTCCCCCTCTGGCTGCTTCAGAACCACTGGTGCCCTCTTTTCTTGACAAGGTGGACGTCAGGAACTTACTTCTGGGTTTGTGGCAATTGGGAGCAGATTTGTTCGGGAGCCAAGCCATTCGAGTACCAAGGTACCACTGTACTAGGCAAGCTACAAGCCATGATTATAGTAAGACCAATGACACGGGAGCTGTATTCAGCTGTATCCATGTGAGGTTGCCAACTGTCTTGCCATCAGTGATGGGTCAGACTCCTCTGGTCAGGTTTGGAACTGGGCTTGAAGAATTTCCCCAAATCAGAAAACAGTTTGGCTTTTCTGTGGAAATGTTAGGGGTGTGGATTCAGATATATTATTTAGATAGATCCTATCCAAGCTTGTGTTAGCAAGCTTCCAATATCAGCAGAGTGACATTCCCCTTTTGTGCGCAGCAAAGCGTGAGCGTTAGGTTTGTTAGAACCTCTGCAACAATATAATACTTCAACATTATACTTCCTGGCAAATCCCCTTTGTCCCTCTTAAAAGAAATACACAACACAATAGTATTAAAATAAGATAGAGTTTACTCACATGACATCCTGAGTTAACAGCATAATCTCAGAAAGGCAGGCTTACGTAGAAAAGTTACAAATATGTACATCTGGAGTCTTCTTAGTAAAGTGAGGCCCCATCTGGTCTCTCTCTTGGCAGCAGGCTGAGAGGGAGAACCATCCTAACTGGAGATTCTCTGGAGATGTGTTCCCATTGAAGGAGAAATGGCTAAGAGAGAGAATGGCTGCTGGCTGGGAGCTTTTGTCTGCCAGCTAATCCATCTCATCTGCATATCTGGAGGAACAGGAACTGAACTTAGTCAGGTGTCCCTCCAGGTGAGTTCCTGTTAGTGGACACTCTAGGAACTGTTGTGACTTGTCTGCCCCAGTGTTCCATCCCAAATTTTCTCCCCCTAAGCCCAATTCTAAACCAAAACAGGCACCGCTATGCCTTGATGATGTCATCAGGAGCAGGCCAAGATATGATTCCCACCCGCTGGTTACTTTAAAAATCTGCTCTGCTCCCCCCTCCAACAACCTACTTGTCTATCTGCTTGCTGTTTTGGTGGTGGCAGGCAGAAGCAGAATGGAGAAAGAGGGGGGGGGACAGGACTCCCCCCCATCCTTCCCTGAAGTTGAAGTTGTTGAGCTTCTTTTAGGATTAAACCACGGGTGTCAAACACAAGGCCCGGGGGCCTAATCCGGCCCGCCAGACCTCGTCATGTGGCCCGCGTAGCCGCCGCCGACAATATCCACTGACAGTAGTTCTGGAGCCTGCGATTGGCCGAGGGTCAAAACCGGGGGCAGAGCTGCAGGCGGAGGCCGGGGCGCTGGAGCCGCGCTGACGGCTTGGCCAGGGAATTTCAATTTCGAATGAGGCTGAGGGAGGCGGTGGCACAGCGGCCAGACGGGGAAGTGAGATGCAGGAGGAGGAGGAGGAAGCCCGCCGAGGAGGTAGGAAAGCCCTACAGGCGACGCCGGCAAAGTTGGTGCCGGGACGGAGCAGCGCTGGATTTTTTTTTGGCGGGCTTTACTGTTGTCTCCGAGAGCGAGTGAGGCGGCACTGGGGAGCCGCCGCCCGCCGCTTCCCTTCCTCTCCTCGGCTGCATCCGGGAGGTGGGCGAGCGAGCGGGCGAAAGGGACGCGGAGTGAGCCTGAGGGGGAAGTAGGCGAAGCGCAACAGCCGCTCTCTTGATGGAGCCGGGTTTCTCTTCCCTCTTCCCCCGTTTTCTCCTCATAGACACTCGGGAGGGTGCCTGGCTTTTGCTCTGCCCCCCACCCCCGAGCCGCCCTTTGGCTTCTCAGTTCCGGGGGAGCTGCTCCCCGGGGGGCGGCCGGGAGGGAGGCGACGACGACGGCACGGGTTCCTGCTCTTCCCGCTCTGCCGCCTCCTCCTCTCAGCCCCTCGTGATGTAGGGCTCCAGATGGAGTCGCCTCGCGGTTTGAGTAGGTGGGAGGGGGATTTTTTTGGGGGGGAGGTTTTCAAGCCTCCTCTGCCTGCAGTCCCGGTAGGGAGAGGAGGCGGCGAAGACGACAACAGCGCGGGTGGGGGGAAGAGCAGCTCTGAGGCGAAGATGCACGTCCGCTGGGGCTGCCGCCGCCTTCCTCCTCGGGAAATCCGCTGCCCTCCCTCAGCGCGAGGGGAAGGGACTCTGGCGCTGAGGAGGGAGGATGCAAAAGCAAAGCAGGGAGTTGGCGCTGCACCGCATGTTCCTGCCTCTCTCCAAAGCATGGGGTGGGTTGCAGCGTGTGGCATCCTGCCTAGCGGGGTTTGGGTGTGCGCAGGGCGGGAGAGGGAAGCCCTCTTTCCATCTGCAGGTTTTTAATCCCAGCAGTGGCTTTCTCCTTCCTGCCGAAGGTTTAGTTGAGCCCCCCCCCCCGGAAGTCGTCGATCCCCACCTTTTGTTCAAATTTCCCTCGTTTACATCCCCTCCCACACATGCGCCACGACACAGGAATGTGATCCGTGTGGGGGCGGGAAAGAGCTTACATTATTACAAAAAACAGTGATAATTGAATGCAGTGACAATAATTTATGATAATAAGGAGAGGACACATAGTCCTACAGACACAACTGGCCCTTTGAGGGTGACCAAACTGCTGATGCGGCCCCCGATGAATTTGAGTTTGACACCCCTGGATTAAACCAACCAGATTAGGCCCTTCAAACGGACTTTGGACATGCCTGGGCTACATGAACAAAGGCACAAATTAAGGTTCAATGGAGAGGATGGTGACTAAAGCAAGATGGGCCCAACCCTTCCATTATTTTTTTCTGTAACCCAAAATCGAAAACCCAGCAGTCCTGTATCCTCTCCCCCTGTCCCAAGTCACATCCAAGTACTTCTTATCATTCAGAAACTTCCTGGAATCTTTTTAGTCCATCTCTCTTGGTACAAGCAGGACTAAAAAGTAAAAGTATAACTACGTACATATTTGATGCTAACCCAGGAGTCCCCAAACTAAGGCCTGGGGGCCGGATGCAGCCCAATCAGCTTCTAAATCTGGCCCACAGACGGTCCAGGAATCAGCATGTTTTTACATGAGTAGAATGTGTCCTTTTATTTAAAATGCATCTCTGGGTTATTTGTGGGGCATAAGAATTCATTCATATATATTTTTTTCAAAATATAGTCCGGCCCCCTACAAGGTCTGAGGGACAGTGGACCAGCCCCCTGCTGAAAAAGTTTGCTGACCCCTGTGCTAACCCCTAGGCATGTGTCCAGCATTACTCTTCTGATACTCCCCCGCCCCTGAAAATAGCTTATGTGTCTTCTTCATCTTTGCAAGGGAGGAGGATGGGGAGAAAACCAGAATAAGTTGACTCAGCCCCCAGTGATGCCCCCGCTCCAGTTCCCATCAGCTCCAATGGTTACTACAGCTAAGAACATGTTACCAACTCAGATACTGATGGGATGCTAAAAGAATTCAGTTAGCTGAAGTGGAAATTCCATAATAATGGCACTACTGTCACACGAACTTAAATTTGAGCCATGACAGAGAATCAAAATTTCTAGATACAATGGATGATTGTCACTTAGCCATGCAGCTGAGAAGAGAAGAAGCAATCATTGATTTACTCCCTAGTGGTGGTGAGAATCTGCTGCAGGACAGATTTTTATTTTTTTAAAAAAACCAAAACAAAACACAAATCTGTTGAGAGCTGTGCACATGCACCAACAACCTTTTATTAATATTTAGTTGTGTGTGAGAGAGAGAATGGGGGAGGGAAAGCAACACTGGTCTTTGGAAAAGTGGAGAGAGGGGGGAGCAGCCTTTTTATTTTGTATTGTCTTCCTTAGAGACAGATCTCTTGCAATATTTGGTGTCTGAGAGAGGCATTTTACTCACTCAGAGGTTTGTAGTTTTCTTTGTTGCTTGCTTTGTTTTTCTCTGAGGTGTGTGCATGTTAGAGTTTTGGCAGGCTTTGCCAAGCTGATGCCCTCCTGATAGGACTTGTAGTCCAAAGGGAACTAGCTTGGCAAAGGCTGAGCTTAGGTGTTGGGTATATTGTGCTTCCTACTAATCTGTAGACAACAGCACAATTTATTCCAAACTGGCTGAAGCCAGCACAGCCTTTTTTATTAGCAGATATCTTATGCACACCTATCTAGAAATAAGCCCCACTGAACCCTGTGGAACTTACTTATAGGTAAACTTGCAAGGGCTGAGCATGTTACATTAATTTCAAAATTGTCAGTAAGGCTGTAAATGGGCACAATATTATATTGGAAATTAAATCTAAAAGGAATCTCTACTTCACTGAAAATACCATTCATGAATATAGAATGGTAAAATAAATAAGCCTCCTTCATGGTGTTGTGAGGTTTTTTTGGGGTGGTGGTAAGTTTAGGTTGTAAATCTTGGATCCAGCATGGATTAAATTGTTGAAACAGCCAGACCCATTCAAGTTGTGTATATATATATGTAAACGAAGCATATATCATAAAGACATCACAGTCTGCAATGTCCCTCATTCCAAGGCAATCATACGCTGGGTAAATGTCTGGAACCCCTGGAATTTTGCACAGCTCAGAAATTGGGGTGATGTGCAACACTGGTGTCAAAAGTGAGATTTGTGTTTCCAGAAGAAGGACCTGTGAGTGAGGTGTGCATGAGCTGAAATGGAGGGAGGTAGAGTTGTGTGTGGGGTTTTGGGGTGTGTGTGGGGGAATTGAACACTAATGGAAGATTCCCTTTTTGAATTAACCAGGCAAGGGTCATAATGGCCCCAAGTATGGATCATTGCTCCGTGCCAGAGTGCAAATGGGTGGGCCCCTCCCTCGCCTTACTGGTAACTGGAGTTGGGGTGTGTGAGAGAGAGCTGGGTTAGAAGCAGGCAGAAGCCAGGAAGTCAGAGCCATGCTTGATTTCTGCTTGAATCCAAGGCTAGGACAATGGAAGAAGCAAGACCTCTTGGGGTGTTAATGCTGCGATCCCCTCCATCATAGGCTCAGGAAATAAACCATATATCATAAAGACACCACAGTCTCTCCTGCTTCTTATTCCAAGGAAACTGGAACTTGTGTAAGCTCCTGGAGACCCATAGAACATATGCTAAAGCCACATGACCTTTTACACCCCAGAGGCATATTTTAGGACTGTTCCCCACCTTCTGATAGTTAATTGTTTTAAGATGTTAATTGGCAGAGGCTGGTTCATCTGAGCTAATGGGGGCAGTGACCCACTAACCTTAGTCCGCCCTTAAGGAGCCCAAACTTTCCTCCCTTCTTACTTACAACCAGTCGAATGGGGTAGCCTTGGCAGTTAGCTTCCTCCACTTTCCTTAGTCTGTGTGTTGCCCTTGTAGAACTCAGCTGAGGGGAGCAAGGGGGGGGGACAATAATTAATTGGCTCCAGTTCCAACCCTGACGGCCCCTCAGTCTACAACCCTACCCATCCCAATGGGGACAAGACACCTCTGATCTCATGTTTGCATTTTTATATTGTTGCAGCCTCCCCAGAGCCTCATAGTGAAGGGCAAGGAAGCACCCCAATTTACCTGACCCCCCAAGTGTCCCTATTTTCCAGGGACAGTCCTGGGTTTAAAAAAGCCGTCTCGGTTTCCGATTTGATCACAGAATGCCCCATTTTCCCTTAAAGGTAAAGGGACCCCTGACCATTAGGTCCAGTCATGACAGACTCTGGGGTTGCGCGCTCATCTCGCGTTATTGGCCGAGGGAGCCGGCGTACAGCTTCCAGGTCATGTGGCCAGCATGACAAAGCCGCTTCTGGCAAACCAGAGCAGCACACAGAAAAGCTGTTTACCTTCCCGCTGAAGCAGTACCTATTTATCTACTTGCACTTTGATGTTCTTTCGAACTGCTAGGTGGGCAGGAGCTGGGACCGAGCAACGGGAGCTCACCCCATTGCAGGGATTCGAACCGCCGACCTTCTGATCAGCAAGCCCTAGGCTCTGTGGTTTAACCCACAGCACCACCCGCATCCCTGCTGAGTGGTTTATATAGGTTGTATACCACCATGAAATCAGAATAGGATGAAGGGCAGTTTATAAATGTTTTTAATAATAAATCAATAAATTTCAATGGTTTAGTTAGCCCTAAGCTCTGTGGTTTAACCCACAGGACGTCCCTATTTTCATTGGAGAAATGTTGGAGGGTATGGTAGGACTTTCCTATTTTCATCTGAGGGTATGGAGTTATGCGACCCTCGAGCCAACAAGAAAAGTAAGTATGCAAACTTTAGAAGACTTTTAGAAGACATCTGAAGTATTTTATAATGTTTAACGTTTTATTATGTTTTTATATTTGTTAGAAGCCGCCTAGAGTGGCTGGGGCAACCCAGTCAGATGGGCAGGGTATATTATTATTAATTATTATTATTAATTATTATTATTATTATTATTATTATTATTATTATTATTATTATTATACTAATGGAATAGGATGCCTCTATTTTCATCAGACACATGTTGGAGGTTATGAATTTACTAGTACAGTACTAAACCACTACTGCATAGTTGGGATAAAGCAGATCCTTTCGTCAAAATCAGAGCAAATATTGTGCTACAGGCTCCTTACCATGCAATAGTATTTTTTAATCTATCACATCCTTTTGTACATCTGTTTTAGAATACAGAAGGCCTCGCAATTTAAAACAATGTCTATTTTTTGTGTTAACTTGTATAGATATCATTATATGTATGTATGTATTTATGCATGTACAGTGGAACCTCGGTTTATGAACACCTCGGTTTATGAATTTTCGGTTTATGAACACCGCGGACCCATCTGGAACGGATTAATTCATTTTCCATTACTTTCAATGGGAAAGTTCGCTTCAGTTTATGAACGCTTCAGTTTATGAACAGACTTCCGGAACCAATTACACCCATGCTTCAGTTTATGAACATTTCAGTTTAAGTACTCCGTGGACCCGTCTGGAACGGATTAATCCACTTTCCATTACTTTCAATGGGAAAGTTCGCTTCAGTTTATGAACGCTTCAGTTTAAGTACTCCGCGGACTGTCTGGAACGGATTAATCCACTTTCCATTACTTTCAATGGGAAAGTTCGCTTCAGTTTATGAACGCTTCAGTTTATGAACAGACTTCCGGAACCAATTGTGTTCATAAACCGAGGTACCACTGTATGTATGAATGCCTGTATAAAGGCACACTATCAATGAAATGTTAAAAATAAAAATAAAATCCAAACTTGATAAACAAAGGATCCACACGTTATCTTCACTATGCTGCCTACTAAATTGCAACCAACTTGTTCAGAGGTGGTAGATCACTGGCTTCCCCCAAAGAAGCTCAACAACTTTGGCTCCCCTAAAAATTCTCAACATTTTAGCCCTTCACCCCCCAAAACAGGGCTTTCTTCCTGCCTCAGAAAAGCTCAACAACTCTGACCTGAACCCCTAAAAATGGGCCTTCCTCCTTCCTAAAAAATCTCAACAACTTTGACCTGAACCCCTAAAAACAGGGCTTTCCTCCTCCCTAAACAACTTTGACCTGAACACCCCAAAAGGGGGTAGATTACTGCCATTTTTAAACTCTGTGAGTAGATCGCAGTCTCTTCGGAGTTGGCCACCCCTGGAGTATAGTATTGCAATAAGGCCAGCAGGCCAGCGACGTTCTCCCTGGCCCCTGGCATGCAGCCTGACACATAAATAGCATCCATTCCAGTCATTGAATATTGCTGGCGGGGAGAAGAAAAACATGACTGCTTCTGATTAGACAGTAACAAGTAGTAGATTCTCCGATCAGGAGCTAGTGAGAACTTTGGGTTTCTGCACAGAACCATCGATGGCCCACAGCCACTTTTAAACTGTCCATGATGTTAGAAATCATTCCCCAAACTGGTAACTGCTGCTTTTGCTAATGCGCCTCTTTTGCTAGCTAGCTTACTCCTGCTAGATGTGCTTTCGACATGAAAAGGAGCTTTTTGATTGTGTGAGCAGGTCTGCAGTGGATGCTTATTAGCTTATCCAGTTTATATCCTGCACTGCAGCATTATCCAAGCATCGGAATCCATCATGAACGTCGTCGTTCCCGCATCAACCCACGAGGAAGTGCAGCTTTGTATTGCTTCCGTGAGCGGACAATGGTAGTGAGGAGACGAGAGATGGGTGAAAGAAACAGATGGAAGAGAGTGTGAAGCAACAAAGGGTTTATTGTGAGCAGCATGACCAGCTGCGATCCTGGCAAACCAGCTGCAGAGCTGCTGCCAAAGATTTGTAGGCAGAGGAGCCATTCTCAGGAGAAGTGAGGGGGGCAATGGAATCTCTTCGCAGCTATTTAGCGTAGACTTTCATAGCAGTGATTTGATTGGAAGGAGCTGCAGAAGTTGTGCCAGGACAGCTTTTGAATGAAAGGGCGGGGGAACTTAGTATTTTAATGTTTTATCATCCCTGAGAGACCTTCCTCTTTCCTTGCACCCGGTTCCTTAACGTGTGTTCCTTACACTTAACTGCTCATAGTGGGAGGTGTGAAATATATGTAATATTCAGAAGCTTGGGTAATGCAGGATGGCATTTTGAGCTCCAGTGGGGTGATATTGGGGGCCAGAGTTAGCTTCAGGAGACTCTTGGCTTTCATTTAATACTGAATGTAATGCACACCTTTTTTGGCCAAATTACATAGCGGACCCAGGTGGCGCTGTGGGTTAAACCACTGATTGCTGATCAGAAGGTCAGCCGTTCGAATCCCTGTGACGGGGTGAGCTCCCGTTGCTTGGTCCCAGCTCCTGCCAACCTAGCAGTTCGAAAGCACATCAAAATGCAAGTAGATAAATAGGAACCGCTACAGCGGGAAGGTAAACGGCGTTTCCGTGTGCTGCTCTGGTTCGCCAGAAGCAGCTTTGTCATGCTGGCCACATGACCTGAAAGCTATATGCCAGCTCCCTCGGCCAATAATGCGAGATGAGCGCGCAACCCCAGAGTCTGTCACGACTGGACCTAATGGTCAGGGGTCCCTTTACCCCTTTACCTTTACCTTTACATAGCGGAAATTAAGGTGCGCCAGCAAATACTTTTTTGGTTTCAAGGTTTTGCAAAATGAGGCGCACATTAGATTTGATTGTGCATTAGATTCCCATAAATACGGTAATAAGAAGTTTCTGTCCCTTGAAGCTGCAAAGATAGTCTTGAAAGTGTGTTGGTGATTCTAGCTGAAAATCAGAGCAGCTTAAGTTGCTGAAATCTGTAGAGTTGGGTGCTTCCCTCTTTCTATGTGTGTGTAATCATGCAGTGCTTTACATTGCCAAGGAGATGTTAACCAGGCTGTCAACCATGCACAGGTGTGTGCATAAACATCTGAAACAAGGGAGACTGAGAACTGTGACTTGCTCAAGTCAAGACAGCAGAACTCTGCTTTGCCACCAGTAAGATCCAGCCTACTTCAAAATCCCGGGGAGGAAACCAAATATTTATAACCAGGTACCTTCTAGGTCAAGGGGCGCGGGTGGCGCTGTGGTCTAGACCACAGAGCCTAGGGCTTGCTGATCAGAAGGTCAGCGGTTCGAATCCCCGTGATGGGGTGAGCTCCCGTTGTTCAGTCCCAGCTCCTAGCAGTTCGAAAGCACATCAAAGTGCAAGTAGATAAAAAGATCTACTTCTGGCGGGAAGGTAAACAGCATTTCTGTGCGCTGTTCTCAGGGAAGTCTTGAGCAGGTTGGCCGCCCTGGCGCTGAGGGGCGGACATCGCTCCGGCGCCCCCGCCCTCGCAGGGCGATGCATGGTTTCTGTGGAGCTTCGCCACGCGGCGCCCTGCCTACCGGCCTGGCGCCCTAGCGCACTGCACCACCTGGGGTCTACCTAGAGCTGGCCCTGGCTGTTCTGGTTCACCAGAAGCGGCTTAGTCATGCTGGCCACATGACTGTCTGTGGACAAACACCGGAAACTTCTCTCTCAGTCCCAGCACCCTCACAGGTACGCCTGAATAGGACACAAGAGAGAACCACCTTGTGACATTCATTATCGCTCAACCCAACTGGACCTAATGGTCAGGGGAACCTTTACCTTTACCTTCTAGGTCATATATTCTTGATAGCAGTGCTATTTTCCCTAAAAATTTTTTAGGGGTGCTCTCATATTGAAATACTGCCCCTCAATGAGGCAAACTTAGATTCACAAAATGTTTAGGGGTATGCGTCCCTGATTCTAAACCATAGGTACTGGGATATTTTATGATCCCTTCTGGGTTTAGCTTGAAGGTGTCTGCCATGAAGACTATTTCCCGCAGCTGATTAGTTCAAACTCTTTGTTACAGCAAAAAGCTCAGTTTGGCCACTTCAAGAGTCTCTGGAGTTGTCAAGGCAACAACTTTAGCATTTCCAAGGAATCTGTTGCAATAATCTTGGCCTCTGATCTTTTGACAGGCTTATAATGAAGGAGGAGTTTGTAAATGCTGACATAAACATTTTGAAAACCTAGAGAGGTGATTATTTAATGCTGTTTAGGAAGTCAGCTGATGCAGTCAACAGAACAGTCTTCTGTGAAAATATTTACTCAAGCAAATTTCCTCGGGAGGAAACAAATGTCTGCTTTACAGTGGAACTTGTGTCACAAGGACTCTCCAAGTTCCTTTGCCTTTTTAGATCCCTATAATGTACATTTTCCTGCATAACACAGAGCCAAGCCAAAAGGTTACTCAGTCAATTTTCTCTTTTTCATAATCCAGTCTTTGCTTTCCAAATGACATAGCTTTGTTTCTATAAATAGAGATGCTGAGGCTACCTGGAACATTTCTCCTCTGACCTGATAACCAACCTTCTCATTAGTGAGGACAAGGACCCTGTGCCTGGTTAAAGGTATCTATTCTTCCTTGCTAAATTCCAAAGGAGAGCCTTGGCACTGCAAGCAGGTAGTCAAGGGATGAGGGGCTGGGGCGCTTGTTCCATTCACATGGAAGATGGAGCCAGCTTGTTTTCTCCTGCTCTGGAGGGCAAGACTCGAACCAATGGCTTCAAGTTACAAGAAAGGAGATTCTGACTTAACATTGGCAATAACTTTCTGACAGTAAGAGCTGTTCAGCAGTGGAATGGGCTCCCTCAGGAGGTTGGATGTTTTTAAGCAGAGGTTGGATGGCCATCTGTCATGGATGATTTAGTTGAGATTCCAGCATTTCAGGGAGCTGGACTACATGACTCTTGGGGTCACTTCCACCTCTGCAATTCCAGAGGACTTTGGATGTTGGCCCTCTTCCCTACTCAGGCTGGGGCCTTAGGAGTGGCCTCCAAGGACCATTCATGGAGGAAAGCTGGTTTGTAAATTACACCTGATCCCATGTTACTCTAAGATCCCTCTCCCTATTGTGCCAGCAAAACAAGGCTGTGAGGTAAGTTGGGATGAGCAATAATGAATGTCACAAGGTGGTTCTCTCTTGTGTCCTATTCAGGCGTACCTGTGAGGGTGCTGGGACTGAGAGAGAAGTTTCCCCAAAAGATATCAGAACCTGGGAATGCTCATATAGGTATGTCTGGACCTTCAGATGTCTGGACCTAAGCTGTATAGGGCTTTGTAAGTCAAAACCAGTGTTGTGAATCTTTCCCGGAAATGGAGCATTAGCCAGTGGAGCTATTGCAACAAGGCATTTCTGCTCTTCCTATAACTGCAGCATCTTGGACCTGCTGAGGTTTCCAAACACTTTCCAAAAGAAATTCCATATAAAGTGTGTTACAGTAATCCCAACACGATGCAACTAAGGATGCTGGAATAGCTCAGTTGGAAGATCATGAGACTCTTCATCTCAGGGTCATGGGTGAAAGACCCTGTTGGGCAAAAGTTTCCTGCATTGCAGGGGGCTGGACTAGGTGACCCTCGGGGCCCATTGCAACTCTACAATTCTATGATTCTATGACATATATCAGTGTGGTCACATCAGACATCTCTAGGAACAGGTGCAGCTGGTGCACCAGGTTTTAAATGTGTAAAGTCTCTCCCAGCCACCATGGAAATTTGGGTGTCTAGACTAAACATTGAATCTAGGAGTACATCCAAGAGGAATAACCTGAGTTTTCAGGAGGAGAGGAACCCCATCCAGTATGGGTTGAATCCCTGTTCTTTGATCTGCTTTTTGACTGATTAGGTCGGAGCACCCTATTGGAAAATAATATATATATGATAAGAATAATATAGGAGAAAACTGGGCATTGAAACTTGCTTAATCTAAATTATATATCCCAGTTTACAGCGGCCCTTTAAAGTACGCTTCACGCAGAGTATACGCAGTCAGAAGTTGACCTGGCTAAGAAAACACCACCAAGAGCGTAGGGAATTATCTCCCTTAAATGAAACCCTTTACTAGCTGCACACTTGTAAAAGTATGCAGATGAAAATACAAACGGTTGGGTTTCTTTAACTGAAAAACAAACTGACTCTAAAGAGACTTTAAACTAAAGATAAATGCTTTCTCTCTTAGCAACATTCCAACCTTCAACCCATTCCAAACCTCCCACAAACTCCCACATAACTCCCATTAAACTACCCAAGAATTAACAGTAAACTAGCTTTATAACTAAGCAACTCTCACACTAAGATTCAACTGAGGAATCTCTTAAACTGAGAACAACTGAGAGAGTGATCTACTTAGAGATGAATCAAACTGAAAGATCTAACTAAGAGATGCAGAAGGCTTTCTGGCAGAGCCTTATATACAAGAAGCAGAGCCCACGCCTGTGGGCAATTAACAGAAACACCAGCACCTGTTTCTCTTAAACAGACAGTATTTACATTAGACCGGCTCTAAAGTAACTTGACTATTCAAAAAATCCAACACACCCCTGTCTTGTCTGAATTCAGCTTCAATTTGTTCCCCACAATCCAGTCCGTTACTGATGGATACTGGCTTAGCACAGAAACAGCCTCCTCAGATGCAGATGGGAAGGAGAGATAAAGTTGGGCACCAGGATATTGGTGGCACCAGGCCCCAACCAAAGTCCAGCTCTCTTTCCACCACTCCACAGCACTTTGCTTGCCTAAGAGATTGTGAGCTGATTTTCTAGCAAGCATCTAGAGAGACTGCTTAGCATGGTTTAAAAAGTGAGGGGGAGAAGATCAATTCAGATGAGGATTCTTCCGCCACCCCAAACAGTCAGCTGCTTACCTCTCCAATGGTGGCTGTAGAAAAGAAACTGTGCTCCCCCCTCACCCGCCGCCCCTTGCACTGCACATTGTAAGTCAAAAGCCCTTGTTCCACCGGGAAGGCCATTACTCCTGGAGCAATTTCCAATAGTAGCTGGAGTGCTCCAAATGTCCTCGGGGGGTGGAATCCATCACGCAGTGTGCTGAATCCCGTCAAGGAAGCCTGGGAGAAAGGGTCAAGTGGTCCGCTGCCATGCTGTTGGAGCTCATCAGAGACATATTTAATTTAATTAAGGTTGTCAGTGCTATTGATTTTGGCAGTTTCAATTACTGTGCTGTTACAGCTTCTGGATCTACTGATCTGTGATGAGCCATATCAGCACCAGCACACATGGAGGAAAAAGCCCTTTGTCTCCTTTAAAAGCTGACACATCTGCCATCGGCCATAACTTATTACTTTTATCCAGCCCAGCTCCTCTTCTGTTCCTCATAATTAATTTCTCATTAGACAGCTCTTTATTGTTTAATTTGTGCAGTTTATAATCAAATTGGGCACATTAATTGTCGCTGAATTTAAGGCTAATGAAAAATAAAGGTTTTCAATAACTTACTCTTCCATTATTCCAGACAAGATAAAGTAAAACACTTTAAGGATTGTCAGCTTTTTAAATTATAAATTAGGTTGTTTAAAGAGCATGGGCATTTAGGAAGCCGTTATCACACATTTAGTAATTATAAATCCTGGCCTCCAATACAATTATTGGGATTATATTTACAATTCCTCTTTGCTTCCCCCATCACACAGTCTTGTTATTTAACTGTGTTACATCTTATTGCTGTTAGTCAAAAATAACTGAGTTCTGAGATAATGAAGGGTCTTTTACATGCATAATTGCACACCATAACTAACTCTGAAGAAGTCAATAAAGTTATGAAGTAATACTTGGAAGTTACAAGCAAACAGCTGTAAACTAATACAGAGCATCTCAGATATGTGTTTTCTTTCTTTCAGATTCTGGAGCAGGCATCCCCAAACTGCGGCCCTCCAGATGTTTTGGCCTACAACTCCCATGATCCTTAGCTAACAGGACCAGTGGTCAGGGATGATGGGAATTGTAGTCCAAAGCATCTGGAGGGCCGAAGTTTGGGGATGCCTGTTCTGGAGGGTTCTGGAGGACTGAGTCCTTTCTGATGGAGATAGTTGGTGCTGTGTCACGGCCAAAATCCTGTGGCAGGAAAATAGGACTGCAGTTTCACCTTTGCCCCCTGGATTCAGTGAGTAGCTTTAGGCAGACCTTATTTCTGTTATTCTGTGGTATGACCACATCACATATGAACACATTAGGATATTTGTGGTGAGGTTTTATCAATGCGCTAATGATACCCAGCTTTATTTCTCTGCAACATCTGCATCAGAAGAGGTCATGCCAGCCCTGGACTTGCAGTGGTGGGCTGGATAAGAGTCAACAAACTGATGCTGAATCCTGACAAGGTAAAAGTGTTGATGGTTCCCATGTCTGGAGAGTTGGTCAACGGCCTGCTTTGGATGGGGTTGTTTCCCCAACCCTAAAGGAGCAGCTTCGTATAATATCGAATATGATGCGTGGTTGAAATTGTGGAATCAAACATTGAAGATTACTGCATGTACTGCCCTGAAAGAGAATGTCTTGAAGATGATGTATAGGTGGTATTTAACACCAGTAAAATTAGCTAAGATGTATAGGATGAGTAGTAAAACATGCTGGAAATGTAAAGAGAAGGATGGTGAATTTTATCATGTGGTGGACATGCGAATTTTTTTTATTTTTATTTTAAATAATCTTTATTGAGAAAAGTTTTAAAAAGATACATCAGATCTTCCAAAATAAAGTGTACAAAAAAGTCACAAAAAAGGAAAAAGAAAAGATTCTTATAGTCCAAATATAATATCATTCTAACTCATTATAGATCGGAAATTATACAGAATCAAAGTAACTATTGAAAGGTAAGTTCTGTTTTCAGAAACGACATGCGAAAAAATTAAAAGATTTTGGGAAATGATATATAACGAACTGAAAAAAGATTTTTAAATATACTTTCCCCCCAAAACCGGAGGCTTTTCTATTGGGTCATATAGGACTAGAGATTGTAAAAGGAGATCAAGTATTATTTATGTATGCGACAACCGCGGCAAGGACTTTGTTAGCCCAAAAATGGAAAACCCAGGAGTTACCGACGATTGAAGAGTGGCAGACAAAGATGATGGACTATGCGGAACTAGCAAGACTGACTAGCAGGATCCGAAACCAGGGAGAGACAAAGTTCCAAAAAGACTGGAGTAAATTTGTGGACTATATGGAGAGGAACTGTAGAATTTTAAAGACACTTGCAGGACTGAAATAAATCCTACGAAATGACTTTAAGTAGAGGGAGTGAAGGAACTGCGAGACAAGAGTGGATGAGAAAACCAAATGAGGGGAGGGAGGGAAGTCAAAGCTCGGCAGAGCATTGGGAATTCGAGATAGGTGAATAGATGTTAAAAAGAGAAAATTTGTGTGTGTTGTTTTTTTTGTTGAATGTCGTATTATTGTTTAATGTCTTTAATGTGTTTATTTGAAAAATTTAATAAACTGCTTTAAAAAAAGGGAGCAGCATCATAGTCTTGGATCCATCTCTGTCACTAGACCTCAATGACTATGAGTGCCTTTTATGAACTTCAGCTAGAAGGCAGGTTTGGCCATTTCTGGGCTGGATAGCCTGATCACTGATGTCCATGCACTGTCAGGCTGGACTACTGCAATGCACTCTTTGTGGGGCTGCCCCTGAGGTTGGCCTGGGAGCTGCAGCTAGTGCATTGGGGAGAAATAGCACCGCCCATATTCACCAGCTGCTGAAAGAATTTCACTAGCTGCCAATAAGCTACCAGGCTAAGTTCAAGGTGCAGAACATTCCCACCCACTATTGTGATTGAAACAATAACTGGGAGCCACAGCAATATAGTATTGCAGTTGATTGCTGGGAAAATTAGATTTCCCTACCGCAAAAAAATGCTTAAAGAAATATACTTGGATCCCGAGGTTGAAAGAACTCCCTCCCCCGCAATTTATTTTTCAGATGACTTTTGCTTTGTCCATGCGTTTCACCAGGAGCTAAAAGATATGTTTTTGTTGCCTCTCCTCTGCTCACTGCCAATGCCTCTATTAATTGGTTTCAAATGTTGGCAGGCCTGTGAAACATGGCCTTGTGAGTCTAGTTCCTTATATGATTTTTATTAAAATTCACTTTGTGCCCAAAGCACATGAGATTTACAGCTGAAAGTAATAGATTGATTCTTACTAAGGCATAAATCTGCTAACGGTTTATGGAGGCTTGTTGATATTAGAAGGTTGGTGAAAGTCACTGCAGTTGTCCAGCCGAAGAACCGTCTGTTATGCCCCTTAATGCATTTGCTTAATTGGATAAATTGTACACGGCTTCTGAAAATACAAACAGAGGTGTGGGAGGTGGAGATAGTCTGCTTGGTGCACAGTTTCTTCTTCCACACCCTTCCCCTCAAAAAAATGAAAATGAAGAGGAGGCAGAAGGAAACAAGAGAGACAGCCCTGCAGTTTGCTACCTTGCAGTTGAAGCAATTTGTTTTCCTGCAGCCATGGAGAAGCCCTACCTTGCCTCTGGAGAAGGAAGGAAGGAAGGAAGGAAGGAAGGAAGGAAGGAAGGAAGGAAGGAAGGAAGGAAGCCTGCCTTTGGGGAAAACTTTAAACTAGAGCCACCAGTGGTTGATGAATGGGGAAGGTTCGAAAGGTGGCGAACTTATGGATTTAGGATTGCTGCTGGTAAATTTTTCAATGACTATGAAGAATATAACAGAGAGGAGGGTTCGGGGGGGGGGATATGAGGTTTAGTCCTGGACATATCAGCTTGAGAAGATGAAGAAGCACTGAAGGGGAAAGATCAGAGAGGCTCGTAGAAATAGAGGGCTGGAGCAAGGCAAAAGAAGTGTTGGGTGTCATAGGCTGTGATAAGATTAGACAGTGGGAAATGGACAGAAGGAAAATAACAGAGGACCAGAGAGAGAGAGGGAAAGTGGGGAAGGACTCCCCATGAGGAGAAACTGAAAGAATGATTGGGCAGCTAGGAAGCAAACTGTGATTGACAGCTGAAGCAGTCACTGGGGGTCAGTAACTGTGCTAAGTATTTTTTTTTCTGAAAAGGGGGCAGTAGGCCAAATAAGTTTGGGAACATCAGAGAGCAGCAGGGAGTAAAGAGAGAGCTCTGAGGAAAATATCTACAGGTAGGGGGAAAAAAGAGTCTCTGAGCTTAGGTAAAAATGGAGTGTTTAGTGTCTTGTGAGATTATTCAGACAGGATTTAACTGCAGGGCTGGGTTTGAGCAAGGAGAAGTAGAGCTGGGAGGATACAGTCTACAGTATTTGGGTCTCATTTCAGTCAGGAGAGGAGAGATCTAGAACAGGCAGGCATCCCCAAACTTCGGCCCTCCAGATGTTTTGGACTACAATTCCCATCTTCCCCGACCACTGGTCCTGTTAGCTAGGGATCATGGGAGTTGTAGGCCAAAACATCTGGAGGGCCGCAGTTTGGGGATGCCTGATATAGAAAGAGAAGACTCCCAGACCAGTTTAGAGGGGTGTGGTGACCCCCCGGGGGTGTGGTTGTTGTGCTGCTATAAGTACCTCTGGAGCGTGACTGATAGAAGGTTGGGAAACTGACAGAAAGTGGTACCTTGTTTAAGAACCCAGCTGTAGCACTTCTGCAACAATTAAGTTAAGGAACTGAAGTGAAATAACTTGAAATAAGCTAAGCATTTACCAACTACTGTAGTCTAGAAACCTGTAACATTTAACTGAAGAGTAATAACTAAAAATAAGCAACTGAAAATTAAAAGAAGCAAGTTGTGTGTTTAGCATCTTGTTTAGAAGCCTGTAACATCCACTAGTTTTAGTATAGGTTACAGGTAGTTAGCCGTGTTGGTCTGACGTAGTCGAAACAAAAAATAAAAAAATTCCTTCCAGTAGCACCTTAGAGACCAATTAAGTTTGTCATAGGTACAGTATGAGCTTTCGTGTGCATGCACACTTCTTCAGATACCACTTCTTCTTCACACTTCTGAAGAATTGTGCATGCACACGAAAGCTCATACCTATGACAAACTTGGTCTCTAAGGTGCTACTGAAAGGAATTTTTTATTTTTTTATTTTTAGTATTGTTATAAATAAGTTAACTGATTCCTAAAAGAACCTGATCTCCTGACAAATCATTTAATTGACCAACTTTGTCCCTTATACTAAATCTTTCTTATTTGTTCAACTTCTGCATGAGTCCCAAGTACAGTATCAAAGTTTTACCTCATGCAAAACCCATAACCTGTGGTGCATATATAGGGTCTACAGAGCGGGATTCGCCATACGAACTTACTGAAGATGAAACTCCAGAGGTGGAGGGCATAAAGGTAATCAAGCAAGAAATAAACTGTATTGAAGGCAGCAGAGAAGTCAAGGAGGATGGGGAATGAGCAGAGACATTTGGATTTATGTGTGAGAAGATCATCAGTGATTTGGGGGAGGATCGTTTCAGTGCCATGGTGAGTAGAGGGTGGAAGGCAGATTGGAGGGGGCCAAGAGCATAGGGACCCAGTTGGCGCTGTGGTTAAACCACTGAGTCTAGGGCTTACTGATCAGAAGGTCGGCGGTTCGAATCCCTGCCACAGGGTGAGCTCCCGTTGCTCGGTCCCAGCTCCTGCCAACCTAGCAGTTCGAAAGCACGTCAAAATGCAAGTAGATAAATAGGAACTGCTACAGCGGGAAGGTAAACGGCGTTTCCATGTGCTGCTCTGGTTTGCCAGAAGCGGCTTTGTCATGCTGGCCACATGACCTGGAAGCTGTACGACGGCTCCCTCGGCCAATAATGCGAGATGAGCGCGCAACCCCAGAGTCGGTCACGACTGGACCTAATGGTCAGGGGTCCCTTTACCTTTACCTTTAAGAGCATAGCTAGAGGCAAGAAAGGTCTCCTCTAGATGACCTATTTATTCAGCATTCATCCAGATTTGTTCATGAAGTTTACATGGTGGTTAGACTATGTCTGGTCTTTACTGACAATGAATATTCATTCTGCATTCATCCTGTTTTACTTACAGGGTGTTTACATGTCTTCCCATGAGTTCATCCCGCATGAAGTGTCTCTCTCTCCCCCCCCCCCATTATCTTGGAACAAATGTAGCTTCACTCTCAGTGCCAGAATGCTGAGCACTGATTTGCACATCTCAATGGAGAACTAAGTTTCCATTTTGCAATGCCAGTCTTTCCTGACGACACGTCAGACTGATCCAGTAACTACCAGTTGCATTAGTAACCTGATATTCCCTTAAGTTTATAACTGGTAATTTGGACCAACAGCAATGCGCTGAGCCACGTAAAAACTGCAAGCACTAAGTATCACAAAACTTTACAGTGCTGATTACAAATATTGTCAGCCATTCAAAATATTTTATAGTCGCACATACCTTCCAAAAGCCATTCCAGCAGCTTAGTCTTTGATCTACTTCAGAGCCTGTCTCTAAATAGGATCCTTGTAATAGCACAGGGTGCCATTTTCTAGAAATTAAGTACTTAGGGAACAGATCCTTTTCATTGACTAATGGCTTGTGGGCCAAATGCTGATAGTTACCAGTTTTAGAGTGGTGTAATTTATCCTGACCTGCAGCTGAGTAAGGGAAGCACTTCAGGCATTCATACATATCAAAGACAAAAAGCTAAAACTCCCATAATTGTCATGTCCCCTGCACGCCCCCCCCCAGCCTCTAATGTAATTCACCCAAGGTTAGTCCCTTACAGCCAGTTATTTTCAATGGGGGAAATTATTGAAAAGGAGTTGGCCGGTGTATATATGGGCATAGCCCATATAACTGATAGATTAAGAAGAGATTGTGGGTGGTTCAAAATTCTGAACTCAATTTTTATGTTACTCTGCTACTGGAAGCTGTCTTTGTCAGAAATTGAATCATAGAATAGAATCATAGAGTTGGAAGAGACTACAAGGGCCATCCAGTCCAACCTCCCTGCCAAGCAGGAAACACCATCAAAGCATTCCTGACAGATGGCTGTCAAGCTTCTGCTTAAAGACCTCCAAAGAAGGAGACTCCACCACACTCCTTGGCAGCAAATTCCACTGCTGAACAGCTCTTACTGTCAGGAAGTTCTTCCTAATGTTTAGGTGGAATCTTCTTTCTTGTAGTTTGAATCCATTGCTCCGTGTCCGCTTCTCTGGAGCAGCAGAAAACAATCTTTCACCCTCCTCTATATGACATCCTTTGATATATTTGAACATGGCTATCATATCACCCCTTAACCTTCTCTTCTCCAGGCTAAACATACCCAGCTCCCTAAGCCGTTCCTCATAAGGCATCGTTTCCAGGCCTTTGACCATTTTGGTTGTCCTCCTCTGGACACGTTCCAGCTTGTCAGTATCCTTCTTGAACTGTGGTGCCCAGAACTGGACACAGTACTCCAGGTGAGGTCTGACCAGAGCAGAATACAGTGGTACTATTACTTCCCTTGATCTAGATGCTATACTCCTATTGATGCAGCCCAGAATTGCATTGGCTTTTTTAGCTGCTGCATCACACTGTTGACTCATGTCAAGTTTGTGGTCTACCAAGACTCCTAGATCCTTTTCACATGTACTGCTCTCAAGCCGGGTGTCACCCATCCTGTATTTGGGCCTTTCATATATATTTTTTGCCCAAGTGTAGTACTTTACATTTCTCCCTGTTAAAATTCATCTTGTTTGCTTTGGCCCAGTTCTCTAATCTGTTAAAGTCATTTTGAAGTGTGATCCTGTCCTCTGGGGTATTAGCCACCCCTCCCAATTTGGTGTCATCTGCAAAGTTGCTCAGGTTGCCCTCAAGTCCATCATCCAAGTCATTGATAAAGATGTTGAATAAGACTGGGCCCAAGACAGAGTCCTGTGGCACCCCACTAGTCACTACTCTCCAGGATGAGGAGGAGCCATTGATGAGCACCCTTTGGGTTCAGTCAGTAAGCCAGTTACAAATCCACTGAATGGTAGCATTGTCTAGCTCGCATTTTACCAGCTTCTTTACAAGAATATCATGGGGCACCTTGTCAAAGGCCTTGCTGAAATCAAGATAGGCTACATTCGCAGTGTTCCCTTCATCTACCAGGCTTGTGACTCTTGTCAAAAATTGAGATCAGATTAGTCTGACATGACCTATTTTTCAGAAACCCATGCTGACTTTTAGTGATCACAGCGTTTCTTTCTAGGTGCTCACAGACCGTTTGCTTAATGATCTGCTCTAGAATCTTTCCTGGTATTGATGTCAGGCTGACTGGGCGGTAATTGTTTGGGTCCTCTCTTTTCCCCTTTTTGAATATAGGGACAACATTTGCCCTCCTCCAGTCTGCTGGGACTTTGCCTTTTCTCCAGGAATTCTCAAAGATAACTGCCAGTGGTTATGCCATTTCTTTTAATACTCTTGGATGTGGTTCATCTGGCCCTGGAGACTTGAATACACCTAAACTAGCCAAGTATTCTTGTACTACCTCCTTACTTGTTCGGGGCTGTGTTTCCCCTGCTGAATCATCTGCTCCATATTCTCCAGGTCGGGCATTGTTTTCTTTTTTGGAGAAGACTGAGGCAAAGAAGGCATTGAGGAGTTCTGCCCTTTCTCTGTCCCCTGTTTGCATTTCACCATCTTCTCCTCTAAGTGACCCCACTGTTTCCTTGTTCTTCCTTTTGCTACGGACATACCCATAAAAAGCCCTTTTTGTTGCTTTTAACCTCTCTAGCAAGCCTGAGTTCATTCTGTGCTTTAGCTTTTCTGACTTTGTCTCTACACGCGCTGGCTATTTGTTTGAATAGATAACACTGATTTTATTTTATTTTTTTACAAAGGGAAACATGGCTATGGCAGGTCTCATTTAAAGACTTATATGCCCTGAACCCCAATATTCACTGAGAACCTGGGAGATAAAAAGTAATCCTGATAAAACAATGGATAACCTTGTTGGATGCTGAGACTCTGGTGAGGGAGGGCAGAGTTTGCTTCCTCTGCATGGCTGCAAGGCCAACAACAAGCTCTTATCAAGCCAGCCGGAAAACTGCTTAGCCCTTGATTCTGGATCCTCAGTCTGAGATCTAACGCCTTTTCCCTGAGATACTTAGAAGGAGGCTAAATCTTCTAGATCTTCTGAAATGTCTCAAGCTTTGAGATGCTGCCAAGCTGTGAATGCTGCTCCTACGTTAGAATTTGTAGGATTGCGGTCTTAGTATGTTATAGTTTTATTTTGTAGTTTTATATCTTTATATATTGCAAAATTCTTTCAGAGCCAATTTGGACATGTTGTAAAAACTTTAATTCTGAAATTGAATGAATGAATGAATTTTCACGGAATGAAGCCTATTGTGCTAGATTAGTGGTTGTTGGCAAAGAAAGGTGAGAAGGATTTCATATGTACTTGGTCAGCTGTGGTTCCATTTACCATCTTGGCCTTGAAGATGGAGACTAGTAATGTGGTCTTTTGTGACTCACTAACCAAAATGCAGGCAATTCATGAGCTGCAGTTGTACATGAAATAAATATTCTATTACATGCACATGATTCACTTTTGGATGTTTCCAATTAAGTACAACCATGATGCCTCCTGAACCGTGATCTGTTCTTCTGGGCAACTTCTATCAGGCTGTGTGTTGGTGGTTCCTTTCTCTGCACTATTTCCTGCAGTAATAACAAACTGGACATGCTGAAAATCTCATTTTCAGTCCAAGACAAATTGAATTTGGAGACTAAATCAAGAGGCAAGATTGCTGCAGTTGCAGGAGTCCAGGGGAAGTGAGAGAGAAAGCAGAGGAGCCATCATATATTTTCAGAAGAGGCAAGTGCCAAGGACATAGGGCATGCACCAATCTCACCCTCCTAACAGACTTTTTACTAGGGACCAAAGGTTCTACCCTTGTCCTATTCCTTAACTACTCCAAAGATTCCCGATCTTTCCACTCTTACCTCTTTCACTGATTGGCTGTTTCTTTTAAGTTCCACTAGAACTCACCTCCAAGAGTGCATAAATGACTTGGAGGAAGGAATTGAGGTGATGCTCATCTACTTTGCAGATAACACCAAACTGGGTAGGGCAGCTAATGCTGCAGAAGACAGAACCAGGATTCAGGATTGGAAAACTGGGCTGAAACTAACAAAATGAATTCCAGTAGGGACAAAGGTCAGGTTCTACACTTAGGCAGGAAGAACCAGCTGCACAGATATAAGATGGGGGAGATCTGGCTTGCCAGCAGGATCTAGGGGTCTTTGTAGACCACACGCTTACTGAATCAAGAGTGTGATGCAGTAGCAAAAAAACCCTTATGCTATTAGGCCGCATCAACACAAGTACATTCAGATCAAGGGAAGTCATGATACCACTCTACAGTGGTACCTCGGGTTAAGAACTTAATTCGTTCTGGAGGTCCGTTCTTAATCTGAAATTGTTCTTAACCTAAGGTACCACTTTAGCTAATGGGGCTTTCTCCTGCCACCACGCAATTTCTCTTCTCATCCTGGGGCAAAGTTCTTAACCCAAGGTACTATTTCTGGGTTTGCGGAGTCTGTAACCTGAAGCATCTGTAACCCAAGGTACCACTGTATTCTTTCTTGGTCAGACCACACCTGGAGTAATGCATCCACCACAATTTTTATTCAAATAAAATGCAAAAGAAATGCCACTGGTTTTCAGTGATGGTCAAACTTGGCCCTCCAGCTGTTTGGGGACTACAACTCCCATCTTCCCAGCTTACAGGACCAATGGTCAGGAATGATGGGAATTATAGTCCCAAAACAGCTGGAGAGCCAAGTTTGGCCATCACTGGTTTATGTGAATATAATTGCTCATCAGCAATGCATAAATATTGCACATTCATCTTAAGTGTTGATGTGTCCCCGTTTTCTTCACAGATGCAACTACAGAACACAGTGATAAAAGGGCAAAGCCCAGAGCAAGTGCCTTTGATTCATGGTATTAACAGCTACTGCCTTTGTTTACAGACATATTGCCTTCAAGTTTCACAAATGTTCTAGCAGACAGGGCCAACACAAATCAGCCTCCAACTGGGTTGGAAAAACAAATCAAGGATTAAAAGTGCATTAATCAAATAGGCAAGTACAGCCACAGGACAATCAATGAATCTGTGGGCTCGAAACTGATGCAGTTTAGTGGATCATTCAAGAAAGTTGGTAAATCTGCATAGAACAGGCTAAGTGAATAACGAAGGAACACAAATCCATTCAAAACCTAACATTCAAGAATATGAAGTATTCTCTCTCTCTCTCTCTTCCTCTCTCCCCCCTCCCCCCCCTCTCTCACACACACTGCCAATGTGATGTAGTGGTTATTGTGGGAGACCATGTTTCAAATCCCACTCAACCATGAAGTTCATCTGAGGCCAATCATTGGTTATCAGGTAACTTGCCACACAGGGCCATTATGACTACAAAATGGGGGAAACATATGTTGCCCTATGCTCCAGGGACTAGAGGTGGAATATAAGTGAAACAAACAAACAAAAACACAAAGGCAGACCTGCCCCATTTCCACACTGAATCATACCACCTTTTCTCTTTCTGATCTGAATTCCCTCCTTCCCCGACTGTTCTTTCATTCTTATTTCCTTTGCTTCTGTATCTCACTTCACCTTCTTCCTTTCCTCCTTACCCTCTTTCTCTTCCCCCATCTCTCTGTCCCCCCCTCCATCTCCTTAGAGAACTCAGGTTGTGTACACATTACCGGCTTAAAAAGCAGCAAGGTCATTCCCCCCCCCCAATTCAGATCGAAGCTGGTTGGCAGGGATGTGCATCAAAGGAACAGTATTTCATTAGAGGATGGATGTGTGCACACTGCTTCCCAGACCAGTGGTGGAAGCACATGGGGGTGCAGAGTAAACTGAAGCCCCCTTCAGAAATTCTCCTCTGCACATTCCAGGTAGGAGAAGGGCAGCACCCGTGGGTGTCATTGCCAGTCTACCTGTCTCCACTGCCTCCACCCCACTTCATGGGCGTACCCAGCATGGGGCAGGGGGGCAGCTGCCCTCCCCTAGAGGCAGGGCAGCTGGAGAGGACAGGCAGGGGGAGCTGCCTGCTGTGCTCCACCTCAGCCTGCTTGGCTGAAGTGAAACAGCAGCAGAAGCTGCCTCCATTGAAAAAAACCTGGACCTGGACCAGCAAATGAAGTGCCGCGGAGCATTGTGGGGCAGCACTTTCTGTGCTGTGCTCGCTGTGACTTGAAAGAGTGTGGGCTGAAGTTAGGTCCAGGTTTCCTTCAACGGAGGCAGCTTCGCTGCTGCTGCCTCTTTTTAGTCACCGCTGCCATTAAAGGAGCGGGAGAGGCATGAGTGCAAGCGCGGCTGGCTCCGTGTGCTGCCTTGCAAACGCCCCCCTTTTCTCTGGGGGGCGTGCACGTTGACCATGCCTCCTGGGGGGATCCTGGCCACGTCATTGCCAGCTAGCCAATCGGGTGGCTGGGGGCGTGGCTGGTGTGCCCCCCCTAGCTTTGATCCTGGGTACGCCCATGCCCCACTTCACTGTCTTTGAGCATTGGATGGGAGATCAGGAAGTGGGGGGGGGATATGTGCCTAGGCTACCTCGTGATCAAAGGCTTCAGTTGTGTCAGGGTTCTTGATCACATGGAGGAACCTGCATGCATTCAGCAGAAAGCTTACAGGTCCCCTCTTCCAACCTTCCGCAAAACACACCAATGTCAAGTGGGCAAAGTGGGCAGGGCCCTGCTCCCCCTTCCCCTGTTCTTGGAAAATGTGAAGGGTAACTTCTGAAGATTCATTTGTTGCAAATACCTGTTCTGCATCTGAGAAGGCCAGATCTCCTGTCTTCTACTCTGCCATTCTGGATGGCTCTCAAATTCTGTCAAATGAGACGGCTGCCTCCTCAGATTTGCGGGGGGGGGGGGTGATGCATGCTTTCTCCTACAAAGCAACAATGCATGCAAGGGATTCTAAGAGGGAATCTATAGCCTAACAAGAACGGGTTTCTGTTTCTACCTTGGTTATGAAAACTAGCACTGAATGCCGTGTGAAATGCAAAAAAGCATCTGTCTCAGAGAGAGATCCGTTTTAAATGCATGTTGGTCCGCTCACAATCTGAATCATTTTTGCCTTGCAAATGTCTCAGTAGGAGTTTCAGGAGTCAGTTGCAGCCAATTGTACTCGCTTCTCCGGCTCTCCTTCAAAGGGGATAAATCTTTCAAACGTTGTGAATAAACTGTGATTACATCTTCATTTGTCAGTAATGGGATTACCGGGCCAGTGAAAGAGACTTCAGACAAACATACATGTTTAAGATGGGCGTAAATTACCCAAGGGGATTGGGAGGGGGGAATTCTTGGGGCTCTCCTGGCCCCAGCCCCCAACCCCAGCTTCTTTAGAAAGATCGCCTGCAGCAACGAACTTGAATAGCCTGGGATCAGCTGACTGTTCCCTGCTGTGCGTTGTTGCTGTTTTCCTGTGCACATGTTCAGTGAACTGGAAAATACAATTATACACATCCAAGAGAACGGCTAGAGTTTTTGACTCTGGCTAACAAGCTAAGGGTTTTTCAACTAATTGATTTTTATCTTTGTATGAAGAAGATGTCATAAATCTTCCTTGGCTATTAATAGTTAAGAGATAAAAGGCTGTTCTGATGAAATATAAGATGGGCTGCTGCTTAAAACTCAGAAGGAATACATGGGGTACGAACCCAGAAGAGCTAAAGTGTGCTAAAGTGCACAAAGCTATCGGTAGCTGTTGATAAAGCAGAACAAACTGGGGGCCAAGGAGCCCGAAAACAAATCAATAAGATTAAAGTTTGTCCTGTGAAAGCTCTACTTAGGTCCTCTTAGAGAAGGCCCGAGAAGTTTTATCAGCTTGTTATGCTTCTAATGAACAAGATGAGGAACGCCCAATGCATCCTGGAAAAATGAGCGTGGAAAGTAATGCAGCTGGCTGGGATATCTTTCATTTGAACGAAGAGGTTTTTGGTTACACTGCTGGAATTGGGGCTTCTTTTCCCAGGTCCCATGGCATATCACGTGCATAAAGAAAGCCCTCTTCAGGGCTTCAAGACACGAAGGGGAAACATTAGCAGGGCCCCACTTACACCCCACCATCACGCAGCTTCCTGGAATTTTGTGTCCCTTCAGTGGGAATATCAAAGATTCTCCATACAATTAAGAGTCCTGTACAACCAGGATTCTAAACTGTCAGGGTTGTTGCAACTACTCCAGAGTAACAACTTTCCACATGCTTGTTTTTCAAAAGTCTTTATTAGTGCACCTTATTTACAGTGTAGCGAGCTGCTGGTTTCATGTCTCCTCATTCCGAGTCAGAATCCGGCACTGCCCCTTTTTGTGACTTTGACCAACATAAAAGCCTCGGGACAGTGAATCTCCTCCCCTTTCTCCTGCTCCTCAATACCGGTGTCGGGGGGAAGGGTCTACGGTCAGCCTTCTGCCTGTCCCCCCTTCCCGCCTCTCTCTCTTCCTGCCTGTGGAGCAGGGGCTCTCCAATGCTGCCACTCCTTTTCCGCCTCCTGACTCACCCCTTCAGACCCCGCACTTTCATGACTGCTTGGAGACTGGCTGCTACTGATGAGGGGGGGGGTTCTCTGTAATCCCTCCCCCTTACATAAACCATACCTGGAGTTTCCACGAATCCTGGAGGACACCCCCCCCCCGGCTGCCCATGGAGACCTGCAGAGCCAGGCACAGCGAGGTAACAGAGAGAGCAGGATCCTTCACTCTCCTGATCAGAAAACAGAGATTGCATGCTTTAAATTACTGAAGAAGGCTTAAATCATGGGTAGGCAAACTAAGGCCCGGGAGTTGGATCAGGCCCAATTGTCTTCTCAATTCGGCCCGCAGACGGTCTGAGAATCAGCGTGTTTTTACATGAGTAGAATGTGTCCTTTTATTCAAAATGCATCTTTTGTAGGGCATAGTAATTCGTTCACCCCCCCCCCAAATAGCCCGGTCCCCCACAAGGTCTGAGGGACAGTGGACCGGCCCCCTGCTGAAAAAAGTTTGCTGACCTCTGGCTTAAATGCTTCCAAAAAAGCTGTTTGATAGAAAGTGGATCAAAATCTGGGGGAAAATGAAAAGGGCTAACTTCTTGTCAGCAATATGTTGTGATAAGGCACAGATACAGGGGGAGGCTTTGCTTATGCCTGAACACAACGAGTCTTCTGCAGAGTTAAGCATGTCTTCTCCAAAGTAGTCCAAAGCAAAACATGCTGCTTTGGAGCCACTTCAGAGTTTTAGAAGGGTGTTTGTACAGCACCGCCCCCCCCAAAGTTCTCCATAAAGGGAAAGCTCCAGGTAGTAGGAAGAGGGGGTTATGTTTTATGACTGGTGAAACAGGGAATGCCTCCATTACCAGAGCTCTCTAATCACAACCCTTTTGGGAGGGGCCCTGATAAGACAGAACATCAGAAATGGTGCAGTATTTTTTATGGTTCACTTGTGAGTTGCCTCACGCAGGAAAAGGATGCGAAGTTGATGGCTTTTTTTTTTTTTTGCAGCTCCAATTTCAATGTGGTATTTCATCCTTGGGAGGGGCAGGGGAAGAGATGCATTTCCACACACATACTCAATGAAAGGAAGGGTGGTTTTGAGCTGAAAAATGATGAAAGGGGTGGGGGAAGGTTGGGTCAGCACACACTTTGTATGCAGAAAGTCCTAGATCCAATTCTGGCATCTCCAGGTAGGGCTGTTAGAGATCCTGGTCTGAAATTCTGGAGAGCCTCTGCTGGTCTGTGTGATGATGATGATGACGATGATGATGATAATAATAATAATAATAATAATAATAATAATAATAATAATAATAATAATATTTATATGCCATCATGAGTGGAATTTGTACATAGGCAATTTCAAGCAAATACAAGCACCTCGGAGTGAAGTTATAGGAAATCAGAACATATTATGTACACTCAATAAAGCAAAAAGCTGTTTCAGTGTATCTGAAGAAGTGTGCATGCACACGAAAGCTCATACCTATGACAAACTTAGTTGGTCTCTAAGGTGCTACTGGAAGGATTTTTTTATTTAGTTTTGACTGCGTCAGACCAACCTACCTGTAAATAGATGAGAGTTATACTTCATTATAAAAATGACTAAACATCAAAAGGGGGAAATTATTCATTGTACAGTGTGGTGGGTTGCAAGGCCCGACATAACCACTCTAGCAAAACCCATAATAGTCATTGTAGGCGAGTCTCTTTTCATGGCCCAAACATCATCAGTTTATGTTGGGCTTTGAATCAGTGGGCATTTTTTTGCTAATCTCTAAATATTAAGGTCAATCTCAGGCCTGTCTTAGTTGGCTGGTCTATAAGATGTAACTTTATTTTGGTCAGATAGAATTATTGTAGCTGGGTCATGTGATATTGCCCTTTCCTTTCACTTAGAATCTTTGGGGATTATGAAAGTGAAGGGCGTAGAAAAACTCACACAATACTCAGCAAATTAGTCCATCTGTCAGTCACTTAGTCACTTCTGGAGCTCAGCATGGAGGACTCTCTGCAAGTAAAGGATGGTGAGAAAAATCGCAGGACAGGAATTCCCTGAAGATGAGTTTGCAAATGTTGCTTTAAACCTACTGGATAATTGTCCTAAGGTGACACAAGACTCTTGGTTGTTTTACTGCAAAAGCCTAATGCAGTTTACCTATTTTTCTGTGCTGGCTTTCTTCATTTCAAAATGAAATTTAATCTACTCAGAAACTTTTTTATTGTATGCAATCACTTACCGTAATTCATGGATCACCAAATCTGGAGGAGACTGAATGAATGGGTTAAAACTACAGTGGCTGTGTTGATATGATTGCACATATTTCTAATCCGATTATGTCTACTGCAGTTTATGGGAGGAAACAGATCCAAATCCATTGACTGTTTATATGAGGACACACTGAAAAACTGTGGCCAAATAAAATACAAAGAAAATATCACAGCTAGAAACCATTTCCAAGAAATAAATTACAGAGTTGGAGGAAAGCTCAGCTTAAATATGTTTTTGGCCCTATCAAATAGCACTTTCCCTTGGAATGTTTCAGCACAATAATAAAAAAAAGACTTCTTCTCAACAGGGAGAGAATAGACTAACTTGGAATATTTTGGATTCCAGTCAGCTTCTTGTCTCCAAGTATGCTTTCCCACCACATTTGCATCCCTCCCTCTTGTAAAATATTTTGTCAGGGGAGAAGTAGAGCCCAAAATAAGGGCAATCAAACTTGCTTCAATTATCTTACTAGAAAAAAATCTGGTTCTGAGCCTTTACAATGGTTTCTTTCTAATAATAATGTCAAAGATTAACACTGTCTGATTTGAGGGACTAAAATATTTAAATGTTTACAACATAGGGCACAATCTCACCAAAATTAAGAACTTTTAAATATCTTTTATTTCAATGGGATGGATTTAAGCACATTTAGTTCCCAGCATTTGAGGATTTTACTTTTATTTTTACTAGAGTATTTTTTTCATTCTCATGAGTAATTGCTGCACTTCACAACTCTGGTATAATGACTTTTGTTTGTGCCATTTAATTTCTATTTATATTCCAGGTGATTAACCTTGCAGGGAGCCTCAAATAGCCAAGACACCACATTTCCCAGAAAAATGTTGGTCCTTTTCTGTCTCCAGGACATAGCCATAAGGTGAGCTCTCAATTGCAGGGTCAGCAGTTTGGGCTATAGTACACATTAGCAGCTTAAAGTGTGGGGATATTCAGGAATGTGGATGAGGAGATATTGTTTAATATATCCTATCCCAGCTTGTGTTAACAAGCTCCAAACTTAGCAGAGTTTTCATTCCCCTTTAATGCACAGCAAAAACGGTTGCTCAGGCTTGCTCATAGCTGCCATGTACCCCGTTTTCCCCGGGAAACCCCCATTTTTACTTACCTTTTCCTGGTGGTCCCCGTATCACTTTGTCTCCCGTTTTTCTCCGTTATTTTCTCCTGCCGGCGGCCATTTTTTTCCTTTCCGATTTGCCCTTCTATGGGCACCAAAAATGGCCGCTGCCGACTTCAAAAGTCGCATCTAAGCATGTCCGGAAGTGCATAGACACGACTTCCGGTGTCGGCGGCAGCCATTTTTGGTGCCCATAGAAGGGCAAAGCGACACCAGAAGTTACGTCAACGCAACTTCCGGTGTCACACGGCTGCCGGTCCCAGATTCTGCAGTCCGGGACTTGGAAGGTAAGGGCTTGCTGAAGCCTATAGAATAATATATATTTCCTGGATTTTCCCCTTTATCCCTCTTAAAAGAAAATACACGACAGTGCTCATTAAAAGTATGAAAATAGTTTGCTTGCAGACTTCCTGAAATACAGCACAACTCAAGAGGCAGACTAGCTTAGATAAAAGTATTTACTGTACATGCTGAATCTGTTCCATAGGGGAAAGCAGATTCATTGTTCTCTTGGCTGGAAGCCAAGAGATCTCTTCCTTAGATGTTGCTTGCTTGAAGTCCAAATCAAAAGAGAGTGAAATGGCCTCTGGCCAGTGACTTTACCTGGCCAGGTAACGCCCATCTCAATTACATGTAGAGGAAGCCCATCCCGGATCAGTGGCAGGAAGTTTGCTGCTGACCTGGTCAGGTGTCCCTCCATGTGGTCACTCTAGGAACTGTTGTGACTTGACTGCTCCTGCTTTACATCCCACATAAAGCACAGTGAGGTCACAGACACAGAACCCTGCTGCATTTCAAGTTGCATTTATGTGTTGCTGTACACCCTGGAGGGGAGCAGAGATACCGGTAGCTTCACCTGGTGCCCATTGCTTGATTTGTTTCGTTGCACCTGCAACCCCTCATAACTCCTATTCAGTGAAGTTGCATGTGTAGACCCTTTAACCACCCCTTAAATAAATTCTGACAAGACTCGAATTTTTGGTTTGGTTTTTGGCAGAATTTAGGCCACAACTTTATTGATTACAATCAAGTGAGTGGTTGCATAGGCTCTGGTTCGACTAGCTCCCTGCACCCTTGCAGGCAGCGCTGACCCTGGGGCACCAACCATAGGTCAGCCTTGGGTGAAAACCTGGGACAGTGGCAAGCAGACCTGCTAGACCTCCACCCAGATGTCCCCTGGACTCAGGCTCCAGGCACAACCCCTCACAGGGAAGACCAACCAAAGAGTCCCTGGATTCCTTTAACAGAATACCCATCGCGGACTTCCGGGTTAGCCGTGACTGAGCCAGGTCGAGAATCAAGAAGGTGGAGGAAAAATCCACCAAATTGATTCATTCCATAGAGGGTTCCTGAAGGCTACAGGAACCTGGAACCCACGAAGGAAAAGTTCGGGGTACTTGGGCAAAGCAGCGCCGATACAGGGCTAAAAATAAACTGAAAGAAGGAGTAAGAAACAGAGCCCTCGCACTTTTGAAGCACCCATCCCCCTACGGTACGCCTCAGGACGGGGCACAGTCTGGCGGCAACTACTACAATACCAAGAAGAACAACCCAGAGCAAGGCGCCACAGCCTCTGCTCCACTTGGGATCTTACTGGAGTAAGAGGAAAAAGTACGAAATAAAGAAAGGAGCTTGTCCGTAACCCCGGTGAACGCACAAACTGCGAGGAAATAAACATCGGAAAATACAGAAAAATGAGGGAAGACCTGAGAGACCCAAGGAAGATCTAAGAAAGAAAGGGACCCCCCCCCATCCTGGTCTGGAGGTACCCACAACTCCGGTGGGGAAAGGACGAGGCGGGAAAGCACAGAGGAATAAATAGAGAAGAAGAGGGGGGGAGAGGAAAGGGGGTGTTCCCTTTGGATACAATCTACCCAAGGTCTGATACAAAGAGGCAAAGCGAATAAAGCCTAGAAAGGGAGTCGGAGTTTTTAACATTTAACTACCGTAATAAAAGGGACAAAGAGACAGAGATAGAATTGGAGAAGCGGGTGGAGAATATCGTGGAGACATAAACAATGACTTAATTTCTCGTGCATTTAAGATTCGAGGGGAAAGCTCATTGTGAGGGTAAGAAGTTAAAATAATTGCCGGTAATGGCGGCAAGGAATTGCTGATTCAGGATAAATCGGAAGTGAGCGGTACAAGAAGCAGGAAGGAGAGGAGAGGTAAAAAGGGGGAGAAAAGACAGAGAAAGAAAGCAAGGGAAGAAGTAGCCAATCAGCCAAGTGGGGGAAATTCTTGCCGTGCCCCTGTCCCAACGACACACGACGGCATAGCAAGGTCAAGCGTGCAAGCCCTAAATATAGGGAGAGGCGGGTGTTCCGATGCACTGGCCCAAAAGAGGAAGCTCAGGGACACATGTATGGGCTTATATAGAGGTCCCTCGATAGAATTTAGCTGGCATCCCATTGGTCTACAATTGCACCCAGCATCGAGGGACCTCCAATAGGGTGTTGTGGCCATCCAAACGTTCCCAGCCACAGCACAGTGTTTGGTTGCCACACTGCAACACTTGCCCTCATGTTAAGGAGGACCCGACTTATCATCTACACATATACAATGATTGTCTCAAATGTACACACTTCAGATTAACCACGACATACGTTTTCAAATAAGATGGAAGCTGATCTGAAGGCAAATGCACTATTTTTCTAGAAACTACAGGATCTATATGGATTGTGACTAACATCATGGAAGTGCACTGGAGCCAGAGTAATTGGTAACACCTGGCATTTGGAAGAAGGGTCACTAGGTGCACTGTGTTTGGGGCCCAGCATCTTGACACTGTAGAAGAATAAAGAATTCATAAAGCTGGAAGTAAGCAAGGTAGATATTTTTCTCTATGACTACCATTAATTATATTCTTGACCATACTCCAAGAGGAAGCTTTTACTAATAGTGTCCAAGCATGTGTGATTATAAGTCGTTTCCTCTTATGCAACAAGGGATTTGGAATATCTTTCCATGTCTGTCTGTTGTGTGTGTATGTGTGCACATGCACACACAAATATGAGAGCGGGGGAAGGGGAGAAAGAGCACATGCATGACTTGACCCGTCTTAAGGTTTGTCTCGCCTTGCTTTCTTCAGTTATCTGCTCATCCTCTTTCTGTGTTTTGTGTAGTAGTTCTGGGCATCCAGCCACCATCTTGAATTTGCTCCCAATATCCTGGGATTTGAGTCATTTTGCACCATGGGGGGAAATTATCATGGTGGCCTGTGTGTTTCTGCCCCAATGGCTTTGGGTGGCATTGGGACAGCTGCCCAGATTGTTTAGAAATACAGCCCTTTTCAGCCCTGTTGAGGAGACATTTCCCAGCATGCCTTGCTCAATGAAAGATGGCAAGACTATCAGAGCTTGACCTCTGCCTGTATAACTGGAACCACTCAATAATTGCTGAGGTCTGCCTGCATACAGAGGACTGAACAACCACAAGCTCTCTGGCAAGCACATTCTGGATCTGGTGTGGTTCCACCTACCAAGGCTGGGCAGCGGCTCCTTCCTGGAATGAACAGCTATTTGGCCCCGCCGTTCTCTGGTTCTGCCTTTGGCTTGTCCTCTCCTCCTGATTGGCTCCTGGTTCATCTTCCAGTCATGTCTATTTGGCATGGCCAGACTCCTTGCTCCCAGCTGCCACCTCCCTTACCTTCCAAGTCCCGGACTGCAGAATCCAGGACCGGCAGCCGTGTGACACCGGAAGTTGCGTCGACGTAACTTCCGGTGTCGCTTTGCCCTTCTATGGGCACCAAAAATGGCCGCCGCCGGCTTCAAAAGTCGCTTGTACGCATGTCAGGAAGTACGTTGACGCAACTTCCGGTGTCGCTCCGCCCATCTATGGGCACCAAAAATGGCTGCCGCCGACACCGGAAGTCGCGTCTATGCACTTCTGGACATGCGTAGATGCGATTTTTGAAGCCAGCGGCGGCCATTTTTGGTGCCCATAGAAGAGCAAATCGGAAAGGAAAAAAATGGCCGCCGGCAGGAGAAAATAACGGAGAAAAACGGGAGACGAAGTGATACGGGGGACCACCGGGAAAAGGTAAGTAGAAACGGGGGTTTCCCGGGGAAAACGGGGTACTTGGCAGCTATGCCACCTCCCTCCAGACAGCTGCCCACAGCCTAGTTCTGCATCTCTTTTGTTGTTGTTCGTGTCCTACTCTTTGTGACCCCATGGACCAGAGCATGCCAGGCACTCCTGTCTTCCACTGCCTCCCGCAGTTTGGTCAGACTCATGCTGGTGGCTTCAAGAACACTATCCAACCATCTCGTCCTCTGTTGTCCCCTTCTCCTTGTGCCCTCAATCTTTCCCAACATCAGAGTCTTTTCCAGGGAGTCTTCTCTTCACATGAGGTGGCCAAAGTATTGGAGCCTCAGCTTCAGGATCTGTCTACCCATTATTGATAACTGTCTCTGAGGTGCATGAAACAATTGTTGACATGCTCTGGTCACCACCGTGGAAGAAGACGGTGTTGTTGGGAGGGAGTCCAGGTCATCTGCATGGGCCTCCTTGAAGGTTTCCATTTGATGTTCCCTGGACTGAAACAAAGTGTCAACACATTGCGATTATAATTTTTGTCACTGAGTTGGACCACACAGGGCACTGATATTGTATCACACGGGACTCTTATCTCATTGGGATGAAAGAGAAACTTTGTCCTTCTGTCAGGAACTATTGTCATTTGGAGTTAGGTTCTTACACTGGGGGACACAAAAGCCACACACTGGGCAGAAGGGAAAGCACACACTGCATGGCTGACCATCAAGCTCATTGCATACATGTCAGCATCATTGTCCTGAGGAAATATGATCAGATCATTTAATACTACATCTGAGGTTCTGCTAATTTCCATGCTCAGGCAAGTGGTTGTTTCTTTTCACTGTCAAAATGCCCTCAAGCCCAACATGCAAGTTCCCTGGACAGAAGTGCTGAAACATTTCTTTCATTTATCTTCAAGGATTCTACCTTCTCCCCACCCCCATAAAGCATTGCTCAGAGTCTAAGAAGGAATTACATGTAATTCTGTAATCATGATTTAAAACCTGAACCTCAAACTTTGATGAAAATGTCTATCAGTTTAATTTCTCATTAGATAGAGGCTCCGTGAAACATTACAGCAGGAAAAACTTCCTATTTAGAAAAAAAAAAAACTTAGAAATACAATTTCATATTCAAGGAAAATCCTTTGTATTGCTTCATGGAGCAGTATAGCTGTTACCCATGCAGCTCCTGGGTGAACAAAGTATTTCTGCTGTGCTGAATGGTTGTGGTTTTGTTTTTGTTTTTTTGTGGGGGGGTGGCTGCCAGTTTTTTTATGCAAAAGTTGCCATTTTGGGAGTGCAGAGCCATCAGTTTTCATGTATTATTTCACAACTGTTTTCTTCACTGTATGATCCTGGCAAAATAAGGATCACACGGTGAACATGACAATGTCATAGAGATAAATAGCTAATAAGATCTGGCTACATGATGATCCTGGCGTGCTCTGGTCCATGGGGTCATGAAGAGTCGGACACGACTAAATGACTAAACAACAACAACAACATGATGATGATGATCCACTGGTAGCTGGCACTCACTGGAGTTGGCAGGGAGGCAACAGTAGGCAGAGCCAGAACCAGGGAAAAGTAGAACCAGCTAATTCCAGTTTTGTCCTCATTCTGCTCCCTGCTGCATACTAGGGCAACAGTAAGGTTAAAGGAGGAAGCTGACAGCCCCTGTTGCAGGTGAGAAGGCAGGCATGATAATAATAATAATAATAATAATAATAATAATAATAATAATAATAATAATAATAATAATTTATTATTTATACCCCGCCCATCTGGCCGGGTTCCCCCAGCCACTCTGGGCAGCTTCCAACAGAATATTAAAATACAGGTGGGGACCAGTTGAAATCAGGTGGAGGTGGAGCTTGGTGCAGGTGTGTCTGACTCATTTGCCCATAAGTACAATTGTCCTCACTCTGGTGGGGAAGAAAGAGGGGAACACATCCTTGCTGCCACTGCATGATCTCACTGCCAAACCCAAACTATTGGCTTGATTGGAATCTAGGCTCAGACAAGGATCCTCAATGTAATAAGCTTGTGATCTATGTGGGAAAGGGACACATTCGGCCCTGGGCATTGCATGCAGTGGTGGGGCTGCACCTGGACCTCAGAGGAGACTCCAACCTCACCCCACATCCCACCCCCAGCAAATTATCAGATTAGAGAACTGGGCCAAAACTAACAAAATGAATTTCAGTAGGGAAAAATGAAGGTTCTACACTTAGGCAGATATATGTGGTAATATGATGGACACCTGCCTTTCCAGCATGATCTGGCAAGTTAACAGTGTGGTGCAGCAGCAAAAAAAGCTAAAGTTGTTCTAAGCTGCATCAACAGAAATCTAGTGTCCAGCAGGGGCGGAGCAAGCAGGGGTGGGGGTGGGGCGGCCCACTCCGGGCACCACCCTGGAGGGGGTGTCCCTTGGGGCCCCACCCCCGCCCCTCGCCTATGCTTGGCAGCCTCGGGGGAAAACAAAAAAAGCTGCAGGCGCGCCGTGGGTGCCTGCTGGAGGGGGGTGGCACTCAGGGCCACGCCCACGCCCCGCGATCGGCGCCTGAGCCTGGACCGGTGGGTGTGCTGCGCCAGTGGGCTATCTACCTGGAGCCTGGATACTCCATTTAGGCTGCGTTTTGAAGTTGCGGGGGGGGCGCGATCCCCCTCTACATGCGTGCTAGGTAGAGGGGGATCGCCCCCCCCCCCGTGTCTTCTAAACGGAGCCTAAACGGAGCGTCCAGGCTCCATTTTGAATTCGCGGGGGTGCACGATCCCCCTCTACATAGCGACGTATGCATCGTTACATTTGCCGCCCTGGGTGTCGCGGCGCCTCGCTACGGCCCTGGTGTCCAGATCAAGGGAAGTAATAGTACCACTCTATTCTGCCTTGGGCAGCACACACCTGGAATCCTGTGTCCAGTTCTGGGCACAACAGTTTAAGAAGGATATTGACAAACAGAGGAGGGTGACCAAGATGATCAAGGGTCTGGAAACAAAGCCTGATGAACGGTTGAGATAATTTAGTCTGGGTAAGAGGAGACTGAGAAGAGATATGAAAGCCATCTTCAAGTATCTTTAGAGCTGTTCCATGGAAGATGGAGCAAACTTGTTTCCTCCTGCTCTAGAGGGGAAGACTCAAACCAATGGCTTCAAGTTACAAGAAAGGAGATTCCAACTAAACATCAGGAAGAACTTTCTGACAGTCAGAGCTGTTGGGCAGTGGAATGGACTCCCCCTGGAGGTGGTGGACTCCTTCATTGGTGGTTGTTAAGCAGAGGCTGGAGGGCCATCTGTCATGGATGCTTCAGTTGAGATTGCTGCAGTGCAAGGGTTGAACTAGATGACCCTCAAGATCCCTTCCAAATCTACAATTCTATGGTTCTGTATGATTCTATGGGGTTACCATAGGACCCCAATTATATTAAACTTATCGGATGCCGGATACTGCCAACGTAGGAGGCTCCATAGGAAAGCTAAACTGTTTTGCTACATCTCAAATCTCCCCTGTCTTCAAATATTCCCCATTGTAGGATGAAGAACAGTATCTAAAAGGACAGCTTTCATTCCATTATACAATATAAAGGTCTCTGTGCTGAAATGTTGATTCTCATGAAAGATTAGACATCTTTTTAGTTCGCCAAACACAAAGTGTAATAATCTGTCCTAAGTATGCAATCCAAACTCAGCTCCTGGAAACATATATCTGATGGAAACCACAAGCTGAATTCACCAGAGTTAATGGGTGGGTGAGTAAGTTGAACTCAGTGCTTCCTGCAATTAAAACATATGGATTCAAATCAGAAGGTTACAGTTACCAAGCAAGATGCTAGAAACCATTTAAGTCTCCGCAGAGCAGGCACAAGTGAATTCTTTGTTGTTCTAAAGTTTATTTTATTATCCTAGAACTTTAGCAATTGGTTTGAAATTGAAGTGAGAAAGGCTCAAGCCCACCGGGTTTACTGTTTTCTGCTAACATATGGACTATTATCCAGGTTTTAAAGCAGCCACCAAAGAAGGCTGTTTCCAAAGCTGTAGTAGGATAGCAATCTAAAACCCCTCCTGAATGAAAAGAATGAATACGACTTTTCAGCTCACAAATGAGGCAGATTAGGTGCAGTGTTTTAGTCCTGTGTGCAAATGCTCCCCAAAATGTCTCTCAGACAGGCTCCCTCCCTCCCTCCTTCTGGAACGATTGCTAATAGATGGCAGAGGAGGAAGAATCAAGGGAAACTTGTCTTTCAGTCCATCTGAGAAAGGGACAGTATTTGATAGCGATGTATGACGGTGGTAATTAGCATCTGACAGTACTGATAACCGATGTGAAAATGTGGGTTGCTGTAGTTTTCAGACTTTCTCCATGGAAAACTTTTCACACTGAATTATTAGTCAATGGACTCTAGATATCTGGGGCAGGTAATCTTGAGGGTATCTCCTCGGCTCGTGTTCTTCAACACTGGTTCCCCAGATACCTAGGGCTGACATATTTCAAAAAGCAAAAACCAGGACACACTGAAAGTTGCTGAAGTTGCTTATTTTAGGAATCCCCCCCCCAAAACCCCATTTTTGTTTACTTGCCAAAGATCCAAGACAAACAGGAAGTCCCCCCCCCGGACGTCACTTCCGCCTTTGAAGTCCCTGTAATGTCCGGGAAATCCCAGCTACATGGCAGCCCTACCCAACCCCCCTGACAATTTGATAAGCTCACAAAGCCACATGCTGCTGCTGCTGCTGCTGCTTAATGGGACAAGGGAGGGCGGGTGTGTGTGAAAAGGTTGGGAGTGTGCAGACACCCACTCTTTTCTTGATGCTAGAGCATCTGGAAACATTAATAATACAATACAATACACAATACAATACAATACAATACAATACAATATTCTGTTATTTGTGGTAATTTTGTTTATTAGCTTTGTATGCTATTAAAAGTGTCAATTAGAATATATATATATATCTTCTGCCCCCCGCTCCAAAAAAACCCCCTGGTCAGGCCATATGTGCTCAGCTAGAAACATAAAGACATCAACAGCAGAGGTTGGCTGGCCACCTGTCAGGGATTCTTTGGCTATTATTTTTGAATTGCAGAGGGTTGGACTAGATGACCCTCAGGACCCCTTCCAACTCTACAATTCTATGAAAACTGTACAGTATACACACACACACACACACAGAGAGAGAGAGAGAGAGAGAGAGAGAGGGAGGAGGAGGAGGAGGAGGAGGAGGAGGAGGAGGAGGAGGAGGAGTTATCACAACATTAGAGCTAGAGATTCTTGCTTGAATCCTATCCTTCTGTTTCTGTGGAGTTTTTCTACTTTTCTGCCTTCTTGTCTCAGATATTCACAGCAAATCCATGGAGTACCTCAGATATCCCTACTGCAGCCATAAATTGCACATCAAAACCAGCATCCAAATGTAGATGCTCTCCATCTTCACTTTTAAACCCACAGGAAGCTTGTGTGAGAATTTTTGCATCCAGCCACCAATCCCCCCCCCTTAATTAAAACTTAAATCAAAGAGAGTCAGGCAGAAACTGAGTTGAAGTTAATTACAGAAGCCATGTAAAAATAAATAATCAAACCTGCCAGATTACTGCTGCATCCCTGAGTACAGCAGCGAGGAAGGGCTGGAGACTTAATTCCGTTTTCTGGCTTCCCTGGCCTTACAGCATTTTAACAGCTTTCTCATGTCTGAATAGAACTCAGCTGAATTTGAAGCCAAGCAAGCTCTTTATCTCTTTTTATTTTGAATAGGCAAGGTTTCTGGAGGCAGAGATTTCGATTGTCAAGGGTCCTGAGTTATGCGTTAAGGGTAGAGATGCCAGTGTAGATCTGAGAGTTTAACTTTCAGGAGGTAACAAAAAAGACTTTTTGTTGTAAAGATCCCTGGCTTCTTGACTCCCAGCTGTAAGAAATCTTTGTTTCTTTCTCTTTCTTAGTGAAAAAGGAGATTATCTACTGCAGAGCACCTATTATTTTACCTTTTCATTCACTGTAAACTCTGTTTTCATGCTTGTTGCTTCTTTCTATGCAGTCGCACTTGGTGCTAAACGCTGACCTTTACTTTGTTGCCAGAGTAAATGTAGACCATTTTACCACTTCAAAGGACAAGCCCTGGACTTTTCAACATTTAAAAGCCAGCTGGCATGGATATTTACCTGTCTACAGTAACATCGAACTACTTGTCAACTGTAGCTTGGCTAACATACTACCAAAATAAAACTCTTTTCAAAAGCTAGTCCAATGGTCATTGACTTTATTGTGAAAATGGCAGGATCCCAGCCAGTTGTGGGTAAGTTATAGTTGTTTCTGCAACAGAAAGGGTTATGTTTGCTTTGCTTCAGACCATATCTACCTAAGGGGATGGAATCTGCCTTTCATGTAGCATTAACAAATGTTCTCTCCACCCCCTTTTCTTTTCTTTTGAAAGCCCATTTAACTCTGCTTTGTCATTCCATTTGGAAATGAAAGGGCTGGGTTTGCATTCTGTTTCACTAGCAGAAGATGAAGGAACAAAATTTATCTCCTGATGCCTGCCATTCCCTTAGATCAATGCAATGAGATTGATTTCTCTGTGCTTTAACAGAAGAAAAAAGAATAAATAAAATGAAGTGTATTAGGGCCTCTTTACATAACCAGACATCATGGGATAACAATGGTTTCTGTGTTTTTCATTTTTTAAAAAAAACTAAAGGGAAAGAGGGAATTAGCAGTCCAAGTCTGAGGACCCTGAGCAAGAGTGCTTTGATGGTGTTTCCTGCTTGGCAGGGGGTTGGACTGGATGGCCATTGTGGTCTCTTCCAACTCTATGATTCTATGATTCTAAGAGCTTGGGTTTCTTGAGTTGTTCTCTCTCATCTACAAGAAAACAATAACTGGATGGACTTCTCCAGTGGATGGAGTTCATAATTTCATAAAGGGCCTATGACGTTGGGACCAAATTACTTTAAGATCATCTGCCACATGGTAGCTTAGTTTTACCACACATCAGTGGCACAGGTAAAGTAAAAAAAAGGTGGTGCAATGTGTACAACTGTGCTTGTTTGACCTGCCCACCCTGACCAGAAAATAATCCAAGGAAAATGAAAGTGTGGATTCTGATGAGCACTTCCCAAGTCGTAACAAAGTGGTGTACAATGTAAATGGCTGGGAAAGATCATTGTCTGCATCATTCAGCCATTCACAAAGAGAATTTTACTACAAAACAGGTGTGGTCAAGAATATGGCTAACTCCTTGAAGAATTTAGTATTTACTTTCATTTATGCACCAGGACTTCCTGAACAGATAGGCTTGGCTGGAGATATTTTTAGTAAGGTGCTTGTTGTTGTTGTTGTTTAGTCGTTTAGTCGTGTCCAACTCTTCGTGACCCCATGGACCAGAGCATGCCAGGCACTTCTGTCTTCCACTGCCTCCCGCAGTTTGGTCAAACTCATGTTCGTAGCTTCAAGAACACTGTCCAACCATCTTGTCCTCTGTCGTCCCCTTCTCCTAGTGCCCTCCATCTTTCCCAACATCAGGGTCTTTTCCAGGGAGTCTTCTCTTCTCATGATGTGGCCAAAGTATAGGAGCCTCAGCTTCAGGAACTGTCCTAACACCAGCTAAAGTGTTGGGAGATTAATTAGTTCAAATCAATTCAAATCCGTGATTACCTTGGTGCCCCTCACCCAGCACAGATGACATGGCAACACATAATGGTTAACACACACACACACACACCCAGTGATTCAAGCTTTGGACCAGTGGAGAGACTTGATATGGCCTTTATCAGTTGCTGAAATGCTGCATTAGCAAGCAAGCAGTAAATTATGTCTAAAGTGATTAAACAGCACCTAAGCAAAGGCCCGGCGGAGAAATTGAATAGCGGGTGGGAATAAAAGTGAAAGAGAGAGATTCCGCTTAGGCATTTTTATCAGGCAGTTACTTATCATCTACCAGAGGGGGAAAGAGAAGGCTTCAGCAGTAGGTAGCAATTCAAGGCTCTTAAACTGACTCATTTAAATAAGTGAGTGTAGCATTAACTGTGATAATTTGTACATCGGTAAATCTCAAGAGTGTACTAACAATGATCATTGGTCACTGAACAGTGGTCAAAAGGTAATGCTGGGGAGTTCTCTGCAATTTACAGTGGTACCTCTACTTATGAATAACTCTACTTACGAATGTTTCTACTTACAAATGGAGCTCCGTCCGCCATCTTGGATGCGGTTTAGATAGGATTTTTTCTACTTACTAATTTTTAGATAGGGTTGCTTCGACTTACGAATTTTTTCTCCCAATGCATTCCTATGGGATTCGACTTACAATTTTTTCCGACTTAGAAATGTGTGTTCGGAACGCATTAAATTCGTAAGTAGAGGTACCACTGTATACTGTGAGGTGCCAGAGGATTCCAGCTAGCTCCTCCATGAAACCATTGATTGAAGTTTGTGACGAGGGTTTATCAGTGGGCTCTTTTTTGCTCAACAGGAACCTCCATTTTATTCTTCCGACTGGGGAGGCAGAGATGACAAAAGACATCACATAGGTAGCAAAGAGATTGTTTCTCAGATTGTTTCTGGGCGCTTCCAGGTGGGGGCTCAATATTGCAAACAGGTTGGTGAATCTTCTAACTTACTGGGTTTTTTGTGTGTAAATGGTACATCTGGATCAAATCCAGGTAGGGGACGATGACACAGACTGGTATTTTGATACCCACAATATCTTGAGAATACAGTGAATCAATGAATCAATCTTTTTTGCGGTCAAATACCAGACACCAAAATTAACAACAACAACAACATAGGTTGGGGTGATGGTGGTGCCGTGATCTAAACCACCGAGCCTCTTGGGCTTGCCTATTGCTCTGTCCCAGCTCCTGCCAACCTAGCAGTTCTAAAGCACACCAGTGCAAGTAGATAAATAGGTACTGCTGCGGCAGGAAGGTAGGCGCCATTTCCATGTGCTCTGCCACTCATCACGGTGTCCCGTTACGCCAGAAGCGGTTTAGTCCTGCTGGCCACATGACCTGGAAAGCTGTCTGTGGACAAACACCAGCTCCCTTGGCCTGAAAAGCAAGATGAGTGCTGCACCCATAGTCACCTTTGACTGCACTTAACTGTCCAGAGGTCCTTTACCTTTACCTTTACCTATTTGGGTGCAGATGGCCTTTCAAATACCCTAATCCAAAACTATGTGGGGCTTTATAGGACAAAATTGTCATAAAGGGGTAAAGGGGCCCCTGACCATCAGGTCCAGCCGTGTCCGACTCTGGGGTTGCGGCGCTCATCTCTCTCTATATTGGCCGAGGGAGCCGGTATTTGTCCGCAGACAGCTTAAGGGTCATGTGGCCAGCATGACTATGCTGCTTCCGGCGAACCAGATCAGCGCACGGAAACGCCGTTTACCTTCCCACCGGAGCAGTCCCTATTTATCTACTTGCACTTTGATGTGCTTTCGAACTGCTAGGTGGGCAGGAGCTGGGACCGAGCAACGGGAGCTCACCCCGTTGCAGGGATTCGAACCGCCGACCTTCTGATCAGCAAGCCCTAGACTCTGTGGTTTAACCCACAGCGCCACCTATAATAGTCTTATAACTTTGCCTGGAAACAAATTGGTAACCTGCAAACCAGTGGCGGAGCTTCATGCTCCAGCACTGGGGGGCAGAAAGCAGGTGGGGCGGGGCTGGCACACGTCCTGGGGATGTGATGTGCCACCCACAGGGGTGTGGCGGGTGTACTGGGGGCGTGACGCCCAGCGTGGGCGGGGGGGGCAGCTGTCATGGCACCCCACCGGGATCATGCTGCCGGGGGTGGTGTGCTCCCCCCGCATTCCTCTTCCTCTGCCACTGCTGCGAACCTCTTTTAAGTCCCTGCAAGATGTGTTCACACCTACCTGTGATTCACCGCTGTATTCTAACCCTGTTAAAGGTTCCAGTTGGTGTTCACAGGCAATTTCATACATACCATAATGCATGTTCAGTGGGCATTGATGCCAGAGTTTGTGTTTCCAGATATGCATAAGTTCTAGTTTAATATGCTGGCTGTTTGCTGTAATAAACATGGATTGATTGATTGATTGATTGATTGATTGTGTTTCCGGGAAAGACTGAAGCTGGTGTACCAACAAAATTCTTTAAATGATCTTTGTGCCATGGACAGCACTTGGGCATCTATCTTTGTGGAGGGAAGGTGGGTATTTCCTTATTTTATTAACAAAAAAATCTAACTTTCACTCCAATGATTTCCCTGAACGCATCCCACTGTCACCGATTAATATCTCTTATATACCCTGTTCACCAGTAACTTAATTTTACCTTTAACTCTGCTAACTATACCTTTACCAACATAGTTGATAACAATATTATGTAGTACACAAGCTTATGTGGTTGCGTTAATACAGTGCCATCTCTTTAAGTGGGTATGTACTGCCCGGTATAATATGGAGCCAACTGGTATCCACTAAGTGAAAGACCAATCATGTCAAGCACCAATCTCATTTCGATTCCAACTTTCAAGAAATCCTATGGACCCATCATCACCTGAAAGTGGCCCTTCTTAGTTGGTCTCCCACCTTGCAGAGGCTAAAAAATCCCTGTGTGTTTCATTCTCAGTGGGTAATGGTCTATCCATCACAAGGACACTGCTGATGCCTTCAAGACTATTGTACAAATAGCCCTACTTTCCCCCAACAGGAGGACAGGCTGCTGAAGGGAAATTTCCAGGGGTAAGTGTAAGGTGAAGGACTCTGCTGCTTCCCCATTGCAAATGTCCACTTTGCTGCCACTTTTCAGTGGAAAACAAACAGCCTGCAGTCCCAGACCCAGGTCTGTTGTTTCATGATGAATGCCACTAATGAATGCCACTAAGGCCTGGAAACGATGCCTTATGAGGAACGGCTTAGGGAGCTGGGTATGTTTGGCCTGGAGAAGAGAAGATTAAGGGGTGATATGATAGCCATGTTCAAATATATAAAAGGATGTCATATAGAGGAGGTAGAAAGGTTGTTTTCTGCTGCTCCAGAGAAGCGGACACAGAGCAATGGATGCAAACTACAAGAAAGAAGATTCCACCTAAACATTAGGAAGAACTTCCTGACAGTAAGAGGTGTTCGGCAGTGGAATTTGCTGCCAAGGAGTGTGGTGGAGTCTCCTTCTTTGGAGGTCTTTAAGCAGAAGCTTGACATGCATATGTCAAGAATGCTTTGATGGTGTTTCCTGCTTGGCAGGGGGTTGGACTGGATGGCCCTTGTCGTCTCTTCCAACTCTATGATTCTATGATTCTAAGAAAACTGTTGTGAGAACAGGATGCTGGACTGGATGGGTTCTTGGCCTGATCCAGCAGGCTCTTCTTACATTCCTAAGTTTTATTTCAATAAATTAATATTTATTTCATATAGACATTTTAAAATACCATATATGGATTTTTTAAAAACAAAACAAAAACAAAACCCTACTTTGTGGCTAGAGATGGAGCCCCTCTATAAGGAGATATTGAAACTTGGCAGCATGTTGTGGAATATGGTATTCAATTACCAGCCTAATTAATTGTCTTGGAAAGAAAACAATTTGCTAGTTAATTTGCTGAAATAACGAACTATAAAGGCAGTGAAGGTGGTAGTTCAGCAAATTTGAGTAAATCATCGTCTTGCTCTGACTACTGTTCACTACCAAATGGAGATAAGTGTTAATGAAAGAAGTCTCTAGGGGTGTGCATTCGTTTTGGGACGAATGGGAAAATAGGACTAATAGGTCCCTTTTGTTCATTCATCATCCATCACGAGACAAACACCATAGACACAAATGACTCCTGGACAAGTAGCTGTGCTTTTGGGGCTGCTTTTGGTTTTCAGTCTTGATTTCCCAGCAAACGGCAGATCAAGCACAGCCAGGTTCAGTGGAAATTTTCATGTGCTGGTTTGTGTGTGTGTTAGGAGAAAATAGACATTCATCTCTTCAACTCAGACACAAAAGTTATTTGCCCAGATCTTTTTTCTGCATAGGAACCTTCAAGTCCTGGCATCTAGATGGAGGATAGGAAGGAAAACGGAACAGAAATGCAACACTGTTCCTTATTTTCCCCACTCTGTAGCTCTGATGCCTTTTAGCAGGAGAAATGGAGAGAAAACATTTGGTTCTGTGGTTGCCCTTTGTATGGGGAAAAAAATGTACTTCCTCCTCTTTTTCCATTTGTAGTTTATCCATTCATAAAAAGGTAAAGGTAAAGGGGCCCCTGACCATCAGGTCCAGTTGTGTCCGACTCTGGGGTTGCGGCGCTCATCTTGCTCTATAGGCCGAGGGCGAGGGAGCTACCGTTTGTCCACAGACAGCTTCCGGGTCATGTGGCCAGCATGACAAAGCTGCTTCTGGCGAACCAGAGCAGCGCACGGAAACACCGTTTACATTCCCGCCGGAGCGGTCCCTATTTATCTACTTGCACTTTTTTGATGTGTTTTTGAACTGCTAGGTGGGCAGGAGCTCAGACCGAGCAATGGGAGCTCACCCCATTGCAGGGATTCGAACCGCCAACCTTCTGATCAGCAAACCCTAGACTCTGTGGTTTAACCCACAGCGCCACCTGGGTCCCTTTTATCCATTCATAAGAACATATAAAGCATCCAAATGCAGACCCTAATTTCTTTCCATTTGAAAATTACTTATTTATTCACACATACATACCCAAGAACGAATATTACAATTTTCTATGCACTATACTAGAAAGGTTTTTAAACAACATAGACTCTGGCCTCAGGCTTACAGTCAAAACTGTGTCTTTTTCACCCTTATTTAGCTTCTATGTAGCAAGACCCCAAGGTGATCCTGGGCCTTTGTAGCATCCCTGGCCTAATGTTTTTAGCCAGCCCCAGAATGACAGCAGAGCAGAGAAAGGAGAGCCTTGTGTGTGGCAACAGCCTGGGTGCCACAAGAGACGGCATGTGGCCTGCTGATGGCCAAATGCAAGCTCAAGCCCAAGTGTTTTATTCTCATATACTGAACGTAAGTGAAAGATACACAGGAGCGAGACATCTTGGTACAATTAAAGAGACACTGTGAAGACGGCACAGCACAGAGTCTTGACCTGGAGCTCTATAACATTGGATCAGTCTGGTTGGCTTGACCTTTGGTGCTCCCAAAGTGTTTGTTTTATTTTACGAGACTTTATTTTCCATTTTTTCCAAGCTCAATAGGAAATTTAACATGCAAACGCTGATGCTCAGCTCTGTCAGGCTCACACTAGGTCAGCAGCCTCATTCCTGTTTGTGTGGAGGCAGCATGAATTCTTCACCTGGGGTGTAGCAAAAGATGTGGCGGGCGGGGGGGGGGCTTTTCTCACATTTAGCAGCATGGAGATCATCAGTCAGTCTTCATTCTCATTCACTTGATGTGGGTGGGATGCAACAATATCTTGGCTGGATTTAGGAAGCAACAAGGTGTGGCACTCCTGGTTTAGATCATCATGTGCTCACAGTTGTATGTGCTTCCTATTTTTATGAGGATCAGTCTCCCATGTTTCACTAGCATGACAGCATATATCCAAGATTAGATTCCCCTTTCTATTATTACACTATATTCTGGACATCTCCAGCCCAGCACCTCCTACTTATTTTGCAGCTAAGCACATGAGTCATGAGTGTGTGGCCTGATGCTGTTTTGCGAGGATCTCTGGACTGGTCCAATAATCTTACACTGGCATTAGAAGATGAGTCCTGTACCTAAAGGCATGCACCAGGAAACATCACAGAGAACAGGGGGAAATAACCGGAATATTGCAGCACCTACTCTTGCATTCCCCCACTTCCCCAAAAATATATTTGGATTATGAGGACACTGGATGAACAGTTGGATACATATCCCATATGAATCACCAATGGATATAGAGATATATCCCAGTCTTGATTGGTGGCCCCTCTGCCTCAGAATCACTCCTTTTTTATTTTATTTTTAAAAAGGTTTTTATTAAAGATTTCCTTGGGTTACAAAAGTACATACAGCTTCTCTGCTTTCAGTTCATAGGGTCCATTATATTCAATGTGAGACACTAATGTTATACAGTATGAGGTTGGGAGAGAGAGAGCCGGGGGGGGAGAGAAGGGGGGGGAGCAAATTTTCATTCCTTTACATAGTGTATGTGCAAGGTTTTTGTGTCAGCGTCATGTGAGTAGTTTCTTTTTCTATTCAGTTATTAGTTTTAATTGGCAGGAGATATTGGGGGCCCCAGGGCCTTGTTGGTTGCTTTCAGTTGACTGCAGTTAGTTGGGGGGGTTGTTAGGTCAAGTTACATGGGCGTAGGCAGGGGGACAGGAGGGGGCAATTGCCCCCCCTAGAAGCAAAAGGCTGAGGGGCGCAGCGTGGCAGCCCCAGGCTCTCGCTCCTGGCGCGGAGCTCCAGAGGTGCGCAGGGAGTGTAAGCGGAGGAGGCAGCCACAGGCTCGCGTTCCCTGCGCACCTCTGGAGCTTCGCGCCGGGAGCAGGAGCCTGGGGCCGCCCCCTCAGAAGAGCTGGGAGGCACAGGCCACGTAGCCCCGCCCACATTCCCACGGTGGCCCCTCCCCTCCCGCCCCTTGCCCCCGCCCCTTGCCCCCCCTAATTTTGCTCCTGGGTACGCCCCTGTCAAGTTAGCCAATTTGTATGCCTTTGGTGTGTTCTTGTTTCGTTGGGCTGTATGTGTAATAAAAGAGAGTCACACCAGGGTGAAGGTGTCCTCTTTTATTTGTCCCCATGCTAGTTTCAATTTGTTGGTTAGCTTTTCTAGTAGGGCTGTTTCCCATACGGTTTGGTACCAGTGGTCTATGTTGACTCCTGACATGCCCCTCTAGTGTCTAGTTTATGATGCTCCTGGCTGCTGAGAGTAGGTGGCTTAAGAGTTCTTTGTAGAGTGAGTGAGTGTGTGTCTTGGAAAATATTCAGTAGGGCCAGTTCTGGGGTGGCTTCTAGTACCTGGTTTTCTTGTAGAGCTGAAGTCCAAAAGGGTTGGATTTGGGGGCAGTCCCACCACATGTGGAGGTATGTGCCTGTAGAGGTGCAACCTCTTCAGCATTTAGTGAGGTTTCTGGGTGCATTGGCGTCAGCTTCCAGGGTGTTAGGTACCATCTATAGATAAGTTTCGAAGTGAGTTCTCTTCTTTTGGTTGAGATGGATTTAAAGAGAGGTTTAGACCACAGTTTATACCATCGGATAGGGTCCCCCCCATAACCTATGCCATTCTCCCACTGTTTTTTTTTCTTAGGATGAGGGGGGTTGTGGGATTCTGAAGTAGTGTTTTGTACTCAGAATCATTTCTGTCTTCTATCTATGCCAGGTTTAAAAAACTAGTGAAAAGAGGGGAAATCCTCACTTGCTACAGCTTGTTAATGATTATGGTTACAAAGAATGCAGCAAATTTCTTTGGGATTAGTAGTGGCTTCATTGGCTACAAGGTACTGCTGTTCTAGATGACCACCTTCTTCTTTGCACTGGGGCATATGGTACCACAGCAGAGCGTTTTCCATGATGATGGTGCAGTTACAGGATGCCTTCCCTAAGGAGCTGTATCAGGCTCCTTCACTTTGGAATGCCCTTCGGTCATACGAGAGTACAACTGGCTGTTTGCAATTGTTTTATGGATGAATGAAGCAACAGAGTACATTCCCCATTACTGTTGCTATGCGCTCCCTAATATTTCTGACAACAACCGGTGTTCTTGTTTTACTGCGTTTCAGTTGGTATCACTGGTTTTACTGAGTGTTCCTTTAAAAAACAAGTTATTTAAAAAAGAGGAAGTTATATAACACAATACCGTAGTTCCAAAGGGATGGGTTCTTGGAGCCTCATGGTTGGGTTGTCAAATGCCAGCAGTATGCAGTGCTGCAAGAATTAGTAAACAAACACAGAAAAAATAGTGGGCAAGTAGTCAACTAGTAGTTAAAAAGACAGTCAATTCTAGCTTCACTTTTGAGGATTTTACCTACTGCTTTTATTTTTGTTACATATCTTATTATCTAAAATTCAAAACTTTATTATTACAGTATATTATATTCATTTGTTATTTATTAAAAGGAATATAATATTTATTATAAAGCTTAAAGCATATTAATTATTATTATTATTATTATTATTATTATTATTATTATTATTATTTCATGCAGGCGTTGTCTGCAGTGTTGTCTGCCCTACTGAATGCTTTGCTGTTTGTAATTTATTTTGTATATGCTTTCAGATCTTAACATGTATGTACCACTGGTCTGGTATTTTATATGATGCTGAGTGGTTTAAGCTAAAGCTAAAGGTAAAGGTAAAGGTAAAGGTAAAGCAACCCCTGACCATTAGGTCCAGTCATGACCAACTCTGGAGTTGCGGCGCTCATCTTGTATTATTGGCCGAGGGAGCCGGCGTATAGCTTCCAGGTCATGTGGCCAGCATGACAAAGCCGCTTCTGGCAAACCAGAGCAGCACATGGAAACGCCGTTTACCTTCCCACTGTAGCGGTTCCTATTTATCTACTTGCAGTTTGACGTTCTTTAGAACTGCTATGTTGGCAGGAGCTGGGACCGAGCAACGGGAGCTCACCCCCGTCACGGGGATTTGAACCGCCGACCTGATCAACAAGCCCTAGGCTCTGTGGTTTAATCCACAGTGCCACCCACATCCCTGCTGAGTGGTTTATATAGGTTGTATACCACCATGAAATCAGAATAGGATGAAGGGCAGTTTATAAATGTTTTTAATAACAAATCAATAAATTTCGATGGTTTAGTTAGCTATCAAGCCACTCGCTTTTGAGCCTACGTGTTAAAAATTCAATTTGAGAACCTGTAATAGAAAACAGAAAATATATGTACTTTAAGCTGGAGTTTAGTGTACGATACCAGTGTGTCTCTGTAGTCAAATGCCACACTCAGTCTTTAACAACTGTCAAACCAACTCTATAGATGGTAAGCAAAGCCCTTTTTGTAATAAAAAGAGCAATTCTGTTCAGATGTTACGCTTAGAAGTGCAATAAAACCCAACGGATGTCTGAAAAAGAAAGGAAAACCTGAAAGAGGGTTGAGATTTGAGAATAAAAGATATTGTAAGGATCGCATGATCAGATGATGAGAGGTCTTAGGCAAGGAGGTAGAAGTCCAAAAGGATGCTCATTTGCAATCCTTGGGGGATAAACTAAGGAGGAAAACAATCCCCCTTTTTGTTTATACTGGTGAGTAACTTAATTTCATCTTCTTTGGAACATAACAGAAAGATGAAAACTAAAATGGAAACAGGTTTTGAATTAGGGTCAATTTTTGTTTAATCAGCCAACATTAAAGCAAAATGGAATTAGGACAGTGAGTGAATGACATGCATGATTGATAGGAGACGTTTGAAATCCCATCTCTGTAAACAAAATGGTCCCCAATGTGCTCACTGATGGAACTGATTGACGAATCATTTGGATGACCCCTAAGACTAATATATTCATAGTCAAGATACACAGTTATGCTCCTCCACAAAAATGATTTAATGCTCACTCCAAAAGGAGCTGTTACAGCAGGCGCCATTTGCAGCACAGCTCCTACCCTCCAACACTTGGAAGCGAAAATACAGAATGCTACCTTCCCGGGTGCCACCTTCCCATTTTCCCCCAGGACATAACCCCCAGGTTATGCCTGTACAAGGAAATGGGACAGGCACTATTACTACTGCTTGAGTCTGATGCAGTATCTGCTGTTTCGGGCGGGGAGGGGGAGGATTAGGGTTCACTCACAGAGGTTTCTTCAGCTCTGGTCTAAACCACTGAGCCTAGGGCTTGCTGATCAGAAGGTCGGCGGTTCGAATCCCTGCAACGGGGTGAGCTCCCATTGCTCGGTCCCAGCTCCTGCCAACCTAGCCGTTCGAAAGCACGTCAAAATGCAAGTAGATAAATAGGAACCGCTACAGCGGGAAGGTAAACGGCGTTTCCGTGCGCTGCTCAGGTTTTGGTGTTCCGTTGTGCCAGAAGCGGCTTAGTCATGTTGGCCACATTACCCGGAAAAACTGTCTGTGGACAAACACTGGCTCCCTCGGCTTGTAAAGTGAGATGAGCACCGCAACCCGAGTCGTCTGCGACTGAACTTAACTGTCAGAGATCCGTTACCTTTTTTTTAAAGGTGACAGCAATAAAGCAAATCTTACAATCAAAACATCTGGTGTACGTGCAGACTATGCTGCAACTTTACTCAAAGGAGTTCAGGTTTGTCCTCAATATTTAGTTGTTTCAAGCTGTTGCTCATATTGTTTTGTACTAATCATCAATAGAGTTTCCTCATAAACCTCGTCAGTGAGGTGAAATGCTACTGCTTGGGGATGTCTGCAACAGACTAAGACCCAGTGAATATTCAAACCATATAGGAAGCTGCATTGTCTGTCTAGGTCAATATTGTCTACACTGACCACTGGCTATCCAGAGTTCCAGAAAGTAGCCTTTCTCAGCCCTACCTGAAGATATAATGAGGTGGGTTGTGTGTCCAGGGGGTGGAGTGGGGGGAGGAATTGGGCACTTTTTCCTGGCATGAATTATTAAAAACAGATTATATACAATCAATTTTCCAACAGTAAATTGGAAGTATTTTTCATTGATTTATTTCGTTGTAGGAATTCTTCCATTCATATTACACTTAATCTACTAATTTCATATAGGTAAGAAAATGTCATAGAATCACAGAATCTTAGAGTTGGAAGGGATCCCAAGGGTCATGTAGCCCAACCGCCTGCAATGCAAGAATCTTGGCTAAAGCATCCAGGACAGATGACCATCCAACCTCTGTTTAAAAACTTCCAAGGAAGGAGAGTCCACCATCTCTTGTGGGAGTCTATCCACTGCAGAACAGCTCTTACCGTCAGAAAGTTTTCCCAAATGTTTAGTCGGAATCTCATTTCTTGTAACTTGAAGTGCCCTACCCTTCAGAGCAGGAGAAAACAAGCAAGCTCACTCTTCCATGTGACAGTCCTTGACGTATCTGAAGATAGCTACGGTATTATACCTCCTCTCAGTCTCCTCTTTTCCAGGCTAAACTTACCCAGCTCCTTCAAATGCTCCTCGTAAGACCCTTGATCATCTTGGTCACCTTCCTCTGTACATGTTCCAGCTTGTCAACATCCTTCTTAAATTGTGGTGCCCAAAATTGGACCCAGTATTCCAGATGTGGTCTGATCAAGGCAGAATCAAGTGGTACTATTGCTTTCCTTGATCTGGACTCTATGCTTCTGTTGATGCATCCTAGAATGTTGTTGTTGTTTAGTCATTTAGTCGTGTCCGACTCTTCGTGACCCCATGGACCAGAGCACGCCAGGCACTCCTGTCTTCCACTGCCTCCCGCAGTTTGGTCAAACTCATGTTCGTAGCTTCGAGAACACTGTCCAACTATCTCGTCCTCTGTCCTCCCCTTCTCCTAGTGCCCTCAATCTTTCCCAACATCAGGGTCTTTTCCAAGGATTCTTCTCTTCTCATGAGGTGGCCAAAGTATTGGAGCCTCAGCTTCACGATCTGTCCTTCCAGTGAGCACTCAGGGCTGATTTCCTTCAGAATGAATAGATTTGATCTTCTTGCAGTCCATGGGACTCTCAAGAGTCTCCTCCAGCACCATAATTCAAAAGCATCAATTCTTCGGCGATCAGGCTTCTTTATGGTCCAGCTCTCACTTCCATACATCACTACTGGGAAAACCATAGCTTTAACTATACGGACCTTTGTAGGCAAGGTGATGTCTCTGCTTTTTAAGATGCTATCTAGGTTTGTCATTGCTTTTCTCCCAAGAAGCAGGCGTCTTTTAATTTCGTGACTGCTGTCACCATCTGCAGTGATCAAGGAGCCCAAGAAAGTAAAATCTCTCACTGCCTCCATTTCTTACCCTTCTATTTGCCAGGAGGTGATGGGACCATCCTAGAATAGCATTAGCTTTTTTGCTGCTGCATCACACAGTTGAGTCATGTTAAGCTTGTGGTCCACTAAGACCCCTAGATCCTTTTCACATGTACTGCTAGTAAGCCAAGTGTCCCCCATCCTATATTTGTACATCTGGTTCTTCCTGCCTAAGAGCAGAACCTGACATTTGTCCCTATTGAAATTCATTTCCCCAGTTCTCCATTTTGCTAAGGTCATTTTGAATTCTGATTCTGTCTTCTGAGGCATTAGCTACCCATCCTGTCCACTTTATTGCCACTCAGAAATACACTCAGAACAAGAACCTCATGGCCAGAAAGAGTGGCATCAACCCACAGGTTTCTCTTAGAAGCTCAGCAGCCTTTTTCAGCATGAATTTGCAAAAATCTTTATCATTTAGGTAGAAGTGTGATTGACTGAGAGTCAAGGTAGATGATAATTTTATTTAGAAAAAAAGTAGCTCAGTCAGTAATCTCAGGGTTGTGAGTTTGAGTCCCAGATTGAGCAAAAGATTCCTACATTTCAGGGGGTTGAACTAGATGACCCTTCCAGTTCCTTCCAACTCTATGTCTCTGTGATTTTGTGAATTCTGTGATATAAACAGCTAAAAACACACACCCTCTAACAGTGCACACAGAACAATTACCTGTAATACAAGTTGAAATCAGAAACATTTTATATATTCATAGAATAATATATGGATAGGATCACTGAAATCATTTTTTAAAAATTCAGGATATTTAAATGGGAAAACATGGTGAGGGGAGATTTCTTTGGATCAGGACCACACCACTGTGGAAGGTGTTTAACCTGAAGCTCCCTGTTAAGTGTATATTTGGTGGCAATCTCAAGTTTGCCTCTACAATTCCATTTGCCATGACCCATGACCCAGAGACCACGCAACATGTGAATGCCTGTGAGGAAGATGAGAGTAGGTCTTCATCCTTGGGTTAAGAGCTGCCAGTATTATCTTCAGAGGACACAGGGGATGAGTTCCCCATGGAGCCCTGTCTCCCCAGCCTCGTAGAAGCCAAAGAAGAAGGAGAGGACCACTTAACATCCATCCAGCCCCCCTTTGGAGGCTGAGCTTTCTGCACTACAGGCCCATGCCATGCTTGAAGGCTTCTGTTGGAGGTACCGGTAGGTGCTTGCAGAGACAGCTGCATACAAAGTTACCTCAGCAGGATCCTGGGTGCTCTCCAAGGTCCTGCAGGTGCTCTCAAAGCCTCAGCCTCCCAAGGAGACACCTCCAGGCTTCCTCAATGAGCTCTGAGATGCAATAAATCTGCCAATTCATGAAAAAGCAGTGATCAGCAATCCAATATTCTTCCTCAGGAGATGGACCAAGTGCTTACCCCACATACATTATGCATTAGGTACACTCAAGATATTATAAGGATATGCTTCATATAAGTTTGTGCGTTCTTTTTTGCAAGCATATACAGTAGTCCTATGGGACGCCGGTGGTGCTGTGGGTTAAACCACTGAGCCTAGGGCTTGCTGATCAGAAGGTCGGCAGTTCGAATCCCTGTGACAGGGTGAGCTCCCGTTGCTCAGTCCCTGCTCCTGCCAACCTAGCAGTTCAAAAGCACATCAAAGTGCAAGAAGATAAATAGGTACCGCTCCAAGCGGGAAGGTAAACGGTGTTTCCGTGCGCTGCTCTGGTTCTCCAGAAGTGGCTTTGTCATGCTGGCCACATGACCTGGAAGCTGTACACCGACTCCCTCGGCCAATAACGCGAGATGAGCACTGCAACTCCAGAGTCGGTCACAACTGGACCTAATGGTCAGGGGTCCCTTTACCTTTACAGTAGTCCTAAGAGAAATCCTAAGCTCCTGAGAAGAGCAGTTAGGAGGGTGTTGAATATCGCAGGGCTCCAGTGCTCAAGGGGTCTCCCTAGAGTAGGGTTGCCATATTTTGAAGAGCAAAAAAGTGCACCTCGTGCCCATAATGTTCCTGAGGGGGACAAAGCAGCAACTCCTCCCCCCCAAGAGACACAAACAGCCCCCTGTTTCCCCCTCTTCCTATTCACTGCCCAGCCATGGGCCAAACAGCGACCCTCAATTCTGCCAGTTCCTTTGAGCCCACATAGGCCGTCACCACCCAGGATGGTGTGGTGCCTTCATGCATGCGTTCCCTTCAGCCTGGTCCTTGCTCCAAATTCACACTCATCCCCCCAAAGCACGGTATAGCCTGAGGTATCAGCAAGCCCATCTGCTTCAACATCCTCTCCAGGTGCGGGGAGCTGGCCTGGGAAAGCAAGGCGCAGAACCTGCCACCAAGGAGGAGGAGAAAGTAACAGCCGGCTCTCCTTTCGAGCGGCCCTGCAAGTTTTGCACACTGTGGCAAACGACAGGTTGCTTGACTAGATGGCGACCTAGGCTGGCCGAGTGGCAAGAGAAAGCAGGAGGGGGCAAGGAGAGAGAGAGAGACAGGTAGGCAGACAGCGTTGGAGCAGGGGGGGAGTGAGGGCAACTGCGCACATGTGGGACCCTCTTACCCCACAGAGGAACCGCCACTTTGTCAGGTGCCCAAAGCACCATGGGAGATGTAGTTCCTGCTCTTCATCAGCCCTGAGGGGGGATTTGAATTTCCTTTCCCCTTCCTTCTTCTAACGTAACACTCACGGCAATTGCTTGTTGCCCTGCTCCTCGCCCACAGCTGGTACCAAACGAACAAATGAAACCCCCGTACATTTTGCCCAATGATAAAAATCCACCCGGACAGACAATCTAAGCTTGAAAAAGAGGACGTATCCAGGAAAAACAGGACATATGGCAAACCCTACCCTGAAGAGGCAACAGAGAACTCCACCACCACTGCTGATCAGGGTTCCAAAGGCAGTAAGGCCCAAAAGGAAGAATTTGGTAGAACAGGGGAGGTTTTGGATCCCTGGTGTGGGATGGAACACTGGGGCAGACAAGTCACAACAGTTCCTAGAGTGTCCACTAAGAGGAACTCACCTGGAGGGACACCTGACTAAGCTCAGTTCCTGTTCCTCCAGATATGCAGATGAGATGGATTAGCTGGCAGACAAAAGCCCCTAGCCAGCAGCCATTCTCTCTCTTAGCCATCTCTCCTTCAATGGGAACACATCTTCAGAGAATCTACACTTAGGATGGTTCTCCCTCTTGGCTTGCTGCAGAGAGAGAGACCAGATGGAGCCTCACTTTACTAAGAAGACTCCAGATGTATATATCTTGTATAGGGGTAGAAGCTATTCCAGCCCTGGAGCCCTGGGTTCTTCTATCCCAAACAAAAGTAGGCCTTTAAAAACACTTGATGAGAGCATTTTCAGGATATTGCCAGAGAGAACAGCTGGCCGTGAATTACAAGAAAACCGAAGTCATTGCTTTCTCAATAAATTATAGGGTCCATAGATGGCGCATGGACAACCAGCTAATTGAACAGGTCAAAGTTTTCAAATATCTTGGATTTATTTTCCAGAATATGGGGTCATGGGGAGCACACCAGAAATGTGCAAAAGAAAAAGTGTCCCAAAGCACCAAAATTCTGACATGCTTTTTCTACACAAAAGGTGGCAAATTTCAGTACTGGAAGCGTTCCAAGCTAAACCCCTAGCACAGTTATTACATGGGGCTCAGATTTGGACAGGCCATCGCCTTGGATCTACAGAAACTGTCCAATCAAAGTTCTTAAGGCAAATTTTCTCTGTACCACCCTGTGTCCCAAACGCATCATTGCGACTACAGGGTAATCTTCCCTCGGTAGAATTATGGATCTGGTGTAGGACACTTAACTATTGGCTTCACCTAAACTCAAATCCCCCTCAGTCTAACATCCCTAGTGCTACAAGATTGTCACAAGAGCGCCTGGACTAAAATTGTGTATCAAAAACTTCACTCTTGTGGTTTATCACCACAACAGCTACTCACTTTGGGTTTTAGTAAAGCAAACGGTCTGATTTGTCAGCGCCTAAATGATATTGAGCGTCATAGCTGCCAAGTTATCCCTTTTTTTAAGGGAAATTCCCTTATGCTGAATAGGCTTCCTCGCGAGAAAAGGGAAAACTTGGCAGCTACCGTATGTTGAGCGTCAGAACAACTAGGCCAAAATAAGGAAATTTTGCTCATGGTATTTTCCACCTTCCCATTTCGACTCTCTGGCACCCTATCTGCATAACCTAGCAATTCTAAAATATAGACACGCTTTTACTCTTGCAAGAATGAATGTTTTGCCCTCGGCTGCACTTGAGGGACAATTCCAACAGATTCCACACGAAAAATGCTTATGTCCCTGTGGAGATGGCAGTACTGAATTGGTGGCACATGTCCTTGTGGCTTGCACTCTTTATAAAGACTTGAGGAATGAGGTTATCACCCCTCTTTTATTGTCCATTCCAGGTCGCCCAGCCACTGCCACACTGTCCTTTCTCTTGGCAGCTCAAGATGAGCAGGTGACACCAAAGGTTACAAGGTTTTTAGCTGGGGCAATTAGAATAAGAGCCACTATTCGACTATTGATTCAAAACCCTAAAATGTATTTTATATAATTGACTTTTTATTTCTAGTCTTTGTACTGTATATTGTATTGTTGTTTTATTGCTATGGCCAATGGCTGACGCAAATAAAGATTCATTCATTCATTCACCCCTGGAGTTGGTACAGGTCTTTCCCCTCTCATTGGAATGAATAAAAGAGAAATATAGAAAAAGGAGGACAAGGAGGAGGACAAGGACAAAGAGGAAACATGAATGAAAAGGGGACAGGATACACCTGCTTCTGTTCTGTTCAGCCATCAGGGTTTTCCTCCTGACGTTAGCCTCCTCTGAGCTCCCCAGTTGTTGGGATTGACTAAGTATGGCAGATCCAGGTCTGCTGCATACATAATGAAATGGCCCTGGTGGTCTCCTCAATAATGTGAAGATATTAGCCTCTAAATATATCATTACATTCCCCCCTTGCCGATGGTCCCTTGCCCTCTTATCTCCAGTGACAGCAGAGAAAATCATGGGAATTCCCAACAGGAAATACAGGCCCTGATGTGATCAGACACACTTCTGTGGCCTGCAGTTGATGTTTCATTTTGAACCCCAAACATCCCTCCTTCATGTACCTAAAAGTATTTCTGTTTGGTGATTAAGGCTGGTATTGGGTGACCTTTCCTCTTCTTTCCCTTGCTTTCCTCTTAAGAGTTAAATGAGAGCCTTCCGTTCCTCTACAGGGTACTTAGAACTAAGGCAGGATGGCGCTAGCAGCAGGTTGGTTTCATTACATTGATCGGATACATGTGCTGTTTTTTATCTCTAGCATTTTCTCAGTAATTCAGCACTTTAAAGTCTCAGCTGTCTACTGATCTGCAGACAATTGTTTGCTGTAATACTATCCGGAAAAGGCTGATAAAATGCAGATGTGGCTAGGGCTCTGAAATTTGTGGTTTGCTAAGTGGCTCCCTCCCCCTGCCCCCCCCGCCACCGCCGCCCCAATACTTGCTCATGGCAAGTCAGCTTCCCTGCTAAGCATGAAGACAGATTTTTTAATTAAAATGTTGTGAAGAGGAAGTAATTGTCCAAAATTATCTACAATTAAAAAAGTTAGCGGAAATGTAAAATAGCAGAGTTGTGTATTTCTCACCTTTGTTTCTAAACTTTAGCCAATCTGTGGGTAATGGTTATTAATTTCCAAGAGGTTTAGTTGATCAAAGTGCCTGGTTCTCTGGTAATTCCACTCAAATGCTGCTCAAGCAGTGCCTTTTGCTATGAAATTAAAATGCTTTCAAAATGCACAAATTCATATAGCTCTGAATGTACAGTTATCTGTTTGAGAAAATGTGATTGTGCACGAATGTGACTGAGAGCAATAAATCTTGAGCCAGGAATGATACCATATCTTAATGGTTGGCATAGGCTAAAACAGATTGTATTTGCTCTGCTATCAGATGATAGTGATTAAAGCTGGAGTACTCTTTGCTCTAATCAACATATGTCTCCCAACTCATTGTGGTTCATGTCCTACTTCACTTGATCATTCACAGGCATGTCAGTGCAACAGTCAAATAAACGGCTTCTACTGTTTTTAAGGCTGACATTAACACCAGCGTTGTGCTAGGTGGCATAGAGAACAGAAACCTCATTGTCTCTGGACCACTTGGCACACTACATTTTTTGATGTACACCTAAGATGTTTCAAACTAACATGTGCCTATGAAAAGATTATCATCTAGGGCTTGAAGCTATGGTTGGCAGCTGCTCCTTGTTGAGAGCACTTTGTGGCAAATTTGGGTCACTGAATTTTGGCCCCTTCGTAAGGTTCAGATTCCAGATCTTCTGGTAGAGAAGACAAAGATGTTGAAGAGCAGAGGTGCCAACTTGTGAGGGAGATTGGGGGAGAGGACCCCTGATGTCACACACATAATGTGCGGTGTTGTATCATGATGTTAGAAAAGGAACAAGTGGGTTGGACAACGGATGGGCTTGAACAAAACAAGAGAAAGATATCTGATACACAGGATGTTCCAGAGCCCATCCACTCTTGGCACCAAATGGCAACATGATTGTAGGAGGGATCACAACTTTTATCTCCAGCCCCCTCATCAACCACAGCGTTTGTGTCCCACCCATTATATATAATGCTTTCTTCTTTGACCATCACTTGTAGCCGAGTAAGATTGTCTTCCCACGAACACAGTCTTAACAAGTCCGTAAGTGACTGTGGAGGCCAATTCTGGATTCACACGTCCTTCCACAGTGGGGACATCAGTTTCGAGGCAGGAGACAGGAGTTGATCACGGTGCGAGTTTGCCAAAAGTGCCTTTCTCTTAGCTCCTTTCTCCTTTTCGCCAAGTTTGTGCTTCTTCAAAGTCCACGGCACCTTTGGCAAAAGCTGTTCTCCAATTGGAGCTCTCGCAGGCCAGTGTTTCCCAGTTACAAGTGCTTATACCACATTTTAAAAAGATCATATATAACACAAAACCATTCAAAAGTCCCCATTCAAAAGTAGGTTCTTCAGTTTCCTTTCATGTGAATGGCACACAAGGACTTCGATACAGTCATCTGACTGTCTGTCTATCTATCCACAAAAGCCAGTTCTGTCAGTTTATAGTGAAATCAAGAAGCAGAACACAGGGTGAAGCTATGCATGTGAAGAAGCAGGATTGCGCAGGTAGGAGCCTGTCACTGGCTCCCAATACATTTTCTGTATTGAGATGAGGTAAAGAATGTGCTATTTGCAAGGCTGCTGAGGGAGGGGGAAAACCTCTTCCAGCCAAATGCTAAACTCATCTGTGGGTTGGTGCAATTTTACCCACTCTCCCACTAGTGTTGGCTCCTGTCTCTGTGCTTCTGCACTTCTGTCGTTTAAAGGAAGTGCTGCCACTCCTTCCTTTTGGCAATATTCAGGTGCTACCTGAAGACAGAATGCAATACCCAAGCAAAGTCCCCTTCCTCTCTTGGATGTTCTACATGTTCCCAAATAACTAATAGGCTCACTTATGTGAAATAGAACTGAGCAGCCAGTGGCATATTGGTCATACTGAGCTTGTCTCCCATTCCTCACTTCCCTAAATCCCTGTGCCATTGGGAAGTTCCTGAGTTGTGCTGTTAGTATCTTACCACATTGAACAGGATGTGAATATATATATAATTGCAGTAAAGAAACTATCCTCAAAGAAACTGAAAGGTTAGATTCTCTTTTTAAAGTCTGGCCTACTTTTTTTTAAAAAAAAACTTTTTAATTCATCCATTAATTCATTCCTTGAGTCTTTTCATCCTTGCTTTCTGCCCTAGGGGACTCACTGCTTACAGCAACCATTCAGTAACCATTAAAACAACACAGTAATTAAAAATAAAGAAAGTATTAACTTCCAAAAAGAAACTAAGCAGCACAGGCTTTTTATATTTTAAGGAAGCTATTTTGTGGTTGTTTAACTCCCAACTCTACCTTTTTCTTTCTTTCTTTCTTTGAGCAATTTATATACAGTACTGCTTAATTACAATTGTCTCTAAGCAGTGTCCTTAAACTTCCTTTAGACCGTGTCCTTAAAGGCTGGGTAGTTGGTTGTTTGTTTGTTTATTTGTTTTTCAAGAAAGAAATGCTTTAGGCACTCGTTTTGAAAACGAACAAGGGCTTGTACTTATTGGGTACTTGAGAGAGCACATTAAAAATACCATAAGACAATCCTGGAGGCTCCTGGGGCTGGGATAGTTCACCAGGTATTTCTCACTGGCTCCCATTCACTAGGCACCTAAGAAGCTTCTTTTCCCTTATAAAATCAAATGGTGACCCTTTCCTTGTCAGCGCTATCTATTTATGAGCTTAAAGCTGCAATCCTATGTATACTTACCTGCCCTGGGACTATGTAACTCCCAGGAAGTCCCGTTGAACACATTGATAGTAACTTCTGAGTTAAGATGCATAGGATCCAGCTGCCTGTCAATTGAAGTAGAGATCTGGGTGTTTTGAGCAGTGAATGTGGAATTGTCTTCACCAGCAGACCTTCCAGAATTCCTTCCCTCCTATTTTTTAGGAAGTGAAGGATCAGCTGTTTTGTAGGACTTTTTATACCAGTTAATTCGCAATAGCATTGAATGTTGTTTGTAGCTGATGAATGTGTTTTCCTTCTATATTCCATCCCACATTATCATCCACACTGAGTTTTCTGTACTCAGTGGTGGTTTTGTGAAAAGCAGATGATTACACATAGTAGATCTGAACTGTGTAAGTTGGGACATGTAGTGGATATTACATTCTACTGCTTTTGAGGGGGAAAAACCACGAACATACAAAAGATATTTGTTTCATAAACGCTTGATTGTCAAAACAACAACAACAACCCTCAAAGTGGTTTATAAAAGATAAAACAGTAAAATCAAGAAAAATCCACAACCCTACTTTAAAACATACAAAAGTTAAAATATTAAAACAATATATATTGTTAATGTTGTTTATTATTATTTATATGGCTGATGTGTTGTTTTGGTTTTTTTGCATAAATGTTATATTACAGTATATTGATGTGCAGTATTATTATATCCCCTTTTTTCCTCCTCTTGTGCGTGTGTGTGAAGTGACAGACAACTAATGTTTAACAAAAAACAAAGCAAGCCACTGCTTGGAAGCTGCCTCCCGATTCCCCTCGGAATGGTAGCTAAGCGTGCGATCAGGCACCTTGAGAAGCAGAGATCAGCTCCTGCGCAGCCTCTGTTTGTGGCGCCCCGGGAGACTCACGCCCGAGGGACGGGCCTCGCTCCCATCCGAATCAACGGGCTTTTCCTCTTCCTTTCTTTTTTTGCAATGAAGGGTCACTCTGCAATTCCCGGTTTCTGAAGGAAAGAGGCGTTCCTATTTATTCCGGCAACATTGAGTGGTTACATGCCTGGCTGGCAGCAATTTCCCACAATGTGTAAATTAGTCAATCCTCAAAGTCAGTAAACCTTTGCTTTGAAGTGGACATTAATGAACTGCGCCATTAGAGCCCAATGATTGCTTACATTGGTATGATAGGGAGCCTCCCCGCCCCACCCCCAGCTTGGCTTTTTATGTTTTCCTGCCTTGGTGTTTCTTGTCTTTTAGTTATCTGAATTGCCCAGACTGCAAAAATGCTCCTGAAAGAGCTGGGGGAAGGAGGGGGGGAGGAATTAATGAAAAAAGTTACTACGGGCCTGACTGATGTTGGCACTTCAAAGCTGGAGCAGACTAAATTGCTGTAGACTGCTTAATTCAGAAGTGCTCCCTTGTGGATGACAGTGCACGGTGACAAAGTTCAATTGGCAACAGGAGACAGGCAAGATCAAAGACTCCCTATTGTAATAGTTTTGTTCCATGAAGAATTGCTTATTGTCAATAGTTTTTTCCAAGCCTTTACTAGCTCCAGCTTTGTATCGGGATTCCTTGGTTCAGAACCAGCTTAAATAAATAGCTAACTACATCCTTTGGAGAATACATTTCAACTCAAAATATTGGATGTTGAGTCTCCTGCAAAATTCACCTCTAAAATCGGGAGCGAGTGAACCGCCTTCACTTTCTGCGGAGGAATGGAAGGGAAATCCAATATGAAAAGTACCACATGAGGCTGTGCTCCTGGGATTTAGGATTTATTCCAGAAACTGTTGTCTATTATTGGAACAAGAATGTTCCCTACCCCACTTTTTGATCATTTCTCTGCTTGCATGCGACTCAGTCCTGTTTATTGTAGACTCTCTTTGCCTGTCAGCATCAGATTTAAAAAAAACAGAACTTAATTTCATTAGTCTATCCAACAAAAATAGTTCACACGATGGCACTTTTTCTTATCCTCCCCTTTGCAAAATGTTAAGATGTGGCTCTACTCAGCTTTTGAAAATAACCGTTAATTTCCAAAATAGCCACCAACTCGTATTTTAGCAATGCTGTTGTTTTGATTTCAGCAGCAATGGGGATGACACAACTGGTAAATAGGAGTTTGCAAGGACTCCTAAGCACAGCATTGTCAACCTCCTTTGCCTTGAAGCAATTACACAGGCTAGTTTGGTGACAATTAAACAAAACTGCTGACTGATCATTGAGATCCATAACGTTGACAGCAACTTCTTTCACACCCTCCATGCAACAATTTTTCCAGTGTCTTTTAAAGGAAATATAACTTTGTGCTGAATGCCAAATTAGTTTATTGCACAGTCACAAAGTAGGAGGCAACAATGCAAGAATACATCACAATGGTTGCCCCTTGGGGATCTATTTCTTTTAAGAAAGGAGAACAGTTTTGCTAAAAACCATCCTTTAAGTTAAAACGTGTATCTTTTCTTTTCTAAAAGAAAAAACCCTAGGATTCTAACTTGTAGTTAGAAAGCAAGGTAAGATACCCAATCTACCAGGGAAGTTGTACAGCAGATACCCCACCAAAATTGTGTCCTATACATTTAGCTCCAGGAGCCTTTTGGTTGTAAATTATGGTAGGAGACATCATTAGCCTCTGACTTGCATGCTCCCTCCCACTTAATCACACTAAAGTCCACACATAAGCCCCACCAGAGCAATCACAAATAATTAAATCAATTATGGGCAGCCTAACATTTGGGGTATTGTGATTAAACTGGTGTCAACTTTCATAATATTTTATCTGTAAATGCAAATGTGTGGCTTTGAGTGCACGAGGATAAAAGCTTATATGAATGCCAAAGTATGTTGCTTAGCAATGGCTTTACAACAAATTTCATAAAGGATACAGAGCTGCCTTCTCAAGGAAAACAATAAGTAATGAAATTCCAATTAAAATTGGGCAAATCTGAAAGCTAAGAAATGAGTTAATTAAAAAAGGATAAAATGCAGGTTCTGGAGAAAATATGCTGAATATCATTAATATTTTAATTTCTTTTCAATCCAGCATTTGGCCTAACTTTTTCAATCTTAAGTAGCAGAAAAATCACTTGGTTTACATGGCATGCAAAAGAGTTGAAATCCTCCCAGAGTGCTTTAGCCATGTTAATATTTCTCAATTTATTTTTCATTAGCATCAAACCTGAAATCTCATGGACAATCAACTGTCAAATTTAAAATACCAGTACATGCCAACTATCAAATTTTATAAATGTGCATTTTATTTATTTGAAATATTTACACCCATTTCTTAATCTCAGTTTCTGAGTTGGTTTACAACATAATTAAAAACAATAAATGTTTTTTTAAAATGCTTTGTAAATGCTGTACATGCAGGGACCCGGGTAGCACTGTGGGTTAAACCACAGAGTCTAGGGCTTGCCGATCAGAAGGTCGGCGGTTCGAATCCCCGCGATGGGCTGAGCTCCCGTTGCTCGGTCCCAGCTCCTGCCCACCTAGCAGTTCGAAAGCACATCAAAGTGCAAGTAGATAAATAGGGACCGCTCCGGCGGGAAGGTAAACGGCGTTTCTGTGTGCTGCTCTGGTTCGCCAGAAGCAGCTTTGTCATGCTGGCCACATGACCCGGAAGCTGTCTGCGGACAAACGCCGGCTCCCTCGGCCTATAGAGCGAGATGAGCGCCGCAACCCCAGAGTCGGACACGACTGGACCTGATGGTCAGGGGCCCCTTTACCTTTTAAATGCTGTACATATATTATCTCAACATTATATCTGCAAGGTAGGTTAGTATTTTTGCCCCGCTATTGCAGACCAGGGATAAAACAGCAAGTCACGTTGGACCACCTTGTGAATTCATGTCAGAGGTGAGATTAGAACCAGGATCTTCCTTACAGCTTAGTCTCTCACTACACAGTAGGGCTGCGCAGGAATATCCCAGCTAATATGTTCAGGAACTGAGTATGAGAATGCCTAATGAAGTTACCTTGGCAGTGAAATCCATTACAAAAATAATAACTCGCAGGGCAAATTAAGTCTCCCACTGCTTCTTCCCCCAACAGCTTTTGAAGAAGGCAATATCAGCAGTCCTGATTCCAAATTTGACTAAAGAAAAAAAGGCTCCTAATTTAAGAGAACACTTGGAAAGAAAGGATACATTGAATGTACCGATCAGGCTTTTATAAACACAGATGAGTTGTCTGGGGATTTTAATTGTATGTAGCATAACAAGAAAGATCTGATAGTACCCCTGCTTTTTAGATGACATTCCAATTTTTACAGAGGTTATTAATGTTCTATGATTAGTTTGCTTAGGGGAAAATATCAAAGATAAATGGTATGGTTATCAACTGCAGGTTTATTGGTCTGAGACTTCCACCACGGGGAGTGGCTGCTGTATGGGATTGATAAACGCAGAGATTTATAAGGTCAGGTTTTATGAGTCTACGGATTCCTTGTGGTGTATTACCACATCCTTATTACCAGCCCCTGCTGTCCTGGTCCTCAGCCAACAGAGGCAATATATTACACAGGCTTGTCTATCCCACAGATTCCCTCCCTCCTAACAATAGAAGAAGAGACCAAAATAAAATATTGCTTTCCTAAATTGTTTGTGTAGCTTTCGTCAGAGTATTTCCCATCATTTTAGATCTGGACTGAGCATTCTAACATTATTTTTTCCAATTCCTACCAGTTCCTTTTTCAAATACGAGTTGAATTATATGGCAACTGTGGTGCAAGGAGAAATACATTTTTAATGCCTACATAAGAGACACGTGATAAATGCATTTTGCAATACTGGGAAAAGACTGAAACAAATCTCCAGAGCAGATTTCTGGAAGAGAAGAGATCCTTTTGCATCATGTACTGAGGATTAAACACTGAAGAGGGGAACTGTTCCAAGAATGTTGGATATATTTTCTCTGGCCCATGAGATCTGTCAAGTTCCCACAAAGTTGTAACTTTATTAAGAAGTTGTTAAGGGAAACTAGAAGTACCTTTTATTTATCTGTTCACGAATTACATCTATATCCTGCCTTACTAGTTCCAAGAATGGCTCAAGGCAGCTCTCCAAAGAAATAATGTAATAAAAGAATAAAAACTGGTTAAAGCATAAAACAACGTACAGTATCAACACATAAAACCAGCAAACAAAAATATGAAACGAGAGAGGGGCGGACAGTGAGCAGGTTTCAGCAGCAGGCAGTGCAAAAGCTTGCTGACAAAGCACAGACTTCAACTATCATGGAGAATAAAGAGAGTCTGCAAATTCCCAGGGGCAGGGAGTTCCACAGGGCGTTCCCACCAATCAAATCTCAGGAGGTGGCCATTTGTTGTGTTCATTTATATGAATTTTATACTTGCAACCAACTTGCTTCACCAACATTGTAGAAAGTTACTGTAATGAAGTGATGGGAAGATAATAAAAGCTTGAATTAGAGGTTCTCCCACCCACACCCACACCCACACCCACCTCCTGCCCACAAACTAGCCAGGAGGGAGCCCTCTGGGCATGCTCCACACCCCTCCCCAGTTTGCAGGCTCCATTGACTCTGGTGGTGCCTGGGAGCCCTCAGGCTTATTCAGGAGTAAGTTGGCCGCTGCCGCTGGGCCCAAGGCTAGGGCTGCTTGAAGGGAAGAGCACAGTTAGAATCATAGAGTTGGAAGAGACCACAAGGGCCATCCAGTCCAATCCCCTGCCGAGCAGGAAACACCATCAAAGCATTCTTGACATATGCCTGTCAAGCCTCTGCTTAAAGACCTCCAAAGAAGGAGACTCCACCACACTCCTTGGTAGCAAATTCCACTGCCGAACAGCTCTTACTGTCAGGAAGTTCTTCCTAATGTTTAGGTGGAATCTTCTTTCTTGTAGTTTGAATTCATTGCTCCGTGTCCGCTTCTCTGGAGCAGCAGAAAACAACATTTCACCCTCTTCTATATGACATCGTCAGACATCCTTTTATATATTTGAACATGGCTATCATGTTCCATGGCTATCAGTTGCCATGCATGCTCCAGAAGCCAAGCAGGGCTCAGGACTTCCCCACGCTGGAACTATCCTCCATTCAGCAGTGAACAGCATTTAGAGAGGCTCCCAAAGGCATCAGGCAGCACAGGAAGAAGAAGAAGGAGGAGGAGGAGGAGGAGGAGGAGGAGGAGGAGGAGGAGGAGGAGGAGGAGGAGGAGGAGGAGGAGGAGGAGGAGGAGGAGAGGAGGAGGGAGAGGACAGCAGCAGTGCAGACTTCTGGCCCCTTGAGCAAAATCCGTAGATCCAGCACTGTCTTCCAGCCCTCTTTATCTGGCCACGCTTCAACCCCCCCCTTCCCCGTTGCTCCTTCCCAGTGTCTTTGCATCCTATAATTCAGATGATGCAGATGAGGGAGGACAGAGAGGGAGGACAGAGTGTAGAGAAACTAGCATACTGTCCAAGGTAAAATCTGCACCCATGGCTTTGCTCTCTTTCTGCCTCTGGTCCTGTCCACCTGCACATGGCCTTGGAAAGTTGCCGAGAAAGGAATGTGGGCCCCATCCTGCAGGGGCTTTTGCTTTTGCTTAACTGCAGCTTGTGATTCTTGGAATATGCATGCAGGGTTAACAAGCAGCTTGGAAGCTGACCTGTACTGTACACCGAATCCCTGGTTGATAACCACACCTGACCCAGAGATTCTGAGTTAAGGAAAATTTTGGAAATATATATATATGATAAGAATAATATTGGAGAAAACTGGATATTGAAACCTGCTTAACCTAAATCATATATCCCAGTTTTACAGCGGCCCTTTAAAGTACGCTTCACGCAGAGTATACGCAGTCAGAAGTTGACCTGGCTAAGAAATCACCACCAAGAGCGTAGGGAATTATCTCCCTTATATGAAACCCCTTACTAGCTACACACTTGTAAAAGTATGCAGATGAAAATATAAACGGTTGGGTTTCTTTAACTGAAATACAAACTGACTCTAAAGAGACTTTAAACTAAAGATAAATGCTTTCTCTCTTAGCAACATTCCAACCTTGAACCCATTCCAAACCTCCCACAAACTCCCACAAAACTCCCATTAAACTACCCGAGAATTAACAGCAAACTAGCTTTATAACTAAGCAACTCTCATACTAAGATTCAACTGGGAATCTCTTAAACTGAGAATTAAATCACACTGAGAGATATTTAACTGTTAGAGTGATCTACTAAGAGATCTAACAAAGAGATGCAGAAGGCTTTCTGGCAGAGCCTTATATACAAGAAGCAGAGCCCACGCCTGTGGGCAATTAACAGAAATCACCTGCACCTGTTTCTCTTAAACAGACAGTATTTACATTAGACCGGCTCTAAAGTAACTTGACTATTCAAAAAATCCAACAGAAAACAGGGAAGCTAACATTATGAAGGCGCCATGGGCCAGTGCATGTGGCTGTTAACCTGAAAGTTGGGGATGGTTTTGCTCAGGATTCCAGCATTGCAGGGGGTTGGACTAGATGACCATTGGGTACCATCGAACTCTACAATTCTATGATTGTATGAAATACATACTGGATTAAAAAAAAAGAAAAGATCCTAGTTCTGTAAGGTGAAGATACAAAGAGCCATACCTGCTCTTTGTTCTCAGCAGGAGAGTTATACAAGGATGTCTCCTCTCCCAAAGTGAGGAGGAAGAAGGAAAAGAGGAAAGCAGTCCTGAGAATATCAGTCTAGCACCTTAGGGAAGATCAGCACAGGTTAAAGGACAGTCATGGAAGCTGGGAGGTTTCTTCAACTATCTACTTTCTCCTGTGAAGACCCACCAGTATTCAATATGAGCTGAATTGCATCCCAGCAGTTTCCACAGTTAAGTTATCTAGACGGTGATGAATTGTGGTTAATGTTAACTATGGTTAGTTTGAAACAAGCAAACGTCAAACCATCGTGAATGAAGCCGGCTTGTTTAAAATAACCACAATTAAGATTAACTACAATTATCTTTAGCTTTTTAAATATAGGATGCTCTTCCATTGTGGCCCATTCCCCACAGAGCTCACAATAACATACTTATTTTAAAAAGTGTCAACAAATTCAAAATACTTCTGTTTTTCTTCTCCATTCTATTTTAAAGAAAAACTTCTATTTTACTTTTCTGTTTCTGGGTCTGGACAACATGGTAAGCTGTGGTTAAACAAATTCAGAAGTGAAAGTTTCCAAACTCCTCCTCCCTACCAACTGGAAGAAGAGGGGAGAGGGGAGATTGCACAAGCCCGTGGCTCACTGCAGCTCATTCCCAATTATTTACGCTGCACTAAAATATGGTTTGGCATGACATACAAACACAGCCATTGTTAGTCTGCTGCCTGGCGTATTTCAGGGAGATTATCAGCATTGCTACTTTAGGTCCCTGTGGGCTATCGTCCAGTAAATTCATCTCCTCCAGGAATGCATGCAGAAGTCAGTTGCAATGGAGAAGGATTTTGACTCTAATTCTGTGCCTGGAAAAAATCTGTCACCTGCATGAATCAGAGAAACACATATATTTGAATAATTTTCTCTTTTTCTGGGAGAAGCTTTACCTCTGAAGGGCACTGAATTGCTGTAACTTAGAACTGCCTGAACAGCTACTGTAAAAAAAGAAAAGAAAAGAAAAAAGCATCAAGTAGGTTTTAGAAAATTTTTCTTTACTCCAAGCACCAGGCACAATCTGCAGGGGAAACCTTCAACACATCATCTGAAATATGCTATTGCTCTGCCATGACTCCAGATGAACAGAGTTCTGGACTTGTAGATTGCCACTGTGAATGCCACTCTTGAATGCTTTGCCTATTTCACACTGCTTGTATTTTAAAGAAATTGCTATCAGGGCCATTTTAAATGTGGGCATCATCACAGAGGTATACATTCAGAAGGAAACAAGGGTTAGCTGTGGCCAGTGCTTTTTCCCTAGAAAAATACGGTAGGTGCTGGTACTCTCCATGAAGTTGTTACAGTGAGTGCCACACTTTTTTTACAACAACAAAAAGAACTGTTGGTACTGCATAATCTTGAGTACTCTCTCTTGGGGAGGGGGAGCACTGGCTGTAGCTCACTGTTCAGTGTGTGCTTGATGGCAAACGTAACTTGTGAAATGACCCTTAGTTTGTTGCTGAGAAAAAGTCTACCCTCTATCTTGCATTTTTGCCACAGGGTTGATTTCTAGGTGCTCTCCAGTACAAACACAAGCTACAGCACGTGAAATTGCCTTCAGCTGAGTTGATGTAGCTCATAATTTATTTAAATAAAGCAACTGGGGAGTGATGGTTAGGGTAGCTCGGTGTGTTTACAACTTTTGCCTGTTGTCACCTGACCCTAGTGGCTGAAACAGAAGCAGGGGACCATTGCTCATTTGTGAAAGAACTGAATGTGGGTTGAGTGCGAGAGGCATTGCTCCCCAGGGTGCAGACACATTTCTTCTGTCCCATTGTCATCTTGGTCAAGCAGATTTTTTGAAACAATACCTGAAAAAGTAATGAAAGGGGGAAGGGGTGCACACACCCCACAAGCGTAGCACCCTCTTTAAAACTTCATTCGGTTCTGGGCTGGGGGTGGGGGGTGGGGACTTTGCAACTCCAGCTAGAAACAAAAGCTCCCCAATGAAACCCTTGCACGATTCCAGTTTTGCAAAATCCTTGATTCCTCTTTTCACTCTTCGTAACAGATAAATAACAAAGAATTTTGCCAAAGAGCAAAAATGATGTCACTCCCCCTAGAGGATCCAGCCTGCCTCATTTGAACTGCGTTCCTAGCCAGTCTGCAGCATTGCTACCCATTCCGTTTTATTTCGCCAACTCCAAATAAGCAAACAATGCCTCCCTGTGAAACTCTGAATCACAGCGTGTGCATTTACCGCTGCAGACGAAATCTGGTTTGTATTTAATGTAACAAATTATGCAAAGCACACCAAATAAGAACCATTTAAAATTCCAACGGCCCTTTCAGAAAACATTTTCGCAAAATATTTGCTTTGCCGTTTCCCTTCTGCTCTCATTAAAAACAATAAATCACCAGACAAAGGTTGGGGTGCTGGTAGCCCTCCATGGGCCATCGCGTTCCTTTTATGCCATCGTGGGATTTGCTGCATGAACAGGACAGACAAATGGCTCCAACTTTAAGCAAAATTCTAGCCAATCAGGAACATTCTGAATATCACTTAGCATTAAATTCCACTGTGTCCACGTAGCCACAGGAACATGCTGCTTTTGATTGGCGTTAGAATGTGTAGCTTTTTCATGTGGTGGCTGTGCAAAAAGACGAAAGTATTTTGGGAATCAATTTATAATGAATTAAAAAGGTTGCTAAGATATACCTTCCCCCAAAAAACGGAAGCTATGCTATTGGGCTTATTGGGAAGTGAGATAAAAAAGGAGGGCCAAAAACTGTTTATGTACGCCACCACGGCAGCTAGAATGCTGTTTGCCCAAAGGTGGAAGACTCCAGAAATTCCAACTGTAGATGAATGGAGGGGAAAAAATGATGGAATACTCAGAATTGGCGAAGTTGATGGGGAGAATAAGAGATCAGAAAGAGCAAAGGTTTCAGGAAGAATGGGGAAAAATTGTTGATTATTTAAAAGAATACTGTAAAAACATTAAAACACTAGTAGGTTTAATCTGAAAAAATACAACATGAAAAACATATAGCCGTGGTCAATTATGCATTTTGTGAGCAGGATTATGTGAATGACAGGCAAGAAATGGTAAAGCGAAGAGAAGAAAGATAATGGAAAACAATAAAACCAGGTGAGAAGAAAGAGGAAGTCAGGAATAGATACTAAAGTTATATAAGAAGATAAGAGAACAGTAAATAAGAAAATACACACCGTGTAATTTGTAATATATTTTTATTTTAGAGGCAATTTTGTTTATGACACATACTGTATAATTTGAAAAACATTTTGATTGTAGATTGTAGATGTAATTTTGTCTAGGATGCATCTTTTGTTCATATTCTAATTTATTTGTATGACATTGGAAAATAATAAAAATTAATTTAAAAAAAAGAATGTGTAGCTTTTCGTGAGCAGAAGGCCACTCCTCTCCTAAAAGGCCTCCCCTACGGTGGGCCCCACCTCCTGAATATCATGGCCTGAGTCAGTGGGGGCAGAAATGGGAGAGCAGAATTGCCCAGAATCAGGCACAGCGACTTTCCAGCACTGGCAAAGGTGCTCCACAGGGAGAGGAGCTCCGTGGAATGCCCAGTGTTCATCCTATGAATCAGTGCAGGTCCTTTGGAAGAGGGCAGGAAGGTCAAAATTCGGGGACTGAATGTTCTGGCACCCATTCTAAAGCTCCAGCAAAAGGCTCTTACTTGTGAAGAAGCGAACATTAGTCAAGGCTTCCAACAATGCGGGTCAGACTACAGGTATAGCTATAGAGGTGTGTGTGTGTGTGTGTTTTAAAGCATCAAGTGTCCGAGACGGGGCAAAAGCTACAAAGGTGTCTTGATGATGAGTCACACCCCTCCCACCAGCTTTTAAAGTCTGGTGCACTTGGAGACACATACGGTACTTCTTCAAGGGATGTGGGTCTGCTGCCTACAGAGTTCTCACTGATGGGACAGGGGTCAGTTCCTCCTTTTCTAGCTGTCCAGCCTCTCGTCCTTGCCGGTCAATGCCCTCCCCCATTATTAGGGGATCTCTCCACTCCATGGATGGGGCAGGACAGGAAATGAGTGGACTGTCTCTCCTTCCTAGCCCCGTATGGCAAAAGGGTGGGAGGCGGCATCCCCTTCCCAGGCTGTTCCCCACCTGTGACATCCTTTGTGTCCTCCTCCTGCTCCTTGAGCAACTGCCATAGCCACTTCCAAAGCACAGAGCACCAGAGCCATTTTGCTGCTGCCACCTCCTCTGCCAGGGACGGGTGGTGGAGCCTTGGGCCAGCCTTCCCCAGCATGATCTCTTCGGCCATTGAGCAGCGCTGATGGGACCAGCCCTGGAAGAGCAAATTCCTCCTAGTTCCTCTGGCATCACCAAGTGGGAAGGTTTAGTAGGGTGTGGTCCCAGGACACGGTCTTCCTCAATATGCATTTTTGTTGGTGGGGGGGGGGGAGAACAAATGAACAAAAACGTACATAACTAGCATCAGATAGTAGGTTTCCTATTTCTGCTAGGTCTGGTGCCTGAACACTGGTGAAGTCCAGATTATAGACCTGGCCTCTGAGAAACTCCCATTGTTTCTCAACCCTACTTTGTCCTTTGAACCTGTCTGCTGGCTGGTCTTGAAGTTCCTGGTCCCCGACTTACCCCAGACTGGCCCAACTCTGGCTCTCCTGCCTGTGGAAGATCCTGTAACTATCAGCAGGCAGGTGCTAAGTCTGCTCCCTTCCACAGGGCAAGCTGCAATGCTTCTTAGCTGCCTGTCAGGATTCAAGGGATGGACTTGTGTTGAGGTGAGGGAGGACACAAGCTGCTAGCTTTTGGGGAAGGAAGGGCAGTTTACCCAAGGCAAGTGCTTCTACCAGTTGCTTACCAGGGTGGGGGCTTGTCCTTGAGTTACTAGTGGTGACAGTGAAGTGGCAGCTGGTTTTGAGTGTTCTTCCCTAGATTTCTGAGGCAGGGTCTCTGTACATTTTGAGCAGACAAGTAAGGGTTAGGAAGACCTTTATGTATTCAGAGGTCGAGGGTATGAACTGGGTCTGAGGAAGCTTCCCAGCCAAGGAGCCATAACACCTTTCTCTGCATCCTGCTTGGTGCCCTCCATCGACAGTGTTGTGTTGGCAGTGCAAATAGGCCAACATGGAATTGTTCCGCTGAGATCTCCCTGGAGGAAGCATATCTGGAGAGGCAGGGCTTCCTTCCCCAGCCAACGTATCTTGGGCATGGGATTGCACCTTAAATTATAAAAAAGGGAGCTTGGATATAGGATCTTACCAGGAGTTATATGAGCCCTTATCGAACCCTTTTCTTTGCTTTCTTTTAAATGGCCTTTTTCTTTTTGTTCAAAAGATAGTGACTCATTTTTTATTGAGGTGACCACATTTTTTGAGGTGACCCAAAAATGCTTTGCATTTAGACCAAATTGGAAAGGAGATGCTTAAGGGTAAATGAGTGATGAAAGGACTACATTAGTGTACCAGTCCAAAGGCTGCTGTTTCCTATTTGTAATGCTGAATTCACATGTGAGTTGTATTTAAGCTATAAATGGTGGCGTCCAGGGAATATACAGTCCAATTGCCTTAAGTAATGAAATACTTTTATCAAATCACCAGATGGCCCTGTATTCCAAAACAACGTTCTCCTGAAGAACTTGCTATTTAATATATATATATTCTGCTTACAGCATCCAGCTTTCAGTACTACACATTAAGGCATTAAGTACTGGTGGATACAAACCATGAGCAGAGGTGTGTGTTTTATTGTGGAAACAGATTTTAATAGTGCATTTATTATATAGTCATTTATTCTCAGGCATCCCCTATAACCTTTGCTTTTCTCTCACTTTCAAAATTGCACCTTATGTTTCTGTATATGTTTTGGTAAAGAATAGTGTGGTGGTAACAAGAACAATAATTAGCAATAAATGAGACACACAGATACAGAGCATGAAGTCACCCATTTAGCCCCCTTATCAAAGAAGAGAAGAGTGAATTTTTTTTGGGGGGGGGAGTGAGGAAATGTCACCATGACCACACACAAAAATGGTTGCTGGATCAGCTCATTGAATCCAGTGGATTCTTATGCCCAGTATACATAGCTCTATCTTGGGTTGTTAACTTCTGCCATACATTAGAGTGAGCTGGGATGTTGGGACCTGGCATGTTATATTATTTTTATAGTCTTGATTATTGTTTATAAGAGAACAGGGTAGCAGCAAAATTTTGATGGCTTCACAATTGTGTGTCATAGTGATGATAATGATGATGATGATAATAATAAGAATTAACCTCACCCAATTGACTGGGTTGCAGAAGTTCAATAATCTCTCTCTATCTCTCTGTATATACACACACACACACACACACACACACACACACACACACACACACATATATATATATATATATGTTGCAAAGCAACTGCAGAATATTTTTCAGCAGAGGAATGGCTGTTTAACCCTTTCCCTTCACATGATTTGTCCACCAAAAAAAGCAACTCAACAAGCTGCCTTCCTCGCAAAAAGACCCCTCATTTTTCCCCTATAGGGGCTCCTCATTTACTTGATTCCATGTATGAATTGCTTCCCATAAAGTATCCAAAAGCAATTTCACAGTAAAAACACCATCAACAATAAAGACAATTACAAACAATTCCATATATGATGTAAAACGAATTGCATATTTACATTAAAAAAAATCCATATATAAAATATCATTAAGACAAGTTCATATGTTAAAACAATTATAAATCTAGATGCAGATGAAGGCTGATTTTAGGGTTTTTTGTTTGTTTGTTTGTTTGTTTGTTTGTTTGTTCAGGGGACCATTCATGACTCCCACCTTTCAATGGGAAGGTTGGGAGGAGAGGAAGAGGATGGAAGGGAAGAAAAATGGAAATGCTTAATGGACAGATATACGGAAATGGGGGAGAAAGCCATCTACAAATGATCTATTCTGAGCTGTGTTAATTGAGGCAAGGCTGGAGAGATCCAGGTGGGACGAGGCACACATCTGAATGCTCATGTGTCCAGCACTCCGGCATTCAACACACAACTCTGAGAAGATTGAAATCTTTTGCTGAAGTCAGTACATGCGTCCATTTCAAAGACGCGTTTATCCTTAACCTCATGCTCCATAGAGGAGTAAGAACAGATTGTAACTCAAAATGAAAGTGACAGAGCATGTGGATGATGCTTTCAGACAGCAATGTTACAGTATTAATGGGCAGCAGATTATATAGCAAACATACTGTGATGTTGTGAGTAAACAAGATCCCTTCCCCCCAAATCTCGAGGGTGAGCATGACAGTTTGCCACAGTACTCACACGAAAGAGAAAAATATGGGAGGAAGAGGAACATATATGATCTTAAACTTAAAGCCTAATGGAACACAAAGTTAGGGATCAAAGTTCTGTGCCTTCTGCAAGACTTAAGGCAACAGAAATCTCTCACACATCCCTTTGGTCTGTGTCCAGAGAGGCACAGGCTGATCTTTGAGGTTGCTGAGGAGTAACGAGGGAGGGAGTTAACCAACCATTGAAAATTTAGGGTTTAAGTACCAATGTTACCTTACAGAGGGGTGAGGGCTCTTCCTAGAAGAGTGAGTGTTATAGTACCTTTATTCCATTGTACCATTGTTTATTCCCTACAAGCTCCTTTCTGTTTACTGTTCTATTTACCTTGCCCTAGCTGAAAGGACCGTACCAGGGTCGAGATAGTTCACTGAGGGTTTGTATCAAGCTCAAGCTGTGCCGACAGATTGGGAGGGGCGAGGGGAGAGAGAGAGAGAGAGAGAGAGGTGGAATGGGAGACAGAAAGTGAGGGTTATGCAATGCTACAGTCTGCCCACTTTGGGTTCTCTGGTCTTGCCCACTGTTGGCATGCAATACACAACAGATTAACCCAGGGGGTCATGCAACCTGTTGTATGGTTCTATTTTTGTTATAGGCATTAGACACACAAAATGCAACTTATTTGCATTGCAAGTTGTAAGGAGATTGGGAAAAATAGAGGGTCTATATCTATTTGCTATTTCTGAGATAATTCTGAGATCATGGGTTGAAGGATTGTCTCTACCTGTATGAATCTGACCTGACTAAGTTGAAGGTCCTAGTTGCAGGTCCACTTTTAATACCAGTCAGATTGGCAGGCACAAGGGATGCGGGCTTTACAGTGGTGGCCCCATGCCTCTCTCCCAAGGGACACGTGCATAGTCGCATCAGTACGGGCTTTTGAATGGACTCTGCAAACCAACATATTTTGGTTCACTTTTAGTTGAGAAGTCTCACCAAGTTAAGGAAAGACAGTGTTGTTGGTTCAAAATGGTTTTAAATTGTTCTAATGCAGTTATGTGTTGTTAGCTTATGCATTGTTTTAGTCTATGGTTTTAAATTATCATTATTTATTGGATGTGATGTTGTATTTTAAGTTCATATAGGCTGCCTTGCATGGGATTTTGCCTAAAAAGGTGATTTACAAATATCTTAAAGAAATAAAGGAAAATTTAATAGGCAGTAACAAACAGCAATAGAATTGTTACATAGTCGCTAAGAAAATGACTACAATTGTGGTTGGTTTCTATTCCTTATATGAGTTTGGTATGCAATGTTTGATAGCAACAGGAGTGTCATTTTGTTGGACTTTTTAAGAGGGAATGAAACATGTTCAGCTAGTAGAATTCTTTTAAACAAAGACCAAAAAAATGAAGGACATGCAAACTGTAGACCTGTCTGAGTTCCACAAAAACATGAGTTGGTCAGAGGATCCTAATTATTCCAAAAGCCAGCTAGCAGCTGTCTGACCATTGGATATGGTGATTTGCATGGTTAACAATTGGATGTCTATCTGGTATCTGAATGGCCTGCAAAAACTGTTTGTCGGGAGACTATTCATAATGGCACAGTCAAAAGTCTTCTGAAAGGCATATGCGTTTCCATTTCTGTTCTTCGCCCTTCCAAAATTGGCAATTTATTACATCAAAAATAGCAGTCAGCCTAGAAAAGGACAAAATTGACACAGTTCCCTTTTGATCTTTTCGTTCTGAATAGGCATTCACCAATGAACTTCCCAATGAATATTCATTGAATGCAAAAGAAGCCGCTCAGCATTTTTAAAGTATACTTTAAATATTTTCTGTAATGGCAGGAAGCACCATTATTGAAGCAGTATCAAGGTAGTTTGAAAATATTTCGGAAAAGCACAGTAAACTCTTACTTTTCAAAGCAAACTCTTCCTACATTTGCTTTCATATGTAAGTTTACAATGGGACCATGTTTTCTCAAATTTCTGTCTTTGAGTAGATTTGTTAGATGATTCTGAAGATTTATTAGTCATCCTTCCTTCATTGCTGTCATGTTGAGCTCTGGATGGGAAACAAGTAAAAGCCAGCAGATCACAACTGTGTTACACAGTTGATATTTTCAATATCTCAATACCCGCCACCCCATGGTATTGCGTTAATAAAACAGAAAATGGCATTCTTTTTGCATCAAGTTGAATCCAGAATACTCACTTGCAATTACTCTTCAGTTCCTTCCTACTTATTTCAGAGCTCTCTACATACCTGCCAAGTTCCGGCCTGAGAAATAAGGGACTGGACCGGAAGTAGCAGACCGGAAGTAGCGCTGCCGCCATTTTGGAACTGGGCGGAGCATGCTCAGAAGCGACTTTTGATGCTGCTCTGCCCTGTTCCAAAATGGCCACCGCACCAGAAGTCGCGCTGCAGCCATTTTGGAACTGGGCAAAGCAGCATCAAAAGTCGCTTCTGAGCATGCTCTGCCCAGTTCCAAAATGGCCACCGCGCCAGAATAAACCGGGGAAAAACAAAAAAAATCCGTTTTTTTGGCTGGGGGCAGCTGGAAAAATGGGGGTTTCCCGGGGAATACGGGAGACTTGGCAGCTATGGCTCTCTAGTGAAGTGTAAATAGCATACGTTTGTGAAAGCATATTGGTAAAGATAAAAGAAATGATAAATGTAATTACTCATATTAAGTGGGACTTAAAGCTGTTACTGTTTAGGACTCCGTTATTCAAGAAATGTAGCTTACCATGAATTGATCATATATACACATTTAAAATAGCAAGGATTTGCTATGCTAAAATATGGAGAACAGCATCTGTTCCTACTGCGGATGACTGAAAGAATGAAATAGATAATCATACTGACATGCCAAATTTGACCCGTTATACAAGGGTAAAGACAGAATCAGAAGAGAGCTTTGTTAGTGTGAAATGCCTTCACTGACAATGGACAGAAAAAGTTGCTTCTTTCTACAGATATACTATTGTAAATTTGCACACATAAAACACAAATAGGACCATGCACATAATAATAATAATAATAATAATAATAATAATAATAATAATAATAATAAATTATTTATACCCCACCCATCTGGCAGGCCCCCCCCGCCACTCTGTGACATTAAAATATCACAGATTAAAAAGGGTACAGCTCAGTCTGAAGCTTTCCAGATGAAACAGACTTCTCATGAGAAAGATTGCTACAAAGCAATATGCAGGCGGCAACAGTACTGTATATCTATCTGTAGACCAGGGAAGTGGTAGACTTGTATGTGTTTGTGTGTGATGTGCATAGCTGTCAACTTTCGGATTTGAAAATAAGGGATCAGCAATAGCCTCACCCGTCCCGGGGACAGTCTACCGGATAGCTAACAATCCAGGATAGCAGCGGGAAATGGTGCTGGAATAAGGGAATTTCCAGCAAAAAAGGGAAGGCTGACAGCTGTGGCTTGGAATAAGGGAGTTTCCCGCAAAAAAAGGGGAGGGTTGACAGCTATGGATGTGTTGCTATGTGTGTCTGCCTATCAAGTGTTCCTGTCCATGTTGTAATATGTTGCTGTATGTATAAGAATTTAATTATTGTGTCCTTGTTTTATTCCTTTCCTTTTTTGTTTCCAAGAAAGAAAGAAAGAAAGAAAGAAAGAAAGAAAGAAAGAAAGAAAGAAAGAAAGAAAGAAAGAAAGAAAGAAAATTCCTTACATCTTTCCGTTGGAACAACTTTGGCATTTTAGTGTGTTATTTCACCAAAAGGCTTAGGCGGGAAATGATGTTTGTTTAACAGTGAGATGCATTTTAAACAAGCATTCCTGTACACACATATTAATTTTGTACCTTAAATTTCTTAACCAGCTAGAAAGCTAGCAATTTACCTTAAAGCACCCAGTTTTGATTTTCACAGGTTGAATACTCTTTGGTGGTCTAAAAACCCCTGAAGCATGTAAACATTACAATGTTATTTTTACAGTAATAGCAGATCATGGATCAAGCCAGTAACAATTTCATAATCTCTCTCTAATCCTTTTTCAACTACACTTTTTGTTTGGTTAAGGCCTATCTGGCAGGGTTATGAGGTAAAGGTCCATATGTATTCATTTATAGGCAGGGTCAGCAACAATATCCAGAACATTTAGTTAATCAGACATTTAAAGAAACTGGAGTATTATTGCACAAAATGTCACTTATTTATGACTACTATGGATAGATCATACTATCAATAACTGAGATTTAGAAAAACTTTAGATCTGCTTTACACCAGTCCATAATTAGTACCTTGAACAGAGACTCCAGAAGGTGAGGAATTAAAGTACAATCTTTGAACAAGTTAAATACTACAATACACCCCCCCTCACCATGCCAACATGCTAGCAATTCGATAAGAAGCAATGTAAGAAGCTGTGGTCTCTGCATTATATTAAAATTGGTCATTTCAAAAGGTTAAGAAAAGTATCCATTTTTCAATGAATTTATTAGTCTGTGTCTCACTAAAGCTTCTTTATAAATAAGTGTTTTTATATGAAAGCAATATTCTGTTTTTCCCCTCCCTTTTAGTAGCTGTATATATATTTTGCTGTAAATTTAATTTAATTCTAAGTCATAATGGTATCTTTTAAGCAGCATAAAACATTTTAGGGTCATGTAGAATTATGTATCCTGTCATTTTATTAATTATTCCTCGTATTTCTTCCCAGTATGAATGTATGGCCAGCATACATTCTGAAAGAAATCAGGATATGGTGCTCAGCATTTGCAGCAACTCTGTGGTACCCTACTCCTTCAAGCCCTGGACAGCATTACAAAACTCCTATTCAGGACTCCAGCCAGATAGAAATGGAGGGAAACTGTGGATCTGTACAAGTGGCCATGTTGCACAAACAGCCTCACACAGGTATAGTACAAAGAATGTCGTGATGACCCTTGCCATCTCAGAAAACCTACAGCAGGCATGGGGAACCTGCAGCTCTCCAGATGTTGCTATATTTCAGCTCCGCTCACCCTAGACCACTGGCCATGCTGGCTGAGGTTGATGAAGGTCATCCTTGTTACACACACTTCAGTTTCAGGAATGCTAAGGGACCCAGGTGGCGCTGTGGGTTAAACCACAGAGTCTAGGGCTTGCTGATCAGAAGGTTGGCGGTTCAAATCCCTACGATGGGGTGAGCTCCCATTGCTCGGTCTGAGCTCCTGCCCACCTAGCAGTTGGAAAGCACATAAAAGTGCAAGTACTGTAGATAAATAGGGACCGCTCCGGCGGGAAGGTAAACGCCGTTTCCGTGTGCTGCTCTGGTTCGCCAGAAGCAGCTTTGTCATGCTGGCCCCATGACCCGGAAGCTGTCTGCGGACAAACGCTGGCTCCCTCGGCCTATAGAGCGAGATGAGCACCGCAACCCCAGAGTCGGACACGACTGGACCTGATGGTCAGGGGACCCTTTACCTTTACCTTTAGAGCATCGTCCCCTAGAAGGAAACTTACAAGAGGCAGTGGTGTCTTTGTGATACGTGATTTCATTTACATATAAATATATATTGGCTGAGCATAAGATGGAAGGGCTCATCACATTAACTCTCCAACAGATACAGTTCCTCTGTTTCCAGAGGAAACAGGTTTCCAGGGGAGCTGTTCTGGATAGCACTGGATTCTCATAAGACAGCAAAACTAGGCCTATATGTGGTTCCAGCTCCAGATACCACTTCTTCCAGAATCAGACGTCTCTTTAAAGGAGGGTCATTGATCACACTGTCAGAATCCTAAAGGTAATATCCCACTTCTGCTTGTTCCAGTAATCCTCTCCTGACCATACTCTCACAACTAAAAATCACAGGGCTCAGATGACATCAAGACTAAACCCCCCACAGGAACAACAGTATTATTATGAAAACAAGTAAAGTACCTCTTTACTGGCAGGAAGCAAGGATGGTCCTGATGCCATGATGATAAATGATATCTAAATCTAGAAAGGTCCTCAGTGCCATACAAGCCAATCATCTCTGCCAAGATAATTCTATGCGGTCCTTGCAGAAAGACGAAATATCATTATAATCAATTGTCATGAGTTATGCGAAGGTGCCACCTTAAATTATGAAGAACTAGAGATGTGCCAAGAGTCTTGACCAGGCACCCCCAAACTGCAGCCCTCCAGATGTTTTGGCCTACACCTCCCACGCTCATTAGCTAACAGGACCAGTGGTCGGGGAAGATGGGAATTGTAGTCCAAAACATCTGGAGGGCCGAAGTTTGGGGATGCCTGGTCTTGACAATAATTGTAGTGGATATGGAGAAGGTTTTTGATCATATAGAATGGATAACAGAGACAAAATCATGATTCATTCACACACACACACACACACACACACACACACACACACACAATATGTGCATAGCTGCCAAGTTTTCCCTTTTCTCGTGAGGAAGCCTATTCAGCATAAGGGAATTTCCCTTAAAAAAAGGGAGAACTTGGCAGCTATGACAATGTGTCTCTCCTACACGCATGTACTAACAAATATGCAGGTTTTGGGTAAGTTATGACCTCTGTAGCTATCCACAGACTTGTACATTAACTTATATCCAACAATGGCTTTGTACTTAGTTGAAAGTACAAGGTTTGGCATCCTGTTTTTGCCAATTCCCACCACCTCCACCTACTGTAGTCCCCTACAGCATATCACATATTGTTCCAGAGAGTCTATTGAGTCCTAGTAATTTGGAGAACACAAGAGACTGCAGTGGGTAAAGAGAATTGGCAAAAACTATGTGTCCCACCTTGCACAACCACCAGCTAGATGCAACCCACCAGAAAAACCCGATGGAAAGTTCTCCTGTGTAAGAATTGTTGAAATGAATGGAAGTTGTGCAAGAACACTATTTAGATCCTGTAAGTACCGGTAACTATTCCTGGCATATAAGTGCAAGTTAGACTTTATGTAAGAGATGTGGAGATTTTATGAGAAAGAAGCTGTAAAAGGCTGCCTGTTAAAACAAGAGGAAGTGTGTGTGTGCGCGCGCACACTTAACCCTATATCCTCTTGTTACTCAAAAACCCAAGCTGATTTTTCTACTACAGTGCAAATTTAAGGGGTCACACACCCCGTGGTCAAGAAAGCAGCTGGAGTGGGGCCGAGGAGGAAAATAGCAAAGAGGGACAGGAAGCAATCAGAAGCAGACTAGCAGTGCAGCTCCTCCCCAACCAGGGCCGGTGCTAGGATTTTTGTGCCCTAGGCAAGATCACCTTCTGGCGCCCCCCCAGGTGTCTGCCTCCTCCCTGCAGGCCTGGCCCAGCCTTCACCCCCTTCCCTTCCCAGCGCCCCTCCCACTTACCTGCGATGTTGACGGCTGGGTTGCGCTGGCCGCCCTCGGGCTTCAGCCACGGATCCCCGGGTGCAACAGCAGCTGCTCCCGCTTGCCCGAGAAGTAGAGTGCAGCTCCGGCACCTGGAGCCAAAGGCCAGGCTCTCGCCCCATGTGTCCTCCACATGCTGCTGCCCTCGGCGCTCCGGGCACGCCTGGGCTGCACCGGCACTGCTGCTGCTGCCCGCTCTGGACGCGGGTAGGTAGTGTTGGGGCGTAGTGGCCGCGTGGCACAGCGAGTCCTGCGAAGTGCCCCCTCCATTTTGGCGCCCTAGGCAACTGCCTGGTGTCGTGCCAGTGCCCCCTCCATTTTGGCGCCCTAGGCAACTGCCTAGTTCGCCTTAATGGACGCGCCGGCCCTGTCCCCCAACAGCTGCTTTTCTGCTCCCGGTTGCAGCCTCAAATGCTGCCTTCAAAAGAATAAATAATAAAACCTCTTGAAGGCATTCAGTGTGTTTCTTCTGTAATGTCTAGCTTGACCCTTATGCAGTCAATTATCCTGGTAGACTTCCTGGTGTCCAACAAGTGTTGTTTCCATTTCTGCTGTTTAAAATAATTTCAACTGAATCATATTTAGCCCCATTTGTTTTTAAAGGTGTAACTGGATTGTGGTGAAAAAAGTAAGTGTGACGGCAGTTCCAAGATTTCTGTTCATTTCTCCAAACTGGAACTGCACCCACAATCTCATCAACACTTTGTGTGCTAATGGCAAAGAGGTGTGGATCTCTAAGGTCACTTATCAATAGTGTTTTGCTATATAAATGCTAAGCATTAAGGATTCTTCACGATAATGCCATCATTTCTTCAGCTGCAATGTATAGATTTATAAAGATAAAACGATAACATTTCACATCACCTCAGTTATGCCAGCATTAGATTTAAAACCCAGATAATAAAACTGATTTAAACTGCTGCACCTTCTGTAAGCTTCCTATATTAAAAAAAGCTTTGATCTTGAAGATTAAAGGCACTATGGCATTTTATAAACACAGCACCTAAATATGGGGCATGATCCAAAGTTAAGCAATTGAAAATCCCTTTGATTTCACTGAGAGAATTAAGCAGATGTTTAAATCCATCTAATTTAAGTAATTATAAAAAGGGCTAGATGCCAAAGGAAATAGCAATTTTGGCACATTGTCCAAAACAGATTATATTTAGATTATGAGGCCAAACATAGTTACTTGGAAGTAAGATTAAAATCATTAAAATCAATAGGGCTTACTTCCAAAAATATGTGCCAGGCTTTTCTCAGCTTGCCATAAATCTGATGAATGGATTTCACTTGTAATATACTATTAAGAATTTTTTTGAAAAATATCCACAATCTGTTGTTTAAAATATCTACTTTTGGTATAGAGCAATGCAATTTTATCCATTATTTGTTAATTTTGGAATGCAGTAATATTAAATTAATAAAGCAGTTTTTCTTTCAAAGGTGAGCATAATGATTTAAGTCACAGTATTCAAAGACTATTCATTTGAGAACATAACTTCAAATAGGCGCACACACTTCAAATACTGTATTAAGTTCCCCCCAAAGCAGCATATAAACTTTCTAGTGAGAATGGACTAGTACCCTTGTTAGTTGGGCTGCAGATGGAGCTGAAGAAGAGAGGGGCTACAGCACGTTCAGTGGAAGAGGACTTGCTTCCCAATTTCTGCTTCTTTAGTGACAAGGATTTCCAGCAGCAAGACTGATAGAGAGAGAGAGACCTCCCCATGAGAGCTGGAAGAGCCACTGGCAACAGTGAGAGCAAAACTGCTAGGCTAGGACTCAACGGTATGACTCATCTATGAACTTGAAATGAATGGGAGCCGTGCAGGAAAGCTACCAATGGCTTTTTGATATCTGCTGGGATTAAGTTTTTAAAAGCCTTTGATGCAATGACACTTTTTTCATACTTGGCCATTTTTAATTGACTTGCCGCAGCACTGGATAATTGACAGCTTGAAATAGAATCGGATTTTTGACATCGCTTTGGGAGCATTCCCGAGGAGCAGAGTACATCTAAATAATATTTGATGGCAAAATGTGATATTTGACTTCTAGCACCTGATATTCAGAATCTGATCTGATATTTTCATAAGCAGTCTGAAGCTGTGGTCTGAAAAATAGAGTGGGATAAGCTGGCTGAAGCCAAGAGATCTCAATCAAGTCCAGACTTGGGAAAACTTTGTCCACTACTCTGAGTTCTGTTGAAGGAAGGTAATATATAAATATAATGAAGAAAAAGATTTTTACAAAATCCACTGTTTGAGCAGTCAATGACTGATACTCATCATCTTATAAAAACATCTATTATCTGCATTTGGGAGTGCATATCTTCTAAAAAGAGGTGTGCCAGGGCTCAGCCTACCTGGAAAATATACTTTGTGAACTGGTTACCCTATCCCCTAATCCCCTAGGTCTATAAGGACTGACTGCAGTTGCTCAGAGCATCAAAATGGATCCACTCTTCATTATTAACAATGCTCCTGAAGAGATTTTTAAAGTTGAGTCTTGGTGCCCCCTCATAGTTGGTATTCTTCTATGTTTGATAGTTACCTCATAGTTGGTATTCTTCTATGTTTGATAGTTACATTTAAAATCAAAACTGATTCAAAACCAAAATTATTTAATACTATTAAAATTATCTAATGGATGCTTAAATGTTGGTTTTCTGTGTATCAGTCAAGCACACTTGCATCTCACCCTCCTTTCCATGAGTCTCAATGGGGCCTTAACAGGAATTACTCCTCACAAGAATGCCTGAGGGGTCCCTATGCAAAAGTCTCCTCTGATGGGCCCTGTCCTCTTCTGCTCAGGTGGCAGCAGTGCTCTAAGCAGTGCCTAGTGATCAGGTCTCACCACCATTTTTACTCTCCACAATGCCTTAGAGCAGCACTATGCCATGAAAGCGGAATAAAAATGACAGCTGGACCACCAGCCACCAGGTGCTGCTTGGAACACTTGGTTGGCTGGCTTGGGGGGGGGCAGGAGAGGATATATTGTTTATTAATATCCTCCCTAACTTGCGCTAGCAAGTTCCTTTACTTAGCAGAGTTACATTCCCCTTTTTACATGCACAGCAGATAGCTGGTTGCAGGCTCGTGTGAGCCTCTCACTATTATACAATTCAGTCTGTCTTCAGATTGAATTGTACGTTCCTGGCAAGTTCCCTTGAATCCCTCTTAATCTTAATCAAAGTTAATAAAAAGAAGTTTACTTACACCAGTTCACAGTTGGATTCCTGAAGGCAGACTTAGTTACAAATATGTACATGTGGATCTACCCCATATGGGGGAATAATCCCAGTGCTTCTGCTAGCTGATAGCTAGGAAAGCAGTCCTAGCTAAAAGCTGGTCAAACGAAGAAGGAAGTCAAAAAGAGGGAGGTGTGCTGCGTGACTCATCCCTTTGTTACCTGGACAGGTTAGGTCACTCCCACCTTCTATCACATGCAAAAGGAAGGGTGCTCCAGCCAGGAGGAACAGGAAGTTTCAACTGGCTGGACCAAACATTCCCTTGCATGTCTTCTCTAGCATTACAAGGAATGTTGTACTTGACTGCCTCTCATGGATCACATCCCACAGCTTAAAGGGGAAGGCCATGGCAGGCATCTGTGCTGGGCCTTGCTACGTACGATGGTGTGTTCTGGTAGGTGCCCAAGGTTGCCAAGTGATGATACTGGGCTTGCATTTGCCAGTCAAAGAATGGACTTATTTCTCATGTGAAAAGACATCAAATAAGTAAGGCTGCAAATGGTACACCTGCCCATTGTTAGACCAAAGAAGAGACAGGTATCCTACTTTGGTTTGAAGGACGCTGGCAAGAAACAGAGTTCAAAAGCAGATCAGTTGGGGCCTACTGTATAAAACAATGCTCTTTGTACCTTATATTTGAAGAGACAAAGCTGAGCAATTCAAAGTATCAGATTGATGAAGGGATTTTTATTGAATCACTGAAGCTTCACAGCCACAACAATGAGACCCTGGGAAGCTAACGGAAGAGAAAACAAGATTACACAAGTCCAACAATTCCAAATGAAATCAGCAGCCTAATGAGCCAGAAGTTATCCACGCTATTGTAAAGGAAATTAATTGCAGTTCACAATACCATTCTGTCATCGCTGATGGAACTCGGGATTACTTAGATGTGGCCCGGGTATGGAAGGACTCGCCTTCCCCATGTCAGCCTTGGCACACAGCCATGTGAAGCCTTGGCACACATCCATTATGCCCTATCAGCTCCTGGGAGTTGGGTGCAAAAAGCTATTATTACCCTTGATCATTTCCCCCCACTGCCTATTACAGCAGCGTAATGATTATTATTTTTTAAAAGGCAAAGTATTTTTTAATGGTGTTCCTTGAGTTGCATATATTTCTGAATAGTGGAAGATTCACCAGGCATTATCCAACCATTATCCAGTGGTGGTTCTTATCACTTGCAAAGAATTAAAATTTGAAAACAGGGACACAGATCTGACTGTAAATATATTTTGATTCTATGTTCCTTTGTGGCTAGCAGCACACGCACACACACACACACCCCGAATAAAGTCTGAAACACTTTTGCATGCAGAGAGGGGCTGGAGCAAGAGTTCGATAGTGAGAGCACTGTGCCCAGTAAGCTTTATCAAAGTGAAGTTAATGAGGCACAAAAACGATTCCACTGTGTCTATTACAAAACAAGCAGAAGAAATTGTCTAAACATTGGCCTTGGATCCCATAACACTTCAGTAGCCCGAGTGCTTCCCTTCCTATTGTGCTACTGGAAGAGGCAGCCAATTGGCACTGAAAGAATGTTTCAGAGGCAGCACTTCAAAGCCATCCGGGTGCCCTTTGTACAGCTGGATAACTGATTTTTTTTCCGTGCAGCTTGAAATGAAATATCCAAAACTAGAAGGAATTTGCTTCATGCTGGTATGAGGAAGGAATTCGCCAGCTGTAACTTGAAGGCAGAGAGGCCTGTGGGACTTAAGAAATCTCCTTTCCTCTAAAGGCTGAGCTTCTCTTGTCACAGGTCAAACTTGCCCAACCTGGTGCCCGCCCCCCAAGGCTGGCTGGGGCTGATAGAAGCTGTAGGCCAAAAGATCTGGAGAGCAACAGGTTGGGGGAGGCTGTCGTGGATGACTGTGAAGAGGCGTTGTCCTAGCTGTCGGGGGCATTGCGTAGCATTTTGATATGGGGTAATGGAGTTCCTACTGCCCTGATCTGCAGCCTCCTTGGCGACTGTCACTCCTGAGTGGGAGCAGCGCATAGGAACAGAAAAATGCATAAGGAACAATGCCAGTACAGTCAAAACAAAGCAATCCAAAGATGCTGAGATCCTTTCCTGATCTTTGTGAAGTGTGTGTGTGTGTCTGTGTGTGTGTCTGTGCAAACTGTGCACCTGGTCCTTCAGGGGCACAGTTACCCCATTCAGGACCAGGGAGTCCTCCACACCTGCCCGCCTCCTGTCCCCCACAAACAGTACTTCTGTCTTGTCAGGATTCAATCTCAATCTGAAGTAGGTCTTATGTAGCTGGTAGTGGCGCCCACCCTATGGAACACCCTCCCATCAGATGTCAAAGAAATAAACAACTATCTGACATTTAGAAGACATCTGAAGGCAGCCCTGTTTACGGAAGTTTTTAATGACTGGTGTTTTAATGTATTTTTAATCTTTTGTTGGAAGCCGCCCAGAGTGGCTGGGGAAACCCAGCCAGATGGGTGGGGAATAAATAAATTATTATTATTATGTGTCAGGGGCTGGATCTAAATGACTCAACCACATGGGTCTCTATATGGGCGTGGCAAGGATTTTTGTTGAGGGGCAGGCCTTTTGTTAGGGGGGACAGAACCTCAGATTGCTATGTATTTTTATTGATTGTGGGGGGCAGCTGCCCCCTCTGTCCCCCCCCGACTACACCCATGGTCTCTTCCAAATAATTGGCAATTTGTCAGAAAGGGTGCCCACCCCCACCCCACCCCCGCTCGCACAGTGGCATCATTCAGGCACAGCCCACAGCTGTGGACACCTTGTGGAAAAGCCACTTCCAGGAAGCTAACCAAGGAATCAGGATTGGGTTAAATAACAGGTCATGTCAGATCTACAGTAATAAAGCCTTCTGTGGACTAGGAAAAGAAACTGAAAATTAATCACAATTTTTGTCTTAGATAAAAAATCCTACCTATAGTGCAGAGGGCTCCTTCTTCTCATTAAGAAATAAATATGATACCTGAAGCAATTCTTGGGAAAGTCTAAGGTTTTGGAATCAGTGACACCACTGTCAGTAGCAAGGGGACAAGATGGGACAGTGGTTGTTTTCAATGGTTTCAGAGTCAAGAGAATCTACATGTGCCCTCTTGTGTCCGTTTAGGAAGGTACAAGCATTATGAACTTGAAAGTCTTAATTCACATTTGGTCCATCAAAAAAACCCCAAATGTCACAATTAATACTTATATTACTTATATTAAAGGTAAAGGTAAAGGGACCCCTGACCATTAGGTCCAGTCGTGACCGACTCTGGGGTTGCAGCTGCTGCTTGCCTTCTATCACTGTGCCATACAGAGCGTGCTCACGTACAGTTTATGTGTGTGGTACGGAAGCTGTACTTCTCAGGACAGAGCAGGGCTGTGTAGAATTATTAAAACAGCAGAGAGCATTATTGGCTGCTCACTCTCCACCTTAGAACAAATCTACACCACCAGGTGCCATAGAAAAGCACTAGACATATCAAGAGATCCAACGCACCCTGGTCACCATTTCTTTCAGCTCCTGCCATCGGGACGGAGATATAGAACTATGCAGGCAAGAATGAGCCGTCTCAGGAACAGTTTCTTCTCTAGAGCGATTTTGGCCTTAAATGGAAAGCCTGGACTTTGAAGTCATCTTATTTTATTTGTTATTTGTATTATATTTACTGTTTTTAATTAGGTTTTGTAATTTTGGATTATGCGGAATGCTTTATCTGAGTGGATGTAGCAACTGAGTAATTTCGTTGTTCCCGCAAGGGGACAATGACAATAAACATATCTTATCTTATCTTATTGGCTGAGGGAGCAGGCGTACAGCTTCCAGGTCATGTGGCCAGCATGACAAAGCCGCTTCTGGTGAACCAGAACAGCACATGGAAACGCCGTTTACCTTCCTGCTGTAGCGGTCCCTATTTATCTACTTGCACTTTGATGTGCTTTCGAACTGCTAGGTTGGCAGGAGCTGGGACCGAGCAACAGGAGCTCACCCCATCGCGGGGAGTCGAACCACCGACCTTCTGAGCGGCAAGCCCTAGGCTCTGTGGTTTAACCCACAGTGCCACCCGCATCCCTAATACTTACATTAGGACCAACCAAAATGTTTCAAAAGTGCAAGTTTTTGAGTTCTCCAGAACAGTCTACTAGGCAAAAATTTGCACAAAACAAGTGTTTCTCAAAAGTCTCATCTTCTTCTGGGTTAAAATCCAGGGCTGCTGGATGTCCTTATTATTATTGGAGAAATGTCGGAGGCTATGTGAGTGTGACGTGGCAACATATATTTTTGGAGCAGCTTTCCGAAGAATGGGCAAGCGTCATCTTGCAATATTACATGCAGTCATTGTGTCTTCTCTTTACTGGTAGTCAGTTAGTGAGCTCTCCCAATCTTTGGCTAAAGCTCTGATCACCTCAAATTTATTCCCCACCCACCCCAAAAAAGAGTTCCTCCCCCACAACAAAGTCATCCCCCTCTTGCAGCCTTGCAGCAAAATAGCATTGTCCTCCTGCCTCTGGTTGCATTTAAAGGTCTCTAGGCAGCTTAAGACTTCTGCCAAACGTTCAGCAAGATTTCTCCATAATGGGTTAGTGAGAGAGGAGAGGGGAAGGAAACCCATCGTTTACAAATCACGTACGTAGTTTTACTTGCAGCTGCACTCATTTTTGAGGGGGAAAACATTTCCCCTTTACTAAAAGGGCTTTTAAAAACTGCTTGACAACTTTTCTTAAAAGAACTGTCAGTGAAATTCTCCTACCTGTGACAGTTTCAAAACTCCCATTTATTTTAAAGAGAGAGTTTTTTATTTGGGGTGTTATATACAGATATCAAATGCATTGATTTCAGTGGAAATTCCTATATAAGAATGCCCATATAGTTAAGCCAAATGGGTCAAACACCATTCTACCACTATAAAGTCTAGATGTTTAGAATGCTAATAAAACTGAGAAGATTTATCCCATCTGGTTCCCCCCTTTTTCTTCCTTTTTAACCTCCCAAAATGAAGTGACTGTTAAAACAGAGCTTTGTGTCTCTGTGTGAATAGCTGCATTTGAATTTATCCATCAATAGCAGTCTCACAGCCAGTGTTGCTCAGGAATTCTGAAAAACCAAAAAAATCAGTTTAGTCTTCTATCCATTAAGTGGTGGGGGTGGACCATCCAAATCGGTCCCACCTCCCTGCAGAGGGGAAGGGTTGCGGAGAAGTCCAGTTGCACCAGAAAGTGATCTGACCATGGCACTTCGTTAGTTTCGCTTTTACTTAGTGTCAGATCACCAACATCCATAGAGGTAAACACCAGGTCCAAGGCATGTCCGCGGCTATGAGTTGGGCCAGACTTATTCAGGGACAGCCCCATGGAGGCCATGCTTTCCACGAAGTACCGAGCGGCTCCTTGTAAGGTCGTGTCGGCATGGATGTTAAAATCCCCTAAGACAACCAAGCTAGGTGTCTCCAGGAGCACATCCCACACGACCTGAAGCAGCTCGGGCAGGGAATCCTTGGTGCAGCGGGGAGGTCGGTACACCAAAAGGAATCCTGTACTGCCCCTATTGCCCAACTTCCAGAACAGTGATGGGCAACCTTTTGAGCTTGGTGTGTCAAAATTCACCAAAAAACCGAGCATAACTTGGGTGGTGTGTCACTTCAAGAAAAAACCCATAATTTTACGATATTTATAGTTTAAATAACAAAAATGTATAATTGTAATATATGTATTTAATAAACCAAAAACTAATTATTTAACCAAAGCAAACCAAAAAACCCTTATTTATCACAAAGTGCCCAGAGTTGTTGAGTTTTTTGGGGGGAGCTGCTGACCAAAGTTTTGGAGGTTTTTTTGGGGGGGTGCAAAAGTTGCTTTGCTTTTGGGGGGGATGCCCCAATGCTGCTGCACTTTTTCAGGGGGGAAAGAGAACAGAAATAAATGATGAATAATACCTTCGCTGGAACTAACACGCAGCACCGACATAGTCTGCCAAAGCACCAAAAAACCCAGCACAGAACGGGTTAAAAAATGAACGCTGTTACACCCAATCATAGTCTGCCAAAGTGCCAGATAAAACAGCACAAAAAGGGTTAAAAAACCAATCTCTGGCTACCAGCAACAACAACAACAACAACAACAACAAAAGGATCCGGGTTTTAACAGCGGAGACAAGCTGTAGCGGAGATAAGCTGTAGGAGGAGCAGGAGAACAAATGGGGGGAAAACAACAACAACAACAGTACGAATGGGCCGATGGGGCGTGTGCCAGCAGTGAGGGCTCTGCGTGTCATGTCTGACACGCGTGTCATAGGTTCGCCATTACTGTTCCAAAACATGCACTCAGAAAACCTGGTCTTACCAATAGGACCAATAGATGCCAGTGGGTTACTGGACCCAGGAGCCGCCTCAGCCTCAGCCGGCAGTGGGCCAGCTGCTGGTGACGACCCGGCTGATGGCAACGAGGTCTCCTCTGCATCTGGAACCAAGGCTCAGGCCCCAGACTCGGCTCAGCTGAGGCTTCTTGCAGAGGAGGTTGAGCGGACGGAGGCTCCTCAGGACCAGGACCCAAACTTGGTTCAGCCGATGTCCCAGGCAGATTCCTCTGGCTCCAAGTCCCAGGCCATCACAGTTTATCTGCAAATATAAGAGAGAACCCAGGGACCACAGGGAACCAGGTGGCGCTGTGGGTTAAACCACAGAGTCTAGGGCTTGCTGATCAGAAGGTCGGCGGTTCGAATCCCTGGAACGGGGTGAGCTCCCGTTGCTCGGTCCCAGCTCCTGCCCACCTAGCAGTTCGAAAGCACATCAAAGTGCAAGTAGATAAATAGGGACCGCTCCAGTGGGAAGGTAAACGGTGTTTCCGTGCGTTGCTCTGGTTCGCCAGAAGCAGCTTTGTCATGCTGGCCACAAACGCCGGCTCCCTCGGCCTATAGAGCGAGATGAGTGCCGCAACCCTAGAGTCGGACACGACTGGACCTGATGGTCAGGGGCACCTTTACCTTTACCTTTATAACAGAGAAAGAAAGAAAAATAAAAACATTTCCCCCTGACATTGACGGTAAAAAATGTACATCAATCCTACTTTAAATGTATAAATTAATATAAGCAATCCATATGTCCAAAATAGGTATCTACGTAAATGAGACTGATGATTCTCTAAGCCATCTCTGTTTAAATCCAGAAAGAGCAGTAAAGTCTTCAGGCCAATGAGTATTAGTAGATGGCTGAGGTTTGTTCTTCCTGCCATAGTCCCATTTTGGCCAGATAAACAAAGATTGGTGAATATTTCAATAATGGATTTTTGAAAGACAGACAGAAGATAGGAAAGATGCAACTGATCTGTCATTTTCACGATTACCCATTGAAGTAAGAAACGTTTGGTTGCTTCAGACACATGGAGCTCCTGTGTCAGACAAAATTCCCAGCATGGCAGATTTTTAAAATAGGAAATATCCAGTAGTGTTGCCTCACCTTTGTTTTTGGACTGCTACAGGTGATAAATAAGCCACATTTTGCTGACTATTTGCAGTAGCTACAGGGTGTGAATCTTTGCGGAGATATGTCCCAATTAATTATTCTCTTTGGCCCGTTTCTAATAGTGCCAAACGCCATATGGAACCATTAAGATGTTAATTTACATTTACCATTGTAGGGAAATTTGCTGTGATATTGTGCAATTACTCAACTTATAGATAAGACTAAATGGACCATAATTGAAACCACCTTTGAAGATGGTTACTGTTTCAGTCTTAGGTTTTAAAAGAGCTACCATTCCAGAGAACTGTGAAAACTCTCTGAGCAGGCAGGGGATGGTGGAGAGGAAAATTAAATACTGTACAAACCCCAAAATTTGGGATCCGTAGCATAGGTAGGTGGAGATGAGAAAGGCCTTTGTCTGAAACCCTGGAGAAGATTAATCTTCTTTATTTCTTATTGGATTCATCATCAGATCTCAGGGCGTCTGTATAAATTCATAGTACCTCCTAGTCTGTTTTGAAGTTGGAAATATGCTCTCACATAAGCTTCCTCAATCCAATCCTGAAATACCTACGGTATCTGCATAATACTGAGCTCAAGATTTTAAAGTGCCAGTAAAACCATTATTAAATTCTGGTTTAAACTGAACATGCTGCATTCTAGTCCAAAGGGTATTGCAGTCAGATTCCCAGTTCAAGGTCTATTGAAGCTGATGGGTAGAACTTAGAACCTGTCATCTTCAACAGCAATTTTGCAAAATGCGATTGCTACAGCTAGCCAAGGCCTTTAGTAAGGATGAGCTTGTCAAGCCTTTCATGAAACACCTCGCCCCAGCAGCTACAACCCTCAGCTTTTTGGAAGAAGAGCAAGATAGAAATGTGATAGATATCAACATAAAGGTAAAGGTAAAGGTAAAGGAACCCCTGACCATTAGGTCCAGTCGTGACCGACTCTGGGGTTGCGCGCTCATCTCGCATTATTGGCCAAGGGAGCCAGCGTATAGCTTCCAGGTCATGTGGCCAGCATGACAAAGTCGCTTCTGGCAAACCAGAGCAGCACATGGAAACGCCGTTTACCTTCCCGCTGTAGCGGTTCCTATTTATCTACTTGCATTTTGATGTGCTTTCGAACTGCTAGGTTGGCAGGAGCTGGGACCAAGCAACGGGAGCTCACTCCGTCACAGGGATTCGAACCGCCGACCTTCTGATCAGCAAGCCCTAGGCTCAGTGGTTTAACCACAGCGCCACCTGGGTCCCAGATATCAACATATTTGTACCCTATTCCTAAGTATTTGTGTAGGCAGAAGTAACATACCTGTTATACTAGACAAAACGTATTCTTGGGGATGTGCTACTAAGCTGTAAGCAATACGACATACAGTGGGTCCACATTGTGGAGATGGAAAATACATCTGACCAATGTGTGGGCACCTAGGTTGTTAGACCCTTTTGCCTCTCCTGTTTAGTCTTTCTTAAAGCTATTGTGCCCTCTCTCTCTCTACCCCTCTAGCAATGAACAGACCATACATGGTTAAGTAAGTTTAAAAACTTTACTTACTAAAGCCAAAGGTCTGGTTCATGTGTTATTCCAGGCAGGAGCAAGGAGAACACAGGTAGATTACTCTTGGTTGCAAAAGACAGCATATAGTTTCAAGCATGTGGTCTAAAATTTGAGCAAGTTCAGGCACATCTGTCCTGGTGGATTACATGGAGAGAAGAGAAAGGAGCAGAAGCAGCTTCGCTCCCTCCATCCCGGCAGTAATGGGGCATGACCTAGCTGAGTCTAGGAACAGATGTCTCTGGTCTTAACCCCTTCATGTACTAACTTGCACTCATGCACAGTTATAATTGACTGCAATTTCCTACACACATCTCTATTCCTACTTCCTATGCCCACCTTCTTGCCCTGCCCTGGCAAACAGCAGTGACTGCTACTGAGAAGGAGAGAACTGGCACAAAAGGAAACATGGCTGCTGCACATAACTGCCATTACTACTTGCCTGCTGACACTACTGCTAGCAGCAACCACCATGGCATTGTCAAGATACAAAACAGGTGAACGAGCAACGGTGGCTGCTGCTCCAGTCCAACACCGTGGCTCACTTGCTCACTTGCCTGGGTGGCAGACTTTGCAAAGATGCAGCTGGTGTTTCTCGGTCATCTTTCCTTGTCCTTTTGGTAGCAATGCCTGGTGTTTCTTGTGGATAAGCAAGAATGGGCAAGCAGCTGCTACCGCCTAGCCTCCACTACTCTGGGACAAAGGGAAGGAAGAAGAGGAGCTGCTTTGCTGCCACAGGTGGCCGCACATATGTCAAATGATAGACAGAGAAAGGGGTCAAGGGCCCAATCCCTCCAGTGGAACCTAACAGCAGTACAGGGTGGGGGACAATCCTGCTGCCACCCAGAAACAAGGTCCAGTGGGCCCTCCCAGGCTCTCAGCAAATGCTTGAGGACACCGGCTCTGTATTTGTATTTCACGCAAATCGTGACCACAACTGGGGCAAAGTTAAGCACTTTTTAATCCTGCGGCTTTCAAGAGCAGACTTGCCTCCCCCTGAAATCAAAGGCACCTAAGACGGCTTAATTAATTTTTCTTTAGATGGTGAGAAGATGAATCTTACACGCCAGCATTTCCAGAGGAGCATTTCTGATTCTTAGCTGACATGTGTGTTCCGTTAATAGGCATAATCTTGCTGTAATGTGTCCTTTTGTTTTAAAGGGCTTCACCTTTAGCCATCCATTGCATAACACAAGAGGATGCTGTTTCAGTTTGGGAGCTGCAAGCCCAAGGGTCTGTGACCTCGGTGCCTTTGGGGTGGACTAAGCCCAATCAGGAAAGGCTGCCAACCCCAGGTCCTGCCACCCCACCTTCTAAGCATCTGTGGGTGCTCAAACAGCAATTTCCTCCTCCGTAATCTGGCAATTACAATGTAGCCATGGAGTTGTCTTTCTCCATCTCTCTCCCCCCTACCCCTCCCTTGATCTCGGTGCCTTTTCCAGCTTTAAGTTGTTAGAAGTCTGGCTTCTTTAGTCTGAGGGCAGAAAGATACTGATAATTTTTCTTTTGAACTGTTATATTGGGGAAAACAACTCCACCAGGAAAAAAAGATACAGGGAACTGTGTGTGCAAAGGGACAGAGAACCGTTCCATACTTAGAGTCACTTTTGTTGAACTCGGCTCCCGTTTCAGTGATCAAGCAGCAGCGTGAAACTTAATTAAACTGACATGTCTAAGTGCAAATAATTGCAGAGATTTTTCTTTCATTTTTTGCCTTTCCTTGAAGCATTGCTTCTATTGTTCTGAGTGAGAGCAATGTTGACCTCCCTATTTCAGGGCTGCACTTGTCAAAACGACTGAATTGTTAACTTTAGTTTTTAAATCCAGTATCATCACCACACACTAGTATTATCTATCTATTTACTAGCATTCTGATATTGTCTCTACAGTTCCATCGCACTGTCACGCAGTCAAGAAACTGAATTCAACAGCCGCCACTCCATCCCCCCACATTTTAGCTTCACAACTAAACAGTATTGTTCTTTCAACTCTGACAGTGAAAAAACATAATGTGTTTCACCCAGCCCAATAAACCTCAGTCTTAGCCATCCTCAAAGCTTCCAGTAGATATATACTTTGTAGTGCCACATCACAATCCTGGATGTGCATGAAGTCAGGGGAGGGGAAGTCACTGGCAGAGGAGCAGGGGGAGCGCACCGCCCCCGGAAGCATTGGGGAGGGGGGTACCATTGCGGCCACCACCCCGGACATGCGCTGTGCACCCCCCACCATGCCGTGCACCGCGCCCCCGCAGCGGTACGCCACGCCCCCGGGTGGCACGCCACATCCCCAGGACGCACGCCACACCCCCATGGGTGACGTGCCACACCCCTGGGGCACACATCAGCCATGCCCCTGCTTGCTCTCCGCCCCCAGTGCCGGAGCATGCAGCTTTATCACTGGGGAAGAGGAGGGGGACAAAAGTGAAGGGAGCTTGCACAACCGCCATTGCATGGCATGGGAACATGAAGAGAGGGGTTCAGAGGTTTCAGTGGTGGCATAAAACAATGGCAGAAGTTTGAGTAAAGGAGGGGTGGAGGATATGGAGAGGAAAATGTTGATTTCGAACAACAGCAGATGTTTGAGTACAGTAGGAAGGAACTTGCATGAAGGAACCGTGGAACATTTGAGAACTCTGCATCTCTCACATGAGGCAGCTGAGGAACTAAAGAGAGAGAGAAGTTTGAGTACAATGAGAAGGGAGAAATGCTGAAAGGAGGAAAAGTGACTGCTTTAAACAATGGCAGAAGTTGGAATAAAGTGGGAGTGGAGAGACAATGAAAGAAAAAATGTGGTTTTGAGCAATGACAGAGGTTTGTCCACTAAAAAGGTAAAGGTAAAGGACCCCTGGATGGTTAAGTCCAGTCAAAGGCGACTATGGGGTTGCGGCACTCATCTCCCTTTCAGGCCAAGTGAGCCAGCGTTTGTCCACAGATAGCTTTCTGAGTCTTAACCGCTTCTGGTGCAACAAAACACCATTTAGCAAAGAAACACTGTTTAGCTTCCTGCCACAGCAGTACCTATTTATCTACTTGCACTTTGACATGCTTTTGAACTGCTAGGTTGGCAGGAGCTGGGACCGAGCAACGGGAGCTCACCCCGTCACAGGGATTTGAACTGTCGACCTTCTGATCGGCAAGCCCAAGAGGCTCAGTGGTTTAGACCACAGCACCACTCCACCCCTTTATCTACTACCAAAGCAAGACAATGGCCCAGCACATCCATTGTCACATCTGCAGATATAAAGGAGTAAAGCTCTGTGTTATCAGCATATTGCTGACAACATGCTCCAAAACGTCAGATACCTCCACTCAGTTTCATGTAGATATTCAACAGCATGGAGGATAAAATTGAACTCTGAGGAACCCTACATTGAAGACTCCACAGGGCCAAAGAGCATTCCCCAAGCATCACCCTCTGGAAACAACCATCCAAGGAGGACCAGAACCACCGTAAAGCCAAAAAGTCTCTCTCTGGTCTATCTGAACTAAATATGATAGTGGGTGCTCACAGTACTCAGCTGCTTTAAGACCAGAAGAAGAAGAAGAAAAAGCCATACACTGTTTCAGAAGCCTTGTGGCCCCTGTTTCTGACAACATGCTTGGGTTCAATACCTTGAAACAAGAGTTCACAAAGTGTTTTGTTAAATGAGCAGCTACAGCAACAAGTAGTTTTCTGCAGGAGTGACTGGAAGTGTCTCAAAATTACTAGAATCACCAGGTGTCTTTAGCGTCCTGCTTCTCAGAAAAACTTGGAAGTATATTTTGCCACAAACAGTGGCAAATAGTCAAGACTCCATCATAAAGTTGGCGCCATGAGTCTTCTCAGCTGTTCATACACAGAGGTATAAAGTATGTCGTATCTTTATTTCTTACCACTTGGAAACAACTTTTATTTGAAATTTTGGATAAATATCTCCAAATGTTTAATATTGATTCAAGTTCAGTAGCGTCACCAGGGCTCCAGTTGAATGACTTTGAGAGCCAGCCGCTGCCTGTGCATTGCCAATTGGACATTCCTGCTGCTATATCAGCCATCAGAAATATTATCACTAAACAAGTATTTATATACCAGTCTTCCCAGTTGGCTAACTACAGCCTGCCCAGCCACTTTAATTTGCTGCTGCTGCTTCTCTGTTTCCACCCACCTAATTCTGGGACCGGCATCTCTGTTGATCTATGTTGTCCTTGGTGAAAAGAGGACAGAGGGAAGGAAGGTGCACAAGGAATTATTAGCACCAAATGCCACTGGGGCAACAACTATTTTTTCAGCTGTCAGAATGGAGAAACTGGCGCCACAGAGCTGACCACCAAGCCTTAAAGCTCCTGGCAGCTACATCTCTCTGTTTATGAATTGGTAGTGTGTTGAAGCACAATTTTAAGATAACGAAAAACAAGATTAAAATAAAGTCAGCACACCAAAGTAATTCCACATGGGAAAGTTCATTGCTGATTACTAGGTCTGGAACACATGCAAGGCAGATGAAATGCCGCTTCCCCAGCAGAGGCTACTGGCAGATGGAACTCTTTTATCTTTGCCAGGGAGATAAACATGCATGCTTGGTTGGTAGTCATTATTTACAACAGCAAATTAAATCAGTTTTAACACTTAGATATTCATGTAAAGCACATATTATCGGGTAATGGTTTGAAGCTCTCCTTTGTTTTCCGTTTGGAAGCTTGGGCTGTTTTCTGGAGCAGTTTTTTATGCATTTGCTTGACTTGCTTGATGAGGACTTTCATCAGAATTTGCTTGGAGTTTCTTCGTCATGCCAAGCGATCCATTGTTTGAGACACTTTCTGGTACATTTGGCAGCGTGTTCTGTTTCTGAAGAAGATGGCTCTTTTTCAAGCCAGCAGTATCTACAGTATACGTTGATTCGAGCCTCCAATTCCCTGATAAAGTACAGTAAGGAAACAGGGGTGCTAGTATTAGAGCCGCAGTTAGGGCAGTGTCAGAGTACCAAATAGGCAGAGTAGGCACTGGCTTGTGAACCCCACACCTTTTAGGGGCCCCACCACAGTGGATCAAAACAATATTGACCTGATCTTGAAAGAAAATTACAATCAAGCTTTCTTCTTTCAATGTTATCCTACTAGAATGCATGCCCAAGGGAGCCCCTGAGATTTTGACTGCCTTCCACAGGATTTAATACAGCACTGACTTGGGGGCAGATATTTAGGGGTCCTGTTCAAAAGAAGGAGCTGGAGGGACTCCAAATGTTAAAAAGTTGGTGATGTTTTTTTTCTTTTTTTTAGAAATATCTTTATTGTTTAAAAAGGCATAAATACAATCAATACAAGGTACACAAATATTCACACATTCAAAAAAGAGAAATATATAAAGGATCAAAAAAGACAAAAAGAAAAGGGAAAAAAAGAAAAAAAATTAAAAAGAGATAAAAATAAAGATTGGTCTTCCAATTATTCCGTCTGTAACTTCTATTATTCCTAATTTCTTGCACATTCATAGATAAGTTAACTACTTATTTTTTATTCATATATTGTAGCTCAGGTTCAGCCTAAACCCACTATTAGAGATTTCGATATTCCGTTTTTCATTAGATATTCTTCAAATATCTCCCATTCTTTCTTCACTTTTTGTTTTGTTTGCCCTCTTATTCTTGCAGATGTTTTTGCCAGTTGGATATATTCTACCATTAACCTGGCAGGGGAGATACCATGATCACAAAGTTGGTGAGGTTTTCTTAAGGTAAATTTATGTTACTTGACTCAGCTTCTGAAAGTTTTAACTACAGTTTGATTTGGCTATGGGGTTGAGTGTTTTGTCTGGTTGTTTGGTTGGATGTTGTAGTTTTGTATTTTCTTGTCTGAAACCTTCCTTTGGAGGCCAAAAAGCGCCATATAAATGCTGGCATGCAAACTAATGGCATTACAACAAAGTTTTGCTCTAACTGGCTTAATTATGTTTCATAACCAGCATAATGAAACCAACGCCTTTCCTTGTCAGTGACCCTCATCCTGCAGCCTCAGTGCTTGCCCAGTGTCTGGCCATGGTAAGGAGCTAGAGCTTGGCGTACTGGCAGGGATATTGCCCAGCAGGGCTGCCCTGTTAGGCCAAGGGGAATGAGCAGATCAGGGCAAGGTGCCAGGCCAAAGGGCCAAGTCACAGGCTCATGCGGCAGTGGCACTCCTTCCCACCTCTCCTGTTGTGTGTTGGCAGCCTGGACTAGAACCAGGGCATCTCCAGCACATAAAAGGCATGACTGTTCATAGAATCATAGAATCATAGAGTTGGAAGAGACCACAAGGGCCACCCAGTCCAACCCCCTGCCAAGCAGGAAACACCATCAAAGCATTCTTGACATGTGGCTGTCAAGCCTCTGCTTAAAGACCTCCAAAGAAGGAGACTCCACCACACTCCTTGGTAGCAAATTCCACTGCCGAACAGCTCTTACTGTCAGGAAGTTCTTCCTAATGTTTAGGTGGAATCTTCTTTCTTGTAGTTTGAATCCATTGCTCCGTGTCCGCTTCTCTGGAGCAGCAGAAAACAATCTTTCTCCCTCCTCCATATGACATCCTTTCATATATTTGAACATGGCTATCATATCACCCCTTAACCTTCTCTACTCCAGGCTAAAGATACCCAGCTCCCTAAGCCGTTCCTCATAAGGCATCGTTTCCAGGCCTTTGACCATTTTGGTTGCCCTCTTCTGGACACGTTCCAGCTTGTCAGTATCCTTCTTGAACTGTGGTGCCCAGAACTGGACACAGTACTCCAGGTGAGGTCTGACCAGAGCAGAATACAGTGGTACTATTACTTCCCTAGATCTAGATGCTATACTCCTATTGATGCAGCCCAGAATTGCATTGGCTTTTTTAGCTGCTGCATCACACTGTTGACTCATGTCAAGTTTATGGTCTACCAAGACTCCTAGATCCTTTTCACATGTACTGCTCTCAAGCCAGGTGTCACCCATCCTGTATTTGTGCCTTTCATTTTTTTTGCCCAAGTGTAGTACCTTACATTTCTCCTTGTTAAAATTCATCTTGTTTGCTTTGGCCCAGCTGTCTAATCTGTTAAGGTCATTTTGAAGTGTGTTCTGTGACGAATATAGGACTCCTTTGAGTTATTTATGACTCAATTAGGAGCCACTAAAAACCGCCCGGCACGCTTTCTCTAGCGCCTCTGCTCCGTAGACCCGGGCTGGCAGTAAAACATACAGCAGAGCCTTCTTCTTCTTCTCACACACAGCGGAAACTTGTATAGCCGTTGGATAAAAAGCCTCTTAAGAACACACAGAGTCCAAGGTGTTCTAATAACTACTGAAGTTTATTTTACAGAGAAAACAACAAACAACCTGGTGAGCTCGCAGACATCTTGCGACCGTCTCCCAGGCAAAAACGAAACCAACTGTTACACAAAGAAACACTTCCAGTACATTCTGTAACATGATATCTTCCTCAGTGGTCAGGTGGACAGTACACAGTTAACTCTTTGGTTACTTGTTACTCCTCACATGTTCAACCTGTCTAGGGCTGGTTCATAGGGCAGGGAAGCGACAAATATTTGTTTGTTTACTGTACCAAATGTTTTCAGGGCAGGCCACAAAAATACTAAGAATCATACAAACACAAACACACACAGTGGAACAACAGGGCACAATGCTGCTACTGTGTTCAAGTGTTTAGAGAGCCAGTTGTGTGCGTAGCCATAAAGTAGGGTTGCCACATGTCTGGAACTTCCCTGACATATCTGGAATACTGCAGTTAGAATCAGTGTCAACAACTTCCTCCCCCCAAAAAACTTCAACAAAACCTTTAGCAGAAAAAGCTCAACAGCTTTTCTTTTTTCTTCCATTTTTAAAAATTCATTTTCCAAATTATTACAAATAAAACCAAATTACTTTAATTTAATACAATTTCCTAAAATCAGGTTTCCCGCTCCTGTTGCAAACAACTTTTCTGTCCAGATTTTCACTGTTTGAAATATGGCAACCCTACCATAAAGCCCAAAACTGGAGTCCCAGGTTTCCTGGAAGGGGGTTTGAACAAGGTCTTAATAGAAGAAGAAGACCCCCCAGACACTGAACCTGGGGGCTGACCCAGGGTTACCCCAGGAGCCATCGGTGTTTGCTGGGGCCAAGTCCCCATCACCATGAATTCATTGGCTCCTTCTGTAGGTGGATGTCATCGCTAGCAAAATCCCTGGTTGGTGGGCAGTGGCAGAGTTTTTATGAGTGCCATTTCTACACCCATTTTTGCATTTTGCATTTGTGTGTTTTTCCTTGCCAGGCTGAGCACAGATTGGGTGTGGCATCTGTTATGCCAGTGTATCTGGTCCTGGCAAAATGAGTGTTCAGGATTCCTCTGTTTATATAACTACTATATGCAGAAAATGTATCATTTGAGAAACCCATTGTATCCTTTCCAAAAAAAAGCAAAAAGCTAGTAGACCTAGCAGCAAAGACTTTGGACATACAGTGGGATATAAAACTATTCCTAATCAGAAATAATGCTTCGTTCACAAAGAGAAAGAAAGAAAAGATAATATAAAGGCCAGAAGCAAAAAAGAAAAAGGCAAATGGAATATTTGAAGTTTAAGTTTTCTAAGAACGATCAGGATCTGGTTATAATGTATAAAATGAAGCAAATATTGAATAATTGAGCTAAATCAAAGTTATATTAGATGGGAAGAACTGCAGTAATAAAAAATTAATATCCTATATTTAAATAAAATGATGAAATATGATCTTGTGTGTTGCTTACCCCCAGAAGGTGTGCCTAGGATTGCTGTCTTAATTAAATGAAAAGTAGCATGCAGAATTATTATCTTAATTGGTTTTGTGCTTAAGGAGAGGGAAACAGATTTAAGGAATGTAGGATTCAATAAATGACAAGAAATCTAACAAGTTTGAAACAATTTAGAAGCACACAGACTTCTTTATTAAAAGTGTATGGACCTTTGATAGCTATACAATCTGGAATTTATTTTATTCTATTTATTTATAAATCATAAAGGTAAAGGTAACCCTGACCATTAGGTCCAGTCATGGACGACTCTGGGGTTGCGGCGCTCATCTCGCTTTACTGGCCGAGGGAGCCGACGTTTGTCTGCAGACAGCTTCTGGGTCATGTGGCCAGCATGACTAAGTGAACCAGAGCAGCACACAGAAACGCTGTTTACCTTCCCGCTGGAGTGGTACCTATTTATCTACTTGCACTTGATGTACTTTCGAACTGCTGGGTGGGCAGAAGCAGGGACAGAGCAAAGAAGACAAAAACCACATACCATAAAGAAAAGTGACCAAACGAAAAGGAAGACATTTCAACCTTAGCAATCAGTGTTGAAAAAAGCTTGAGTAAATAGATGTCTTCAAGAGACTCTGTCTCTCAAGGCCTTCAGGGAAGGGTGGTTGCCACCACGGAGAAAGACAACTTCCAATGTGTCACCAACCAGCAGTGTTTCTTTGGAGGAGCCTCAGACTGGATTTTGTCTGAACCGGGGACATGATCTGCTAGGTATCCTGATCCCAAGTTGTTTCGGGCTTTAAATCTTTTAATAATAGAGTTGGGCGGGATCCTCAAGGGTCATCTAGTCCAACCCCCTGCAATGCAGGAATCTCAACTAAAGCCTTCATGACAGATGGCCATCCAACCTCTGCTTAAAAACTTCCAGCACCTTCCAAGGGAGTCTGTTGCACTGCTGAAGAGCTCTTACTGTCAGAATGTTTTTCTGTATGTTTAGTCGGAATCTCCTTTATTGTAAATTGAAGCTATTGGTTTGAGTCCTTGTTCCCTCTTCCATGTGAGAGCCCTTGACATATTTGATGGCTATCATATCTCCTCTCAGTCCCCTCTTTTCCAGGCTAAACATACCTGATTCCCTCAACCGTTCCTCATAAGGCTTCCTTTCCAGACCCTTGATCATCTTGGTTGCCCTCCTCTGCACATGTCCCAGCTCTGCACGTGTCCCAGCAGTATTCCAGGTGTGGCCTGACCAAGGCAGAACAGAGTGGTGCTATGACTTCCCTTGATCTGAACATTATACTTCTGTTGATGCAGCCTAGAATAGCATTCACCTTTTTTTTGTTGCTGCATCCCACTGTTGAGTCATGTGAAACTTGTGGTCCACTAAGACCCCTAGATCCTTTTCACATGTCCTGCTTGCAAGCCAGGTGTCCCCCATCTTATATCTTAAATGTCCACAACAAGACTTTGAGACTGGCCCAGTAGTTAATAGGAAGCCAGAGCAAGTCTTTGTGCAGAACCTGGCACTAGCTGCAACTTCCAAATTGGGTGTAAAGGTAAAGGTAATGGGGCCCCTGACCATTAGGTCCAGTCGTGTCCGACTCTGGGGTTGCGGCGCTCATCTCGCTCTATAGGCCGAGGGAGCCGGCGTTTGTCTGCAGACAGCTTCCGGGTCATGTGGCCAGCATGACAAAGCCGCTTCTGGCGAACCAGAGCAGCACACGGAAACGCCGTTTACCTTCCCGCTGTAGCGGTCCCTATTTATCTACTTGCACTTTGATGTGCTTTCAAACTGCTAGGTGGGCAGGAGCTGGGACCAAGCAACGGGAGCTCACCCTGTTACAGGGATTCGAACCGCCGACCTTCTGATCAGCAAGCCCTAGACTCTGATTTAACCCACAGCGCCACCTGGGTGTAAAGGTAGCCCCACCTAAAATGCACCACAGTAACCTAGACATGGAGTTTCAAATGCACAGACCATTTTGGCAAGGCTATTTATTTCCATGAACAACAACCATACCTGGCAAATGAACCAAAGCTGGTAATGGGAGCTCCAAGCTGCTGGTTTCCCCTGGGCCTTTTGTGATGGCGCTTGGAGCACCTCCAAGCTATGTAGCTGCTCCTTCACAGGGGAGTGCCAGAGCTGGAAGCTTCCCATTCATAGAGTCTCAATTTGAATATGCCTTGGGTTAAGTGAAGATGCTTATTTCTGCACTGGAGTTTTGGGTGCAAGAGAAGACTTCTGAACTCCTCTCCCACCACCATTTTCAATTTGTATTTTTGCATGGATCTGCTTTGTATCCTCTCCTATTGTATGTTTTCATTGTTTTTTTAAATCACATTCATTTGTTTTTATTACAGTATTATTAATGAAATTTCTTTCCATTCCAGCCAGCCATTCCAGCACAATGAAGAAAAGCAGGATTAGGCCTGGCCTATGTGTTCTCTCTCTCTCTCTCTTTTTTAGTTTAAAAATGACCTTTATTGAATTTAGAATAATTATAAAACAAAACAATCAACTAAAATTCCAACAAAAAATACACAACCAAAAAATATACAGATAAACAATCATAAACATTCCAATAAAACTTATCCTATCTTCTGCCATATTTATCAGTCTAGCTTCTATATCTTCATTTCAATATCCATATTCATATCATCTTATCCCGATTGACTTCCCCTTCTCTTCCTCCCTGGCTTCAAAGTTTTTAACTTTCCCACTGCGTCCATTTACTTTCCTCCTGGAAATTCTACAAAATATTTGTTTTAAACCCAAGTTCTTTCAGATACTGCCCTTCATTCAAAGATCACAGGGCAGCTTACAATATATATATATATATATATATATATATATATATATATATATATACACATACACACAACACAATGGATTTACAAATAAGATGTCTCAAGGCGACGCTGAGTGAACTTTGGGAACCTGAAAAAGGTTTCCTTTATGAAGCACAGCAGGACAATCAAACGAGGATTATATATAATGTAATTGAAGAGTTGGCTCTAGAGAATGATCTCATGGAGACAGATTGACAGGATGTGAATTCTCTAACCCTTTTACCGAGTTAGCAGTTTTTACAACAATTACAGTGTGTTAGAAATTCCTGATTGAATCTTTTCATCAAAGATCAAAACCCCAGTTTGCACTGGCTTATGAAAATACTCTCAATTGTTATTAGCAGACTTTAATTGCACCAATATGGTTTCAGGCCTAAGAGAAGCCTTTGTTCTTCATAAATAGTAATGCAGAGGTAATGGCAATGCTTTAGTGGCTTTTACTGCTGAGATGCTAAATAAGGGTCCCTAAGCTTGAAAAATCTTCTCCCTCAGAGATACCATCTTTTGCCTAGAGCAAAGGGAATTAGGGGATATTTACATGACTTAAAGCTAATTTTATAGCATATTATATTCCTTCATGCCCTTAGAGTCAAACACTAAAGGATTTGGGGCGGGTTGTTTTTTTTTAAATGTAAATATTTTTATAATGTAATAAATCTGCTAAAATGGAAAATTTCCATATTGAAACAATATAAAAGCCTTTATTTTGTAACTTATTGGTCATTAGTAAGAGTAAGCAGCTTTGAAACATATCTTTGTTAAAAGCTGAGGTTGTGTATTAAAGCTGGAAATAAAGTAACATGCAACAGAGAAAACCTAGCAGCTCTATCGGCAGGAAAATGCTGTACTGTACAGCTTTCTGCTCAGATGCAATAAGACCATGTGCGTGAGCCCATTGGCTCAGCCCTTCAGCCTATGTCTTCCCATATTGGACTCTGTATGCCCAGAAAGGCACATTTCTTGGAATAACAACATGGAGCTATTCATTATAACTCAGTACAGAGATGCTGCCCAAGACGGTGTCTCTTTGCCAGGTTCCCTCTTTCTTCACCCGCTTGCAACATGTTCACATGGGATGCCCTCTGCCCTTGGTGTGAGATGGGCCAAAAAGATGTTACCCTGACTACGGTAACATTTTTTTTTGAAATTGTTCTCACATCATAGCCTGGAGGCATTTTCCTCTTTGGTTAAGGAGACAGCCTTTTAATTCACGGCTGCAAATACCATTCCATTTCTTGGAAATTCCTCTCCTCCCTTATTTTATTACAAAATTGTTAGCTCTCTGAGCCCATATTTACTTGATTTGTAAAATTAAACTAGTTTTCAAGCATTAGCCACAGTGGTATTGCTTTAGAGTACTTTGTGGCTCCCAGTTTAAATAAACTTCAAACATGCATGTTGTAAAAGTGTGTGCCAAAGGAGATCTTTTTGATTTATTTTTTAAGACTGAAGTTTCCTAGTTAATATTGTTACATTCAAGCCACCACCAACAGTAAACAAAATATATGCAGCACTTGCATAGCTGTCAAAGCTCAGGCAAAATACAGCGTTGAGTCTGTCCATGCATGCTTTCAGAGTTTATTTTGAACAGCAGTATAGAAGATCATGGACTGCAAGAAGATCAAACCTATCCGTTCTGAAGGAAATCAGCCCTGAGTGCTCACTGGAAGGACAGATCGTGAAGCTGGGGCTCCAAGACTTTGGCCACCTCATGAGAAGAGAAGACTCCCTGGAAAAGACCCTGATGTTGGGAAAGATTGAGGACACAAGGAGAAGGGCGCGACAGAGGACAAGATGGTTGGACAGGGTTCTCGAAGCCACCAACATGAGTTTGACCAAACTGCGGGAGGCAGTGGAAGACAGGAGTGCCTGGCATGCTATGGTCCATGGGGTCACGTAGAGTCGGACACGACTAAATGATTAAACAACAACAATAAAAGATCATGCAAAATTTCTTCTGGAAAATATGTTCTTGCACAGTCTAGACTTACATTATTCCTTTCGGTGATGTATGATAATCAGCCAGGCTTTTTAGCATTCTTTCGTTTCCGGCATACCTTTTCTTTGTTATTAAAAGAATGCCGTTTTGAAAACCAGCTCTTCCAGCTGGACCCACAACACTGTTAAATTGAAGCAAATGTTGTTGTTTTTCTCTATGCAAATTCCCCAGGCCTGTTTTTCTATAGTAGATCCAGAGATAATCTGCAGTGACTTTGTTTTCGTTTGTTTTGCTTTGCATTTGTATGCTTCTCTTGGACAATGTTTTGGAGTTATAGAGGTTAAATGTATTGGGCAACTTCAGTATTCATAACCAGTACATCTTGTCTGTTGTTGTACATCTTGTGTGGAATTTCATTCTCTGCATCGCAACATTGGCACTATCCAAGTTTTCTCACTCTCCATTAAGCCCTTTATTGAAGAGTCACAATACTTTTAGGTTAAAGGTAAAGGGACCCCTGACCATTAGGTCCAGTCGTGACCGACTCTGGGGTTGCGCGCTCATCTCGCATTATTGACCGAGGGAGCCGGCGTATAGCTTCCAGGTCATGTGGCCAGCATGACAAAGCCGCTTCTGGCAAACCAGAGCAGCACATGGAAACGCCGTTTACCTTCCCGCTGTAGCGGTTCCTATTTATCTACTTGCATTTTGACGTGCTTTCGAACTGCTAGGTTGGCAGGAGCTGGGACCAAGCAACGGGAGCTCACCCCGTCACAGGGATTCGAACCGCCAACCTTCTGATCAGCAAGCCCTAGGCTCAGTGGTTTAACCACAGCGCCACCTGGGTCCCTTTAGATACTGTATAAAGGTTCTTTGGAATGGGTCTATCAATAATGTCTCAGTTCTTTGGAGAAGCAAGCAACTGCCTTGTGGGGTTCTGCTCCCGAAAACAAGCTAACTCTCCTGATTTTGTGTCCCATTAATTGCACAGAGGAAGGAGTCTGTCTTCATGCTTTCACATATATTCTGGTGCAGATAACGCCGTTCATTTCACAACCAGCTTTCCTTCTGCAATTTTCTTTTTATTGTGGTCTTTTTGCCATCCTATTTTTGCAACTGATTGAGTGTCTCATTGTCTAACGTCACAACAGTCTTTACCTGTACTTTCCTGTCATCTGCTGTGACCGTATCAAACTCTCCCCCCAGGTCTGAAGGAAATCTCTTGTGCTCTTTAAACTACTCTCTGCTTTGTGGGTTATAACCTCGCCATTGCAATTGATGGTCACATTGGGCTCGGCAACACTCGCCAACTTCTTGGTGGCAAAGCCCACACCAAGTTCTTTCAAATTTTTCATTGGAGACCAGCTTCCAAGTTCCCAAAAATTGTTCACACCTGGTGTAGGCTTAAGTCTCCTGAGGAAGTCACGACCTTGGGCTCTACACACGTGAAAGGACTCGTTCAGAATATAGTTTTTTTGCAATAGGCAGGATGTTGGAGTACTGTAATTGGTGATGCAGATATTAAATACCGGTAATTGTCATAGTTGGAACACTTCCCGAGGAGGGCATTGTAGCAACTGAATATTGTATTATACCACATTGATATTCTGATCTGATTTCTGATCCAGATGCTTATGGGTTATCTTAATAGTTGGCACAAACCCTATTGGTTTTTCATACAATTGACCAAGGCATTATACGACTTTTAGAGACATCTGAAGGCAGCCCTGAATTGGGAAGTTTTTGATGTTTCATTATGTTTTTATGTGTGTTAAAATAAAATATAATAAAATAAATAAATAATAAAATTACTACTACTACTACTACCACTACTCCTCTAGAATGGCTATTCAAAGCACTGCTGTGTAGTTCTTCCATTCCCACCTGGATGGTTAGTCCCAGAAGGTGGTGTTGTGCAGTTTGGGTTTAGTCACATAGGCTGGGTTCATGCTATTTAATAGCTACATGAAACCACTGAGTGGGTTATCTGGAGTTTAGGAGAACATTGTCATCAGCGTACTGATGATATACAGCGGTATTTCTTATTTTCATCTTCATCAGGTGCAGGGGTCGATGGGGGGGGGGGGACAGGTACTTCCACATGGTAATGGACCGGGTGAGAGCCAACAAACTCAGGCGAAATCCAGACAAGACAGATACACTGTTTGTGAGTGGTTGCTTGGTGTGGTTAAGTGGTGTTCAATCAGTTCTGGAGGGGCTTCCACACCTCTTGAAGGTTTGGAGCTTGGGGTCTTTCTAGATCCACCTTTGCCTCTGCAGGCCTCCGTGTGTTTCACCAGCTTAGACAGGTGGTTCAGGTGTGACCCTCTATCTGGCTGGGAATAACCTTGTATAAGTGATGGGCAACCTTTTGAGCTTGGTGTGTCAAAATTCGCCTAAAAACCAAGTGTAACTTGGGTGGTGTGTCACATCGAGAGAAAAAAACATAATTTTGCAATATTTATAGTTTAAAATAACAAAAATGTGTAATTGTAATATATAACTGTATTTAATAAACCAAAAACCAATTATTTAACCAAACCAAAAGCCCCTTATTTATCACAAAGTGCCCAGAGTTGTTGAGCTTTTTGGGGAGAGCTGCTGACCGAAGTTTTGGAGCTTTTGGGGGGGCGCAAAAGTTGCTACGCTTTTTTGGGGGGAAAGAGAACAGAAATAAATGATGAATAATACCTTCGCTGGAACTAACACGCAGCACTGACATAGTCTGCCAAAGCGCCCCCAAAAAAGCACAGAAAGGGTTAAAAAGTGCCAAATAAAAACAGCACAGAAAGGGTTAAAAAACGAACCTGTTGCACCCAATTAGAAACATCCACTGGTTCAGCAAACTGAAAAACAGACTAATCGCTGAACACAATCTCTGGCTACCAGGAACAACAACAACAACAAAAGAATCCGAGGAGGAGTGGGAGAACAAATTGGGGGGGGGGACAACAACAACAACAACAACGTGTGCCAGCAGTGAGGGCTCTGCGTGTCACGTCTGACACACGTGTCATAGGTTCGCCATCACTGCCGTAATATATTATATGTGGGACTGCCCTTAAACACTGTCCAGAAACATCAACTGGTTTAGAATTCAGCAGTGAGGTTACTTAGGAGGACCAGGCATCCTGGCTATTATACAGATCCTTACTATCTTGCACTGGCTGCCAGTCCATTTCTAAACCTAATTCAAGATGTTGAGTATTAACCTATAAAGTCTTACAGAGTGTGGATTCCACAGTACCTGAAGGAATGCTTCTTCCCAGTATACCTGAAGGAGCGTCTCCACCCCCATCGTTCTGCCCGGACACTGAGGTCCAGCGCCGAGGGTCTTCTGGCGGTTCCCTCGCTACGAGAAGCCAAGTTACAGGGAACCAGGCAGAGGGCCTTCTCGGTAGTGGCACCCACCCTGTGGAATGCCCTCCCACCAGAGGTCAAAGAGAACAACAATTACCAGACCTTTAGAAGGCATCTCAAGGCAGCCCTGTTTAGGGAAGCTTTTAATGTTTGATTTCTGTATTTTAATGTTTTGTTGGAAGCCGCCCAGAGTGGCTGGGGGAACCCGGCCAGATGGGTGGGGTATAAATAATAAACTATTATTATTATTATTATTATTATTATTATTATTATTATTACCATCCCTGAACCTTAAAACAATCTAGGGCACCTTCCAATCTGGGGTGATTTCAGTGGTTGCCCCCCTACCTTATGGATCACTTTTCCTGGGGAAACTCACAGTCTTTGACACCGGGTGTAAGGGGGAAAGAGTATAGAATCCCTCCCCCTCTCATCAGAAGCAGCTCCTCCCCAAGCACCAATGGCAGCGAGGAAGCTGAGGAGAGCAGTCAGGAAATGGAGAGAGAGGGCCAGGGCTCTCTCAGCACGGGAGAGCCCCTGCGACACAGGAAGGAGGAAGAGAGAGAGGGGGGAAAGGGGGGAGAAGGAAAACATGGAGCGTAGACCCTTTCCTCCGGTTCCGGAATTACGCAGGAGAAGGAAGGGAAGGAGGCTTACTGTCCCAAGACTCTTATGTTGGAGGAAATCAAGGGGCGGTTCAGTGCCGGATTCTGCATCGGACTGAGCAGACATGTTGTACATACCCAGCTCACTGTAAATAGCCTGCACTAAATAAAAAATGCTGAAAGACAAGCATGCGGAGCGTCGTTACTCTAGAGTAGTCGCAAGAACCTCTGACACCAGACACAAACACATTAACAGTATCTTTTCCCAGACTTTTAAACAGATTTCATCAGTTTTATTAGATTTTGAAGTGGCACCGTTTTTAGGCTTTTAGAGTTAACATCTTCCTCCTGCTTACAGCTTTTAATATTGTTTTGGGGGTGAAATTTTCAATGGGGAAGCTTCTTCTGTATAGCTTTGTTTTGTGGAGGGGGGTTATTGGTGCTGTGATGTAATTGCACTTATAACAAATTGTATTTATTGTACAGTATTTCCCATTTTCTTTGTTTCAAATGGTCTAAAAGCTTTAGTATAGGTGGCACAAGCATATTTAATAAATAAGAAATACTCAGAGCAACTCATATTAATATCTGTGACATTGTTTTAATGCTCACAGTAAGAAACTTGGCTGCAGTTGCTGTAGACCTGATATTAAAATCTGCCAATGAGGCAGAAACATAGTGTGGCATCCAGTTAAATCAGTTGATTTCTGTGGATCTGCTCTGAATATGACTAAGACTGGTATCACCCATAAAGACAATACGTTTCCCCCAAAATAAAGAAAAAGTTGCGACAATAAAATTTAGATTTTATAACTATAAAAATTGCAAGATAAAAGAACATGGGCCACTGTTTCCACTGCACCACACCCCCAGGGACGGGTTCTCAAGTGCCACCGTAGCTTGTAAAACAGCCTTTCATAACTGCAGGTGGGAATGCACTTAGCCTAGCCAGAGAGACTGTACAGGGATATTTAATGTTATCAGGCACTCAGGGGGCTGATAACTGACCCTGTGTTGCAGGGTAGGCCGAGATTTAACAGTGAACAAACACCACTTGCCAAGATTGATGAATTTTGCAGATTTAAATCCCAAAGTCTCAATTTAGTGCAAGCAATTGCAACTCAAGTGGGAAAAGTTGATACAATAAGTAGCCAATTATTAATAAATTTCAGCATGCATTTATACCAAATTTCAAGCAGATGGTGGTGTACACTTGGATGCCATTTTGAATCAAGATAGATTTCAGGTTAAGAACAGACATCCAGAACGAATTAAGTTCTTAACCAGAGGTACCACTGTAGTAGGAGCCTTGCTGCGGCAGTAGCCTATAAAAATAGTGTTTTCCTGTCTTGTGGTATATCCTTGCCCAGTATACTCAATAAATAAGCCTCTGGGGGTTTTCTCTATAGAGATTTTGAGCATCTTTTTGAATTCCTCATGAATGCAAGCCCCCAATTTTTAACTCTTCTGCAGCCCCACCATGAGTGCATCACAGTACCCTCTGTATATTTTGGCAAGGTTTGTTAAATTTATTTCCTTCACCATGTGGTCCGAGGGGAGGTTACAACAATATAAAAATGCAGCCTTGAAATAAGTTAGAACAATTTACAGTCGGAAGAATAGGGCAGGCCTTAAAATAGGAAGCATCTGGTTCCTCCAGCCTATCAGGAGAGGGACGTTGACCTGCAAAGAGGGACACCTGCTATGGAGACCCTCTCGTGAAGGTAGAGGGCCTCTTGCTCTGGCTGCCCACCTAGCAGTGAGGGCATAAAGGAGACATTCTGGGGGATTGCCAGGGGTGGAAGCAAAAGGCTTTGGTTCCACTAGTATGCACAGAAAGCCTTGGAGCTGGGGTGGTTGTTTTGCTTCCATTTGGAAGGAATGGGACTTCTTGTTGAGATAGCCCCCCCCCCTTCTGTCCTTTTGCATCCGGGGGGGGGAGAATTTAAAAGGGGGTGGAGTGGGGAGCTCTGAGCAAATTGACATTTCAACTAATGAACCAATGAAGGCCGAGGAAGAGAAACCAGTGGAGTGCTATCCCCAAATGCCCCCAAATCTATGAGGGAATCAGTGGAGTTGGAGAAAGCACACAGTGATCGGATACTGAGTCTATGCAGCTAACTGAAGAGGGATCCAAAACTCCTGCCCAATTCATCTTCTCCCATGGACCAGGTGAGTGTGACGGTGGGAAAATGGCCTTGTGGGCCAAAGTTAAACAGACCGCTGGAGAGGTTTACTTTGACCCACAAATTGAAGGATCCCCATTTGGTTGCCTGGGATTTGCAGCCATTTGTGTCACAATGCCTGGGTTCCGGTGTCCCTGGAGACGCCAGAGAATTCCAATGCGATGCCTTAGAAGCAAAGCTGTTGGAAGACAGTTGGGCTTTCCACCCTGAAGATGTTGCTCTTTAGCCGTTACGGTGGAGAAACCAAAGTATATGTTGGTAATCTAGGAGCTGGTGCTGGTAAAGATGAACTTGAGAGAGCTTTCAGCTACTACGGGCCATTACATAAAGTATGGATTGCGCGAAATCCTCCGGGATTTGCGTTTGTTGACTTTGAAGACCCAAACGATGCTGAACTTGCAGTTCGTAGGCTAGATGGAAGAGTGATCTGTGGCTCTAGGGTTAGAGTGGAGTTTCGCCGGTTTCGCTATGACAGACCACCAGCACGCCGGCCATTTGATCCCAATAATAGATGTTATGAGGATGGCGAGAAAGACCATTATGCTTATGACTGTCATCGCTATGGTCGTCAGAGAAGAAGCACTTCACGGTCCAGAGGAAGGAGATATTCTCGCTCACGTAGCCGACGTCGTGCCCAGAGATCCAGGGCTGTCTCTGCTTGGAGATCCAGAGTCTTCCCTCAGAGTCATTTGCCATCAGGAAGCCCTCAAAGGAGTGTGAGTCTTGAAAGACTGGATTAGAATTGCAAAGAACATGATAGGAAAAATTTTGATTATGTTATTTTAAGGGGGTTCTTTGGTGTTATTGACAAATGTAAGGATTTTGGTGATTGAAAACCTTTTCTAGGGCTAATGCAGCAAGGATCTTGATCAGAGGTCAGCAAACTTTTTCAGCAGGGGGCCAGTCCACTGTCCCTCAGACCTTGGGGGGGGGGCGGACTATATTTGGGTGGGGGGGAAATGAACGAATTCCTATGACCCACAAATAACCCAGAGATGCATTTAAAATAAAAGCACACATTCTACTCAGGTATAGAAACACACCAATTCCCGGACCGTCCGCGGGCCGGATTGAGAAGACGATTGGGCCGGATCCGGCCCCCGGGCCTTAGCTTGCCTTCCCATGATCTGAACCAACAAGGTGATCCATACAAACGAATTTTTAACAAGCCCATGGGGGAAAAGGGGGCTATTGCGAACAAGTATTTAAACTGGAATTGGGGGGTTGGAGTGAGGTCAGGAGGGTGTCTCCCCTGCCTCTCAAACGCAGAAAAAGCCAATTGCGGCATTCCTATCCCGGAAAGAGATCTTCTCTGAGCCCAATAGCCCACTCCCCAATGCAGGAGAAGAAGTCAAGTTGTTTAGTTGCCAAAGGTTTCTTTATCACCAGTTTCCTTCCTTGGACTGAAACTAGGTCCTTCTCGGGGATGGGGGGGGGGGTTTGATTTAAAAGAAAGGGAGCCAGAATGATCTGTAGGCATTTCCTGTTTTCACTCCCTTCATTGCTGCAAAAAGAGGTCCTGTAAAGGGGAGGAAGAGAAGATCAGGCGGAAGGTACTTACCTTACCTTCCTTCTTGATCCGACGGGGCGGGAGGAAGGGCGCTCTGAACTCCAGGCAGCAGGGCAGGCAGCAGCCACCAGGCTCAGGCAGGCAGTGGCCCAGCCAGGCAGCAGCCACCAGGCTCAGGCAGGCAGTGGCCCAGCCAGGCAGCAGACACCAGGCTCAGACAGGCAGTGGCCCAGCCAGGCAGCAGCCACCAGGCTCAGGCAGGCAGTGGCCCAGCCAGGCAGCAGACACCAGGCTCAGGCAGGCAGTGGCACAGCCAGGCAGCAGCCACCAGGCTCAGGAAGGCAGAGGCCCAGGCAGGCAGCAGTCACCAGGCTCAGGCAAGCAGAGGCCCAGCCAGGCAGCAGCCACCAGGCTCAGGCAGGCAGCGGCCCAGCCAGGCAGCAGACACCAGGCTCAGGCAAGCAGCGGCCCAGCCAGGCAGCAGTCACCAGGCTCAAGCAGGCAGTGGCCCAGGCAGGTAGCAGCCACCAGGCTCAGGCAGGCAACAGCTCAGGCAGGTAGCGGCCCAGGCAGGCAGCAGCCACCAGGCTCAGGCAGGCAGCGGCCCAGGCAGGCAGCAGTCACCAGGCTCAAGCAGCCACCAGGCTCAGGCAAGCAGCGGCCCAGCCAGGCGACAGACACCAGGCTCAGGCAGGCAGCGGCCCAGCCAGGCAGCAGCCACCAGGCTCAGGCAGGCAGCGGCCCAGGCAGGCAGCAGTCGCCAGGCTCAGGCAAGCAGAGGCCCAGGCAGGCAGCAGACACCAGGCTCAGGCAGGCGGCAGCCACCAGGCTCAGGCAGGCAGTGGCCCAGTCAGGCAGCAGCCACCAGGCTCAGGCAAGCAGAGGCCCAGCCAGGCAGCAGACACCAGGCTCAGGCAGGCAGTGGCCCAGGCAGGCAGCAGCCACCAGGCTCAGGCAGGCAGCGTCCCAGGCAGGCAGCTGCCACCAGGCTCAGGCAAGCAGCGGCCCAGGCAGGCAGCAGACACCAGGCTCAGGCAAGCAGCGGCCCAGGCAGGCAGCAGACACCAGGCTCAGGCAAGCAGCGGCCCAGCCAGGCGGCAGCCACCAGGCTCAGGCAGGCAGCGGCCCAGGCAGGCGGCAGCCACCAGGCTCAGGCAGGCAGCAGGCACCAGGCTCAGGCAAGCAGCGGCCCAGCCAGGCAGCAGACACCAGGCTGGGTCAGCAACCACACTACCTGGGGTGTACGAGACCTCCATATCTTTCTGGTATAATTGCTCTGTGTATTCTTGTATTCTGCGGTCCTTTCCACTTTTGTCCTTTATTATGGTAATCTTTGTACGAAATGATCCTTTCATATCTCCAATTTTCTTTGTTCTGTTTTTTCTTTGTTCTGTTTTCACAGGAAATTGATGACATCATCCCACTCCTCTGCTCCCTCTCCCTTCAGCCCCCTCCACCCCTTCCCTCCTCCCTCACCTTGCCCCCACCACCGCTTAATCCACCCTCCCTCAATTTGCCCCCTCCACCCCTTCCCTCCTCCCTCACCTTGCCCCGTCACCCCCTGAAACGCCCCCTTTCCATGTCCCCTTGCCCCCTCTTCAAGAAACCCTTCATTTCCCTTCAAGAGACCCCTGCCCCCATCCCAGCTCTGTCCCCTCCCCCCCTTAATACCTCTCTTAACCTGCCCCCTCCCTCCCTGGTACCTTCCCATGTGCCCCGTCCCTCCCTTAAACGACCCCATGCCCTGCCCCCTTGCCCTCTGAGCCCTCCCTCTAAAATACCCTCCTTTAACCTGCCCCCTCCCCCCCAAAATCACTCCCTAATCCTGCCTCGTGGATACACCCCAGAAATATGGAGTGAATATGACGACTAACCGGTGTGAATAACCCGAGCTGGGCCAGCATCACCTATGGAGTGTTTCTCTGCATTGACTGCTCTGGGGTTCACCGGTCCACAGAGCTTGATTTCAACTGGAGCTGGTTTCAGCAAGTGGGTAGCAATGCCAATGTGACTGCCTTTTCCCGCCAGTATGGTTGCAGCACCACAGATGCCAGTGCCAAGTATATTAGCCCAGGTGTACCGGGAGAAGATCCGGCAGCTGGCAGCTGCTGCGATGGCCAACTATGGGAATGATCTCCTGTTTGATGGGCTGAGTGGAACTCCAGGGTACTCCCCAGAAAAGAGTGATGCCGATTTCTTCTTGGAACATACACAGGGCTTGTAATACCTGGGATGTGGCTGAAACAGGCCAGAGCACAGTGGAGCCTTCACTAGAATTGGAGAGAACAGCAAAGTCTCCTGAGAAGAATGAAGCTCAGCAGCCTGACCAGGGTCCATCTATCGACCTGCTGAGCACTTCTCCTAAGGGGTCTCTTGAAATAAAACCTTCACTCATTGGAAAGAAGAAGCCAGGTGCTACAAAGAAAGGGCTGGGGGCCAAACAGGATCTTGGAGCTCAAAAAGTGAGCAGCCAGAGTTTCACTGAAATTGAACGACAGACCCAAGTGGCTGAAAAGATGAGGGAATAGAGCCCACTTGAGATGACTGAAAAATACTGAGGCCCAACAAGATGGTGGTGCAGGGCAAATGGTGGCAGATGGAAGCGAGGTTTAACAAAATCAACGGGCAGTTACGGACATCATTTCCCACCCATATTTATACAACTTTTGAATTTGTTTTTGTTTTGTTTTTTGGTCACATTTCCTTGTGGCAAGGAGTTCCATAGCTCAGCTTTTCTCAGGCTAAGTACAGACATTTTCTCTGAAGGGATTGTGACTCAGCCTCCGCGTTTTAGGCAGAACTTCCTGATCTAGAAGCTTCTAGTAAAGAAGTCTTTTCCTTTGCATTATCCCCTTCCTATTCCACATTAAAAAAAAACTTCAGTCATGGGTATTTCATTTTTGTTATTATGAGAGGCAGGTGTAACAAATAGATGTAAGGCTTCACTGTAGTAAATAAATATTATGATACTGTAGTTAGAAGTTGACATGGTGTACTGGTCATATTTACACTATTATTTTGGTGCTACAGTGGATGCTCCGGTTGCGAACGTGATCCGTGCAGGAGGCACGTTCACAACCCACAGGGTTCACAATGCGTGGGTCGCGATTCAGTGCTTCTGCGCATGCGGAAAGCACGGAAACCCGGAAGTCACCCGTTCCGGTACTTCTGGGTTCGGTGCGGTGCGCACCCCGAAAATGCACAACCTGAAGCTCCCTGAAGGCACGCTTTTGCACGTGCGCAAAGCGCCAATAGAGCGATTCTGCGCAAGCTGCGCAGATCGATTCTGCGCATCTGAGATTAGACCCTTGTCCCAGTTGGAGGATCAGAAGGAGTGACTTATCAGTACCACTATTTCTTTTTTTAACCACCCTCAATCATATTTTCACCATACCCTCCAACATTTATCTGATGAAAATGAGGATGCCCAGTGCTATTTTTCTAGAAAAAGAGGTGCCAGAAGTCACCATGAACATCTCCCTTGTTCTCTTAGAATGGCAAAGGTGCTGGAACTGAGTCCCAGTGCGTTCCGGCTGAAAAAAGAGCCCTGGGGATGTCCTGTTCCATACCCTCCAACATGTTTCTATTGAAAATAGGTATGTCCTCTCATATGCGGGCGGCACTTTGGTCTAAACCACTGTGCCTCAAATCCACATGACGGGGTGAGCTCCCATTGCTCTATCCCAGCTCCTGCCAACATAGCAGTTCAAAAGCACGCCAGTGCAAGTATGGGTACCACTGCGGAGGGAAGGTAAACAGCGTTTCTGTGCGCTCTGGTTTCTGTCACAGTGTTCCGCCTGGCAAATCATTGAGATCAGATCCCAGCCTTGCAAACTGGCACAGGGCTGGGCAGGGCAGGGCAGAGCAGAGCAGAGCAACACCCCACAGAAAAATGTGTCTAGAGCCAATACCCCAGGAGCCCCCACCCACATTCTACAACCCTGTTAAAATCTAATGGAGGATTCCATTGTTGAGCTATATTTCAAACAGTGACAATCCGGACAGAAAAGTTGTGTAGCTCAAGAAGTGTTTTTTTGGTTTATTTTTGAAGTTTTTGAGCGGGGGGGGGGGGGGAGGGAATGACAGTGCTGCCATAAGTTGCCATGTATGTCTGGATTTTCCCAGATTTTTTTTTGTATGTGTGTGTGATTTCCACATGGACACTGCTTCCGACTGCAGTATTCCGAATATGTCCGGGAAATTTTGGATGTATGGCAACCCTAAACTAGCAGAACAAAGGAAGTTGCTCTGTGTTAGAGTGGGGTAAATGGGAGAGTCCACCACCTTTTGTTGGAATTTGTTTTACTGTCGGACAGCTTTGTCAGAAAGTTCTTCCTGATGTTTAGCCAGAATCTCCTTGTTCCCTCTTCCATGTGACATTCCTTTAGATATTTGAAGATGACATTATACTTCTGTTGATGCAGCCTAAAATAGCAGTAGTCCCGTCCCCCGTCCCCCCCGCTGCACCACACTGTTGACTCACTGACTAACCCTTCCTGTTTGCTATCATCTGCAGAGTTGATTAGCATCCCCTCAATTCCTCTGTCCAGGTCCTTTCTTTCTTTCTTATATTTATTTTTAATTTATATACCACTTTATATTTTTAATACAGCATATTAAAATCAATCAATCAATCAAACATTAGCTGGGCGATGTTCCTCCGGCCTCATGAGGAGCCTCTGTCTAGGGCTGGGTGAGTCTGGGCCTCGCCCCCTAGGCCAGGAGGAAAGGACCTTGCAGGGAGCGGCCCTCCCACCGCATAGCCAAGCCATGTTCTTCCGGCCTCATGAGGAGCCTCTTCAGAAGGGCTGGTGAGCGTGGGCTCCGCCCGCTAGGCCAGATGGTTATAAATATGTTGAACAACAACGGCTTCAGGACAAAACTCTGTGGCACCCCACCAGTCACTTTTTCCCAGCACTCTTTGGATTTGATTTGGACAGTGAAGAAGCTACAAATCCAGCTAAGTTACCTTGCGCAGCCCACCTTTTACTCTATATCATAAAAACGTCTCTGCTGTTTGCCATTCCAAACAGGGACGTAGCCAGAATCAAAATTAGGGGGGGCAAGGGGCAAGGGGCAAGGGGCGGGGCCAAGGCACGGGGGAGGGGCCACAGTGGGGCAAGGAAAGCCATGGGCGTTCAGGGGCGAGGGGGCGCCAGGATCAGCCCGAAATCGGGCTGCTCCAACCCCCCTCCTCCCCCTCCGCGATCGGCAGGGGCGAGGGGGCGCCAAGATCAGCCCGAAATCGGGCTGTTCCGATCCCCTCCTCCCCCTCCGCGATCGGCAGGGGCAGGTGGAGGGAAAGCTGGCTTTCCCTCCACCCGCCCCACAGCCAGCAAGGGAGAAGGGAGATGTCCCTTCTAGCCGGCTGGCTGTGGGGCGGGTGGAGGGAAAGCCCCAGAGCGTTTGGCAAAGCGTTTGGCTGCCTTTCCTGCCCGCACTTCTTACCTGCCGTACTTCCCAACCTACATACCTGTTCCTGACCTCACCTGACGCCCTGCCCTGCTCCCAGCTTTGGCTGCTTCGGACTGTCTCAACCCTGAACCTTTGAGCCACGGACCGGACTTTGACTGCACCTCTTGGGTAACCCTAGGGACCAGCACATAAGCACTCTCAGAAGATTTAGTAGTTCAAGCAGACCTGATCTACAGAGCCCAATGAGTTTTGACTCACTGAAATTAATGGATACAGGTAGGTAGCCGTGTTGGTCTGAGTCGAAACAAAATAAAATAAAAAATCCTTCAGTAGCACCTTAAAGACCAACTAAGTTTTTATTTTGGAATGAGCTTTCGTGTGCGTGCACACTTCATCAGATACACTGAAACAGAAGTAACCAGACCCTTGTGTATATTCAGAGGGTGGGGGTGATGGGAATGGGTGATGGGCTGATAGGTGGTTGCAACTGGACAATGACAGCTCCCTTTCTCAAGCTCTGGGAGGAAGACCTTTCATTGCCTACAGACAGCCACCCAATCTTAAACAACTCCTCACCCACAATAATACAACCACCAGACTTAACATGGACACTGGTACCAGAGCCTGCAATAAACCCAGATGCCAACTTTGCTGCCACATACACCCGGACAACACCATTACTGGCCCCAACAACATCCAACATGCCATCTCAGGACTATTTAATTGCTCATCTTCTAACATTGTGTATGCCATCAAATGCCAACAGTGCCCTTCAGCTCTCTATATTGGACAAACAGGCCAAACCCTACGCCAAAGGATAAATGGACATAAATCTGACATCAGGAACCACAAGACAGAGAAACCAGTAGGAGAACACTTCACTCTCCCAGGACATTCTATACAAGATCTCAAAGCAGCTGCTTTATTACAGAAAATTTTCAGAAACAGACTGGAAAGAGAAGTTGCTGAATTGCAACTCATTAGCAAGCTTAAAACCATGGAGCCACCTGGAATGAACAGAGACATAGGATTCTTATCTCATTATACATGATCAAGCTTTCCTTAGCACCTCAGCCCTTGCTTCCCCCCCCCCCCGCAAGACCTATTGCAGTCATTAACAGTCGTTAAGAGTCATCAACAGGTTTACCACTCCTATCAGCCCATCACCCACCCCCACCCTCTGAATATACATAAGGGTCTGCCTACTTCTGTTTCAGTGTATCTGATGAAGTGTGCATGCACATGAAAGCTCATACCAAAATAAAAACTTAGTTGGTCTTTAAGGTGCTACTGAAGGATTTTTTTATTTTGAAATTAATGGAAACGTAGAAGTTTGAAATTAATGGTTTGTGTGCCAATGGATTTACCCCATGTTATTAGTGGAAATGTGTGTGTGTGTGGCATTTGAATTTTATGCCTCAGGGACCAAAATGTATTGGGATGATATTAGTATCAGATTGTAAAGAGGCAGAGATGGATTATTAGAGTTTGTTGTAATAAAGCACATGGGAATGGTAAACCCAAGATCACTCCATGCAAGGGCAGCCCAGCCCGTTTCGCCACCAGAGGTGAAATGGGAAAGTGGTCCATGGTCCCCACCCCCCACGCTGAAGTCTCACTTATCAGGGTCACTGCAGCTTCCGGCGAGATTTTGTGAGAGTCCCCAGTGAGATTTTGCCAGAAGCCACGGCAGCTGCCACGGACATGGGACCCCGGCGGTTGGGTGTGGCAACCACGGAGGCACTGCCCAGTAGGATTCCAGCACCCGAGGCGCATACCTGCCAAGTTCCTCTCTGAAAAATAAGGGACCGGACTGAAAGTAACATACCGGAAGTAGCGCGGCGGCCATTTTGGAACTGGGCGGAGCATGCTCAGAAGTGACTTTTGATGCTGCTGTGCCCAGTTCCAAAATGGCCGCCACACCAGAAGTTGCGCTGCAGCCATTTTGGAACTGGGCATAGCAGCATCAAAAGTCACTTCTGAGCATGCTCCGCCCAGTTCCAAAATGGCCGCCGCGCCAGAATAAACCAGGAAAAAACAAAAATTCCGTTTTTTCGTCTGGGGACAGCTGGAAAAATGGGGTTTCCCGGGGAAAACAGGAGACTTGGCAGCTATGCTGAGGCGGGCTACTTCACTCCACCTCATGAGTGGGCCGGCCCTGGCTCCCTAAAAAGCCCTCCTGCCGCCAGTGAAATTTCCAATAGCTTTAAACACTTTGGACCAATTTGGAGATGACTCCAGTTGTACTATAGCAGGCATGGCCAACAGGTAGATCGGGATCTACTGGTAGATCCTCAGGACGTTTCTGGTAGATCCCAGGTAGATTGTGGGTTCCTTAGTGATCGCCAGCCTAAAAGAAAAGAAAGAGCTCTCCCCCTAAAAAAACAACCTCAAGAACTCTTGTCTCTCCCCCACAAAAAAGCTCAATAACCTTGAGCAATTGCAGGGAGAGCTCCTTCCCTCTTCTCGATACTGAGCTTACCAGTATGTGTGTGATTGTGTTAGTGCGTTGCACAGAATGGCTGGATTGCTCCCTGTCCCTCTTGCCTGCCTAGAGCTCCCCAGCTCCTCCTCCCTCATCAGCTAGCGAGAGAGGGGTGGGTGGGTGCCCCTAGCTGAGGGGGTGGGGAGAGAGAGAGAGAGCGCGTGCGCGTAACGTTCAAACATGACAGATGAGCACCTTAAGGATTCCCTGAAGCTGGCCCTGACACAGTACTCGTCTGATATTGAACAGTTGGTTACCAAAATGGTGGTGCAGGTGTCACACTAACAATGGATGAAGGCATGTATTTTTAAAGAAATCTTGATAGGTAGGTTAATGGAGTGGGTCAAGGAGTTTGTGCGGCGTACAGTTTTGTGAGTGCTTTTATGCAATTCTCTCCCAAGAAATCTCTAAAAAGTTTCTGTTGTCCCCCGTAAGAAAAGTATTTGGGCACTGCTCCCCCCAAAAAGGTTGCCAAATCTGGTCACCCCCCTTTCCTTCTCCCTAAAAAAAGCTCAACAACTTTGAGCCGAACCCCCCAAAATGGGGGTAGATCACCACCAGATTTTGATTCTGAAAGTAGATCACAGTCTCTTGGGAGTTGGCCACCCCTGTACTATAGGATGGTTTGAACATTTAAATAAATAACTAATACAGTCCATTTTTTTAAGGGGGGGTATGGGTTGGCTAGATTTTCCTTTCACATTCAAGAGCCCTCAATCATTTTAATCAAAAGTATATTTGCACACACTAGCAGAATCCAATGATCATGCTATTTTCAGATCTGAGTTTGTCAAATCCCACATGGTCAGAGGTATTACTATTTATTATTGCAAAACTGGGGAAAATTGGAAACCAATATACCAGATTGAAAAAACATGGAACGCCCTTCCACCAGATGTCAAAGAAATAAACAACTATCTAACTTTTAGAAGACATCTGAAGGCAGCCCTGCTTAAGGAAACTTTTCATATTTGACGAATTATTGTATTTTAATATTTTGCTGGAAGCCACCCAGAGTGGCTGGGTAAACCCAGCCAGATGGGTGGGGAATAATAATAATAATAATAATAATAATAATAATAATAATAATATAATTGTTATTACTAGTATGATCAAATATTTATATTTTTGTTTCCAAAAACGAATTAAAGGAAGACATTCTACAGTAATGTTAAAGCAGTTATAAAACTGTTCAGTGTTAAAAACAGTTAAAACCGATCACAGTCACAGGAATACTTTGTGTCTTCAAAAACACATCTCAGATGTCTAATGCTGTCTGTCAGGGCCAAACCAGACAATATGCCAGCTATGTATCTGTGGCCTTAAGAGCAATTGTTTTATGAATGTTGTTAGCACAGGAGGCCTGGTCTACAGCTAGCACTGCACTTTGCAGTGGACACAGCTGGCTTATGAACTAAGGTTGCCACAGTTCAAGAAGGATACTGACAAGCTGGAACGTGTCCAGAGGAGGGCAACCAAAATGGTCAAAGGCCTGGAAACGATGCCTTATGAGGAACGGCTTAGGGAGCTGGGTATGTTTAGCCTGGAGAAGAGAAGGTTAAGGGGTGATATGATAGCCATGTTCAAATATATAAAAGGATGTCATATAGAGGAGGGAGAAAGGTTGTTGTCTGCTGCTCCAGAGAAGTCGACATAGAGCAATGGATTCAAACTACAAGAAAGAAGCTTCCACCTAAACATTAGGAAGAACTTCCTGACAGTAAGAGCTGTTCAGCAGTGGAATTTGCTACCAAGGAGTGTGGTGGAGTCTCCTTCTTTGGAGGTCTTTAAGCAGAGGCTTGACAGCCATATGTCAAGAATGCTTTGATGGTGTTTCCTGCTTGGCAGGGGGTTGGATGGCCCTTGTGGTCTCTTCCAACTCTATGATTCTATGATTTTGTTCTCAATGAATCCGGGGACACTTTTCAACTTCCTACTAAATAGATGGATTTTGTCAGGGGACTGATTTGTAAATCTGGGGACTGTCCCCGGGAAACGGGGACGACTGGTAACCTTCTTATAAGCAAAACTTTTTAAAAGTTTAAAGTGAAAGGGGGGAAAGGTCAGGTGACTTAGGGTCCACTGTGAAAGATCCAGGGCACCCCCTCAACAGTGCCCCTGGTCTGTATAGCTGTATAGTCAGTATAGCTAAAACATGCTGCGTTCTCTTAGATCAGAAAGCACCCTAAGTAGGAATCTGTTTGGATTTAATTTACCTGTATATAAGCCTTGAGTGGCTCCAGCGAATGAAGCAGGTTCAGCTCTTTCCCTTGGTGACAGAAGGGGGGCTGAGAGTATTTGATGAGGTCATCTGAGAAATCAGTGCTGGTGTTGCAAGCTGCATTCCTGTTTATCCAGCATTCTTGCTTTGAACAGAAATATATGACCAAAAGCAGAATTAATTTTGACTAAAGGAAGTACCATATTCATTTTAAACGCCTATTTCTGGAGTAGGCAAAAACTCTGATGGGAGAGAGTAGGGAGAAAACCTTTGATGGGAGAGAGTAGGGAGAAAACCTTCCTATGTTTATTAAGATAATGCTTCGGAAGACTGAAGGAACAAGTCGCTGGGAAGCCATGAAGTGATTCAAGCAATGTCATCTGGTTATCTTCGAGATCAAAAAGTAAATTTTGTGAATAAGAGTTTGGAGTCAGTGGTGGTGGGGATGATTTCGGATGCAGAAGAGATTACTGGTGATTCGGAACAGATAAAATAAAGCACTTCACACAGTGCATGTTTAATCTGAGGAATTTGCTCCCACAAGATATGGCGATAGCTTTATCCTCCATAAATTTGTGTAAACTAGAGACTATGTCCTAATGGCTATGTGAAACCTGCCAATTGCTGTGAGCAGCAAGAGCAGAAGGGCTTGGCCACCATGGAAAAAGATGCTGAATTAGGTTAAGTCTTTGGTCTTACGCCAGCCCAGGTATTTTTTCCTTTTCCATTGGTGGATTTAAAGTCTGCCTACAAATCTTCTACTTTCACTCTTTGCATCTTCAAAGTCTTGATGGGCACTGTGTCAAAGGAGGGAGGAAGCACAAGTTGCTCCATTTTAAAATAAAAGAACATCAGCATCTGTCAGTGAGGATTTATAAGCAGGCCTAACAGGTAAACAAAATGTACTTTGAAAGATAATGCTATTTAATTGTGATCCCGTGCAGGCTGTTTCTGGAGAGTCTGTTTCTGGAGAGTAATCGGCAACATCCCATCTAAACAAAACGTTATCTTTGTTTACTATACTTATCTTGTTCGTTAATTGATCCAGTGTTGAGTGTCTCAGTGAACAAGACTCCAATTAAAGCCTTTCGCCTATAATTTGCTTAGCTCAGATTAAGACGCAAAAGACAGCTGGAGAAAGCAGCACCAAAATGCTTCGGATGCTGAGCATCCTGGTGGTGTCAGGAGATTCATTACCAAAGCATTCCTTGTATGCAAAGCTCTTCACAAGCAGGTCAACTGCTTTGGAATAAAACAACACACCCCACCCCTTCAGGAGCTCCAGAAATTCTTAAAATTAAAAACGCTTTGTTCTTAAAATATAAGCAACTCAAAAACCAGCTTGAAAAGGCTGTAGAGGAATTTTCATTATTATTAACTAAGATGATATTACCATTACAATTCAAGCACCTGAAGGGGTTTCTCCTCCAAAATGTGTTGAAACTATGGAAACTAAGTTGGGAATCAGTGAGCAAAACCATTCCCTATGAAGCCTGTGCTCTTTTTCATAGGAACCAACTCCTAGAGGCTGAGGGGTCTTCGCCCTCCCCAATAAAATATTTGAGGGGGCTGCGCCACCCCCCCCCCAGTTGATGGACATTGCTATTCAAATGGTGTGTGCACACTGTGGCACCAAACTGGGAGGGGTAGCTAATGCAGCGGAAGACAGAATCAGGATTCGAGATGACCTTAGCAGATTGGAGAACTTTGGCCCAAACTAACAAAATGAATTTCAATAGCGGCAGATGTAAGGTTCTGCACTTAGGTAGAACCCTAACTTCTTTATCTGGTAGAATCCTCCTACAGGAGTAGCCAGGGTAAGGGTAAGCTATTGGGGGGAAACAACAGCCAGGGAGGGATTCCAGAAATTGAGGAAACTGAACATCTGGTGCCTTCACCATGCAGATGTTGGTAAATGCTGAAGATGTATCTCTTTTGCACTGGACTTTGAGGCCTGAAATGTGCGTTTTCGAGACCTATCCATTTTATGTGTGTGTAATTTGTTTTAACTCTTCTTAGTACTGAATTTTAATAGTTGCAATCCACCCTGGGATCTGCGCTGGAAAGAGCAGGTAATTAATAATAATAAAGGTGATTAATAATAATAAATCTAGTTACGATGCCATATGGAAGAAAAAAGGCACGGTGATTTTACAGCTGCTGTTAAGCCTGATAGTAATTGTCACTAAAACCTTAAGTTTTGTCTGTGCTTGGACCAACCACTGCACATCTATAGTGTGACAATCTCACATGATAAGTCACGTCAGAGAAAATGTTTTTATCTCACAAAATGTTTGTGCAAAAACTTGTAAGTTAGATAAAGTCTCCTTAGGCCTTGTGGGCTGCAGGATCAGTCTTCTGCTCTTGCAAAGGTATCTCATTTGTACTTGGGCTTGACTTTTAGGTGTTTGTTGTGGTGGTGCTGGAAATTTTTAAGGGGACAGAAATGTCTCCGTTTGTGACTGTTTTGCCTGTAACCTAGAACTGATAAAACCTGTCTTCTGGTAGGATCATGATGATGCTGTACCTAAAGGTATAACTACTTAAACAAGATTAGAACAGAGTCCTGAAAATAATTTTAATTCATTTCTCAATCGCATTTACATTCTCTTTTCAAACATCCTCTTAGGAAAATGGTCCCTTAGAGAAACACACACACCCTTTAACTGTTCTTGTTATTGTTTGTGACTCCTTATTATCCACACTCAGGAATTCTTTGGGTCTCATTAATACGAAAGACAGCCTTCTTTAGCCCGTCTTTTTAAAACTGTCAGATAATTACACAGTTGGCTTTAGAGTTTAACTTGTCAAAGGAGTTTTCATTACTTTGTTCCTTTTGGGCAACCTGCCCTATTGTGTTCCTGGAACACTAAACAGAACCTATATTAACTGTCAGTTAATTATACACCGTTTTTTTTCCTTCGGGTTTTACCAGTCAAAGGGGCAGGTAGGCAGCAATCCTATCATCTCAATCACTGTCTTTAGCCACAAAGGAATCAATAAAGATGAGTCACATAGTGTCACCTAGCGTCTGATACTCAAAGCCACCCATTCCTAATTGCCTTTAGAGATGAATGATAATGAAAACTTTGAAGTGATAATCAGTCTAATGAGTGGTCTTGCTGAGAGGGCAGATCATGTGTCAGTAGAGTTTGCAGATGCTTAAAGGCAAACAAAGCCCACTTTCCTTTTAGAGCTGAGAAGACCCTGGCGAGTCTGGTACCCAGAGGCCTGCACAATGGCAGAGACTGGCTCTCAGCGGGATGCTGAAGCCTGCGGATCACAACTGACTCCATCCATCTTGCTCTTTGCCTTTTAATCAACCCAGTCAGAGCAAACTCTCTTGGATCTTGCAGCGTAAGTCTAGAGTCTTGGCTTAACACGGGTTGTTTGGATCAGACCCGAGAAGCATGCAACACATTCCTTCTCTTTTGGGAAATGTTGGATTTAAGCAGTGGCGGAAATTTCGTGGCCAACGTTTGGGAAGCCTAACCGGTAGCAGTTGTGGCCTTAAATGCAGGAGAGCAGGGCAGCTATGTGACAAGAGAGAGACAATAAAAGGTCGTTCAAACTGCAGTGAAAACCAACATCAGCACAAAAAACAAAGGCGGTGTTTTGTTTGCTGAGGCTGAGGGGCTTTGTGTCACAATGCCTGAAAATGTGTCTTCGTTGTCGTGGGTCATATTTCCTTTTCATTTTCTTCTGTTTATGAATGGAAAGATAGGGAGCTTGAGAAGGCTGCTTCTAAAAAGTTTGAAGTAAGACTTTAAAAAGAACAATGAAAACATTTGGAAGTGTTATATACAGATTGCAAGTTCCTTTACCTCTTTAGCACAAGAGAGAAAACTAGTACAATTTCTGTCTTGGTTGCCAAAACATATTGGGATAGTCTTGGACTTTAAGTCAACAATTCATCATGAACTACGGTAATAAGAAAATTCCTTCAGTAGCACCTTAAAGACCAACTAAGTTTTTATTTTGGTATGAGCTTTCGTGTGCATGCACACTTCTTCAGATACACTTGAAACAGAAGAGCCAGACCCTTATGTATATACAGAGGGTGGTGGGGGTGGGTGGGAATGGGTGATGGGCTGATAGGAGTGGTAAACCTGTTGATGGCTGTTAACGACTGCTGATGACTGCAATTGGTCCTGCGGGGGGGGGGAGCAAGGGCTGAGGCGCCAAAGAAAGCTTGATCATGCATAATGAGATAAGAATCCTATGTCTTTGTTCATCCCAGGTGGCACCATGGTTTGAAGCTTGGTAATGAGTTGCAATTCAGCAACTTCTCTTTCCAGTCTGTTTCTGAAATTTTTCCGTAATAAAACAGCTGCTTTGAGATCTTGTATAGGATGTCCTGGGAGACTGAAGTGTTCTCCTACTGGTTTCTCTGTCTTGTGGTTCCTGATGTCAGATTTATGTCCATTTATCCTTTGGCATAGGGTTTGGCCTGTTTGTCCACTCCTATCAGCCCATCACCCATTCCCACCCACCCCCACCACCCTATATATATATATAGGGTCTGGCTCTTCTGTTTCAAGTGTATCTGAAGTCGTGTGCATGCACACGAAAGCTCATACCAAAATAAAAACTTAGTTGGTCTTTAAGGTGCTACTGAAGGAATTTTTTTTTTTTGCTTCGACTCAGACCAACACGGCTACCTACCTGTAACTAAGGTAATAAGAAGTTTTAAAAGCAACTCTATTCAAAGGAAAGTCCTACTGAGATTATTGGGATTCGCATCCCATGATTTCAGCCTAACACACAGGCTCACTGGGTTTGCTTTGAGGCACTTTTTTGCCCACTTCCATGTGGAACCCATTCTTGGTAATGGCTTCCCCATTTATGTATTAGGAAAAGCATAGCTGCCAAGTTATCCCTTTTTTTAAGGGATTTTCCCTTATGCTGAATAGGCTTCCTCGCGAGAAAAGGGAAAACTTGGCAGCTATGGAAAAGGAATGTCACATATATTATTTCTTATGGTTTTCTGCTCAGCCTTCAAACTGACTGACAGCGTAAACACCCCTGAATTTCTTTAGCTGCAGTGATGAAACCAGTGGTGTCATCGCCAGAGGCTTTCTGGAGAAAGTCCATTTGAGCCATAATATCAATGTTTGGCTGATGGGATTAATCAGTTCATGTTAACACAGTGATTATCATAAAGTAAAGGGGGAACATTTCAAAAGAACAATCCAGTCTGAGAAAGTGAAGCAAAATCATTTGTGCTTCCAGAGAGGTCATGGTTGAATTATCACAAAACTCTCTTTATTCAAAGCAGATGCTTATTATGATAAATTTAGTGTGAAAAGTGAAGCAAAATGCATATAAAAGACATTGTCTCCCCGATTATGTAATAAGAAACCACCTCATTATATATCCACCAAAGATGATTGTATTTTCCTAGGGGCTGTATAACTACAGTCTGCCAAAACCCTCTCACAGTCCTCTTCCAATATTTTATATGAAATACAATACTTCTGAGAATAAAGCCAAATGACCAGTAACAGAAGAATCTAAAATAAACATAATTTTTAAGAAGCAAATGGCATTTCTTACTGTCTCCATCATGTATATTCTTCCTAATAAGAAACGTTATTGTTAATATACATGCATGAAGACATGTTCGTTTTGCTTTCTGTTCTTGAGACTATAAAGCACATAGCAACCAGCCGAGAACATTTCCTTGTGCATTTTATAAAATGTTTGCATTGCATCCTATCAATGAGATGCATTTTAGAAGCGCAATGAATGCAACCCCACTTAGCTTCTTCTGCAGGCCACAACTAAACCTTCTGAAAGGCTCGTGGCAGCCACCAAAAACAGCAGCCTTATTGTGCGGCAATACAAAACATATGACATGGTGCTGTTGCACTGGGAATCTCTCCCCACCCCCAAAAGAGGCAGCCAATGAAGAGAAGTGCCCTGCCCAAAAATCTCATCAGATGTTTCAAATTATGTATGGGAGAAAGGAGAGTCTGCGGTGCTCTTTTCAGTGGCAGTACTATGCCCTAGCCCTAGTTTCAACCTTCAGCTGCACAACTATTTGTAAAAAGAAGTTTTACAGCCATTTTACTTTTCTTTGAGAAACAGTTCAGTAAATACCTGCCATAACCAGGAGGCTCATATTCTCGGGTTTGCAGGTTTGCAAAAGAGTGCCTGCTTGGTTTTTTTTTTGGCTTTTGGTTTTAATGTTTCTTGTTTTTTGTTTTAGCGCCCTCCAGTGTCTCCGCAGGTGTACTGATGGTTTCTTTTCAGCTTTGTTCAATTAATTTGAGGATCAGCAGTAGAGAGCATTCCCCCCCCCACACACACACATTTCTGTATGGCTTGCAAACTTTTGGAAGAATGCTGGAAAGAAAGCGAAGGCCGGATCTGCCACAAAGTTCTGTTGCACAGGGAAAGAGCACAGGAGGATAGTGAAGATGCTCAAGCCAAGAGGGTCCACTTCTCAGGTAAGCAATGGGGAAATTTGTCAGAGGAAAGTTGCAGCGGGGGGAGGCGTGGTGGCGGAGATTTCTCTGGTGCTGTGATCATCCCCTGGATAATTTTATATGGGGTTTGATTTTTTGCTATTAAAAAAGAAAAACGCAGAAGGTTGATTTTTCTCCCCCACCATTGCAGGAAATTTGCACCCTAAAGAAGCTGAGATTTCCATGGGCTGCTAAGAAGAACTCTTTGGTTCATTGGATGTTGATGCGTAGGATTTCTTCTCAAATGTCGCTGATATAAAGGAAGCCCGTGCTGTGATGAACTGATTGCTGAAAAGAAGGACTTGAAGTTCCTGCGAAGCCAAAGGTGGCCATCATCTTAACAGATGTGCTCAATTTTGAGTGTATTGATTTAACTGCATGAAATATGATACTGTATAAGCAAAGAACAGAAGGGGAGAGATTTGAATATTTACTGTGTAACTATTATACTAACTAAGGATAGGTACGCAATATTTTATTTGTATGGGACCAACTGGGGGAAAAAAGCTTACTTCCATCAACTAATCTTGTAGCACCTGAAGGCAAACAAATTTATTATGGCAGAAGCTTTTGTGGAATACTAAGGTAGATTTAACTGGATGCACATAGCGAGTGGACATGCTTTAAAATGTGCTGTGGCCATATGTGTAACCTACATATGAATTTTAGGATACTGTTGCTTCAGTACAAAGAGGGAGAAATTGGTCCTTGTGACAGCTTGAATAGAAATAGATGAGCTCATAGCAGTTACATCCTATGGGTAAGCATTTGAGTTAACAGGAGTAAAACTCATTCCTGATCCAGCCTTTGCGATCAACGACTGCTCTCTGTTTGCATTGCAGCAAAAGGATTCTAAAATTCAGATATTATCTGTTAGCTGTCTCCACAGCAAGTATGGGAAGCTGGTGAGCTTATTTATTCTGAACAAAAATTTGAGATATAAGCAAATACTATTCCTGTTTTTAACATGGATCATAGGTTTGAGAGACTGCTTCTATTTTAGAATAAATGTTGCTGTGGCAATTCTACCCTTGCTAATAGTCCTCCTTTTTAGTTCCAACACCAGACATTAGAGCAAATGTAGTATCAGCTTGGGGAGACTAAGACTGCATTGATTGATATATAAAACTCAAATTGAAATTTTGATTATTTTATCCAGAAAAACCAATAATGATAAAAGTTTTTAACACTTGTAAATGTGTACCCCTGCCATCATCACCATCATTATCCCACTACGATTTTTCACAGATTTTGCTGGTGTTTACAGCGATAAAAAGGATTGCAAAACATGTATGAAGAGAGATAACAGCAGGATATAAAAGTCTTGTTTCTCAATTCTCTTCATACTTAGAGCACAGACAGATGATTCCCCCCCCCAAAGCCCACATTTCACATTGGAAGTCTTCTGTGGTTTGACTGCACCTGGTGTTCTATGCAACCAGTCTTCCCAATAATCAGATAAATTTCATAATAAATTTTGTAATCTGCTTATGCAGTTTTCTCTTGCTGAAACTTTCCATTATTCATCGTGGTGTTTACCTCCTTAGACAATCCATCCTCTGGTATGACCATACTCATTAAACCCTTCGTGCTAATGACAAAAAAACTTGGTTCCTGCTATCACTGCATCTGTCTATTTTCAGTTGGAAGGATATTTGAAGCTGGACAGCTGGACAGTATCGTCTTCTGCATTTTAAAATAAGGACAAGGAAAAGGGGTTTTCTTGATGTAAGCATTTCAATCCAGCCCAATGCACACTGGAATGTGGACTGAAGTACAATTTCCACCGAAAGCCCTTCCTTGAGTTCTTAAAGTGCAGAACAGTTTCAAATGTGAATGATTTTTCCATATTAAATTACAAGTAACAGCAGGATATCTTTTGGGGGAAAGAAAAATAGCATTTAAAAAACAAAAAACAAAACATGCAATCTTATGAGAATAATGGAAAGACTCCCTTGTGGTAATACTTGTTAATACTTTTACTACGTTTTTTGTATGCTTGCATATGATTAGTTTCATGAATATGTGACAGAAACTGAAATTATGGAAATCTGAGGTAGAAGAATGTGGAAGCAAATGCTTTGAAACTACTCCATGACAGGACAAAGTAAACGGAAGTATTAAATCTGGAGGGGGGCTGGAAAGAGGTGGGGAACCGAGGAGAAAGGAAATGTACAGCACAACTCTATGCATGTTTACTTGGAAATAAGTCCCCATCTTCAACAGGACTTACTCCCAGAAAAGTGCGAGAGGAGTGGGCAGTGGGCAGACCCATTTTTTAGAGCTGCAATCCTAAGCTAGGTCTGCATACATTATGATTTGCCATGCCAAATACGGCCTACTAGTTGCGCATTGTGCCTGGCAACTCTGCTTCTGCAATCCCAGGCAACTCTTGTCAGGTCATCACAACTAGTTTGCGAGCCATGTTTAACTTGGTGGGTCACAAGTTTGCAGGCTTGATATAGTGCTGAAAATCTATAAGAAAAAGTGTGTGGAAGTTTAAAAGAAGATTTTTTTTAAAAAAAACAAAAAGCAAAGTATATGTACTGCATTAACTGTAAGGGGAAGTAGCTCACACATTATGTTTTTATTTATTCATGCTGGTAAGAATAAATTCAAAAGGCTGAGTTTTAACCCCTCATCAAAATGCATTTTTTTGCAGTTATTCTCCTGCTGAATACAATTTTGGCCCCCCCTTTTGATCTCTCCTGTTCGTTTCATCATCACAAGTACTTATAATTGACCTGTGTACAATTTAACACTCTTGCCACATACCTGTATCCCTCCTGCCACATTTAGTTTTTCCCCCCATGTTGTTTTTGACCTGTTACTAAGTTTTCTCTTACTTCTATCACAGTCATCCCTGCAAAAGGCCACATGTTAATAATAAAAAGTGGGGGACAAGGCAAAACAAAAAAAATTACATGAAATGTACAAGTAAAGTCATTTGGCTCCTTAGGAGAGGATGTGCTGGGTGTAGGCTTGGCATACGTCAGGAAAATTCCTGACATGTCCTTGTTTTGGGGTGTAAAAATGGCATCGGGGAATTTTGCTGAATTAGCAAAATGTCAGGGGAAACCTGGGTGTATGGCAAAGCGATGGAAAAGCAGTGGAAACAGCTCAAAAAGCTTAAAATCAAAAAGCTTGGGTTCCCCCCCCCCAAAAAAAAAGCTTAACAATTTTGGTGGGTGTCAGGATTTTTACTTTTTGAAATATGGCAACCCTAGATGTATGTTTTGGTAACTGTTTTGCTAGCAAGTTCAATCTCTGTATTGGGGAAAGAAGACTGATTTTTATATATATATAAAAACTCACACACCCCCCAAATCTTGGTCACTCTAGTGAGGTTGCCAAAATTTAGAGTAGCTGTAATTACATTTTCTATTGATGTTTAACTTACTTTTACTCTTGGAAACTGACATCCTTAGTTGATTTTTATTCAAAGTTTCCCCCAAAGGAATATGGAGAACATACACATAAAAGAGTTTGGCCTTTGAACACTTTTTTTTTGTTTTCCACATTAAAAGTTAAAAATATAAAACGTCCATGATTGCTAAAAGCAGTAGAGGCGGCAGTATGCATTGGCCATACTGTCGACTGAACAAAGCCAACCCAAACTTCACCCTCTAATGCAATTAGAAGACTATGATTGCTATATTGCTAAAGCTAAGTATGTCGCCATCTATTATTCTATTCCGTCCTGCCTGCCCATTTCGTCCCTGGAGGTGGGATTCCAAAGCCCCCTGCCTCCCACACCAAAGCCTTCCTTACCTGGGTTGTGCAGCAGTATAATAATAATAATAATAATAATAATAATAATAATAATAATAATTTATTATTTATACCCCGCCCATCTGGCTGGGTTTCCCCAGCCACTCTGGGCGGCTTCCAACTGAATATTAAAACAGTACAGCATTAAACATTAAAAACTTCCCTAAACAGGGCCGCCTTCAGTTGTCTTCTAAATGTCAGGTAGTTGTTCATCTCCCTGACCTCCGATGGAAGGGCGTTCCACAGGACGGGTGCCACTACCGAGAAGGCCCTCTGTCTGGTTCCCTGTAACCTCACTTCTCGCAATGAGGGAAGCGCCAGAAGGCCCTCGGTGCTGGATCTCAGTGTCCGGGCTGAATGGTGGGGGTGGAGATGCTCCTTCAGTGCCTGCAAGTTCCAGCAAGATCTTGTGTAGTGTATGAGATCTCACAAGATTTTGGTGAAATGTCACTGGACGCCACTGCTGCTGCTTCTCTGCCAGTGCTAGAGGTGGCAGGGCCCCCAAATCTTTGTGTTCTTCTGCCTGAAGCTGCTGCCTGAGTCGGCCTCATGGCCATAGCTGTCAACCCTCCCGTTTTTTGCGGGAAACTCCCCAGGGCCGGCCCTACGGCCAGGCTGGGTGGCGCAGGGCACCACGGCGCCGGCCCGCCAGGAGGCGCCGCGAGCTGCGCCCGCCCGCTGGCCGGTCTGCCACGCAGCTGCGCCCACGTCAACCACGCTGTGCCTGCCTGCCCGCCGCGCAGCAGTGCCTGTGGCAGCCGCGCTGCGCCCGCCTGCCCGCCTGCCCACCCATAGCTGCCAAGTATCCCGTATCCGCCGGGAAAACCCCTTTTTTCTCACCGTTTCCCGGCGGTCTCCCGTTTGGCAGAGAATCCCGGCATTGTCCCTTAAATTCGATTCTTCCTGGCGGCCATTTTTCTGGTGCCCCTTTGCCCTTCTATGGGCACCAGAAAATGGTGGTGCCGGCGCCGGAAGTCGCTTTTACGTGTTTCTGGTCATGCGCGGAAGCGACTTCCGGCGCTGGCGCCACCATTTTCTGGTGCCCATAGAAGGGCAAAGGGGCACCAGAAAAATGGCCGCCAGGAAGAATCGAATTTAAGGGACAATGCCGGTGGCGCTTCGCCCTTCTATGGGCACCAGAAAATGGTGGTGCCGGCGCCGGAAGTCGCTTTTACGTGTTTCTGGTCATGCGCGGAAGCGACTTCCGGCGCTGGCGCCGCCATTTTCTGGTGCCCATAGAAGGGCGAAGCGCCACCGGAAGTTGCGTCACGAAACTTCCGGTCGTGCGCGCGCTGCCGATCCCGGATCTTTACGATCCGGACTTGGCAGCTATGCTGCCCACCACACTGGAAAACAGGGGGGGCGCCGGAGGGGAAACGGGGCAGGGGGCGCCGGAGGGATCCGTCACTCCACGGCACCAGGGGCGCTTAAGACGGCCCTGAAACTCCCTTATTCCGAGCCGTTTCCCGCTGCTCCCCCAGATTATTGATATCCCTTAAAATTCCCAGATTTCAAAGGAAGCAACTCCTTTCCCTCCACCTGAAGGCCAAGGACTGGGAAGACCTCGCCTCTATGGGCAGCCTGACCCTATGGCTGCCCCATGTAAGCTGCTGCTGTGGGCTGCCCAAAAGATAGCTGGGTAGAAAAAGAAGTGTGCATGCACACGAAAGCTCATACCAATGACAAACTTAGTTGGTCCCTAAGGTGCTACTGGAAGGAATTTTTTTCATTTTGGATAGAATAACTTTAAACATGAAGAACTGCATCATGCCCAGCCTGGGAGTAATGATGCCAAAACGCATCCACTCTGCTTTCCTTTGAACCACATAGCAAAAGGGGGCGGGGGGCGGGGGGGCTGGTCGTCTAGGCTTGTGCTCCTAACAGGTCTCTGCAGCCACAGAAGGTGCTGTGATTCTCCAATACTCCATTGTCTCTTACGGATGCCAGTAACAACCAAGAAAATTACCTGCACTTCACCTGAAGGTCCCAGGGCATGAATTCTTCTCCCCACCACGCAGCGTTTTTCCCGGGGCTTAATTTATCCTGAGATATCACATAAATTTCTTCTGAAGCAATGTTTTTTAAACAAGATTTTATTATTCTCGGGTGTGTGAGTTGGCATGTATAGGTTTGGGGAGTGTGTTGTATGGAAAGTAATGCTAAAGCAAAATAATTAGTGCCAGTTCTATTCGTTTCGGACACCCTCAAGGCATGAGGCAACTGCTTTGGCTCTTCCCCCCAGGCTGCAGCGGAAGGAGAGATGGGGCAGGGCTGCTAACTCAATTGGCTCCTGTCCTTCAACTATCATCTTTTAGCTGCCATTCCACCTGGATGCAAACAGGAACTGGGAGTCAGCGCTCACTCCATCAGCTTTGGTTCAGCTGCCATGTGGCCCCTTCTGTCCCATCCCTCAGCTGTTTCCATTAAATTTGGTTATTGTAACCACTAGGTCCAGTCGTGACTGACTCTGGGGTTGCGCGCTCATCTCGCATTATTGGCCGAGGGAGCCGGCATACAGTTTCCAAGTCATGTGGCCAGCATGACAAAGCCGCTTCTGGCAAACCAGAGCAGCACATGGAAACGACGTTTACCTTCCCGCTGTAGCGGTTCCTATTTATCTACTTGCATTTTGACGTGTTTTCGAACTGCTAGGTTGGCAGGAGCTGGGACCGAGCAATGGGAACTCACCCCGTCACAGGGATTTGAACCGCCGACCTTCTGATCAGCAAGCCCTAGGCTCAGTGGTTTAACCACAGCGCCACCTGGGTCCCATTTGTAACCACTACACATCTCAAAAAACAACAACAACCCCTTTGCAACTTTTATTGGTGTCTGGATCTCCTTGTTTTCCTCTTCCTTCCCCTTCTCTTTTCCTTTTGTGCTGTACCTTTTAGATTGTGTGCAAGGAATGTGTTTCTGATCAGCATTCAGCGCAACTGCTTTAGCACTTGGTAAATTTTAGGAACTTTATAGATTAATCATTATCATCATATGCATGTTCAATTTACCACATAAAAACAAGGGGCACAGTCTTCTGCTAGGATCTTTTGTGCAAACCTCCTTGGTATAAAAAGGGGTTCTCTTGTGCAGTTCACATTTGCTCCAGTGAGGAGATGGTGGATCGTGTCCCCAGTACTGACTTCTAAGGTAACAGAATATCTTCTTTCCTGCATGCTCTGCACATATTTTTAGGGAGCTTGATTAGCACAAAGTTTGCCAATTTCCCCCAAATTTACGTGGGATTTCTTTTTCACTTTCATAAAGTTGCTGAGTTTATTTTGAATGTGGGCCAATGAATGTGTCTGATACTGCTTAGTCAAACAACCCAACAATTTCCAAATATGGCTTCTTTTGTTGACATGCCTTGATTACGAGTAAGTGGTATAAGCAAACTGCCTCAAAAAGAAGTTTTAAGCATTAGAATTCGACACATGTGAGCTGTTGTTCTTCTCATGCCAGGAAAGTATGGAACAAATAAAATATACTGAATATAACTTTATTACAGAATCAAGCCAAATTATGCCTGTCCCAGCAAGAATTTGCAAAAGCAAAGCAGCTTCGGTCTGAGTCATGACTTTTGTGCATCTGTGGTTGTCACTACAATACTGTAGCATGTTTCTCTTGGGGATACTTCTACCTGCAGTGCTTAGAGGGAAAGAATGTAGTTCATTGTGTATATGTGTGTTGAAGAAATATAGACCAAACTAAAAATCTCGAATTTCAAGGGGAGGCTTTTTTAAATAGCCATTATAAAAGAAGCCATAGTATATACTCCTAGAGTCTCTCTTCTCAAAACTAAGCTTTAAACCTTCACATCAAGGTACCTGTGGAAGTGCAAATCACATCTAAATGCAGTTACTGTACATAGGAAACCAAGATCAAGTTCAAACGCATCTGGGCACAAGTTTGAAAAAGCATTTTTAAAGCAGTTACAGTCTTCAAAGCTATCTCTCTCTCTCTCTCTCTCTCTCTCTCTCTCTCTCTCTCTCTCTCTCTCTCTCTCTCTCTCTGGGAGGACGGGGATCTGAAAGTATTATGTACCTAATAAGGTGGACCAGTTCAGTCATCTCCTCTGTAACCTTTAAAAAAAATTTTTTTATAGAGAAGCCTTTCTTCCTTTGGGCCAGAAATTGAGACAGGATTTTGCCACTGTATTGTCTATCATTATAACCTGAAAGAGCTGGTACTGCTGTAGTATTCTGGCTACAAACTTTATAAAACTACATATATTTTCAGGAAATTAATGTGTACGGTATGATCTTCCATGATATCTGAGTACAAGTTGTCCACTTGGATGAATATTAAAACTTTCCAAAATCCTGAAAGCATTGTTCCTGACTTCACTTTGCAAGAAACATGTGTGGTAATGGCCCAGTTTTCATTATAGCTAAACATACTCACAGCTTTGCTTCTCTTCCAGTCCTGCTGCTTTTAGCTACGCCATGATTTTGATCAGTCTTATGTCAAAACCTGGAGTTGTACTTGGTCTCTCTCAGACATACTGTGAGTGGTAAGCTAAGGATGAACCTTGACTACAGCTCATGACTTGTCTGGAGCAAAACAATGAGCCTGACTGCAGACATAGGTAAAAGGTAAAGGACCCCTGGATGGTTAAGCCCAGTCAAAGCTGACTATGGGGTTGCAGCATACATCTCGCTTTCAGGCCAAGGGAGCCGGCGTTTGTCCACAAGACGGCTTTCTGGGTCATGTGACCAGCATGACTAAACCGCTTCTGGCGCAATGGGACTCCGTGATGGAAACCAGAGCGCATGGAAATGCCGTTTACCTTCCCGCCACAGTGGTACCTATTTATCTACTTGCAATGGCAGGCTTTCGAACTGCTAGGTTGGCAGGAGCTGGGACAAAGCAACGGGAGCTCACTCCGTCGCATGGATTTGTGTTATGTACAGACATAACACTAAGCAAAAGGAACCACCGTAAGACCTGTGGGTTCAGGGCAGTATACAAATTTAATAAATAATGAAATAAGGATTGGAAAGTATCCATATAACACCAATTTTCAAAAAGGGATCCTGGGAATTACAGGCTGGTTAGCTTCATCTGTCCCAGGAAAACTTGTGGAAAGTATCATTGAAGATGCAATAATTAGTAAAATACTGCTTAAATGAAAAAGTGTTGTAGCACTTTAAAACTGAGGAGAAACAGTAAAACTCTGAAGTAAAGCTTACTTGAATATGGTATAAATTTGTACATCAAAATGTTGCTACAGGCAATGTTCTGTGCCCCCACGCACGTAAGTGAAATCACATAAAGTGGAGAGCACCCTCTAAACACTCTGCCACTCTCTCTTCAATCTATATCCACAACTAGAATTGAAGTTGGAGGACGTGTGGGAAAGCGGTTGCTGCTGCTGCTACTGCACTGCCCCACACATCAGCTGTTAGGCAGGGAGGTTGAGCAGCATAAGCAATGCCCTGCTGTGCCTCTGGTCTCTTTGGGTCTTCCTCTGCCCTCACTGATGGGTCTCCTCCTGGTCGGGTCTCCCTCCAAGCCACAAGGACTCTCCAGCTCTCTCCTGCCATGTTTGGGTATGAATTATTTCCCTGTGCCATTTGGTTTGTGAATAGTTAACTGAATGAAGGGGAAAGGTGGGCAAGGTCACCTCCACAACTGAGACCTAAGAAATACAACGTACAGGGTAATCTACAGATGGCAACCTGCCAAGGAACAGCTAAGCTGATACCATTACTAAGGTGGTGACTAGGTCCCTTGAGAAATGTCCCATTATGTATAGTTGACATTAGAGACCATTGCTTTTATAAGACACAGTATAATAATAATAAAGGTTAAATTGCAATGTGGACTCTTGTTGACATTCCATCGGCACTCAGTGGGCCTCAGTTAAAACTCAATGAACTGTCAGAGAGAGGGATGTGCCTGAAGCGTATCAAAAGGAAGACACAGCCCTGTATGAGTCAGCCTGGAGTTGGGAGAGGAAGCTGAGATCTGAGCAGCAGCAAGCAGTAACTGTCCAAGGATGGAGAGGTCAGGGTCGCAGTGGTGAACGTGAAACCCAGCTTGTAAGAAGAGCAGAAGTCAGATTGTCAGTGGTTCACAAAAGAGGTAACATTATAAAGCAAACATCAAAGTTTCATTTAACATCTAGCCTTGTAAATACATCCTATTATCAGATATAACAACAACAACAACAACAACAACAACAACAACAACAACAACAACAACAACAACATATTATTATTATTATTCATACCCCACCCATCTGGCTGGGTTTTCCCAGCCACTCTCAGCGGCTTCCAACAGAAAAATAAAATACAGTAATCTATTAAACATTAAAAGCCTCCCTGAACAGGGCTGCCTTCAGATGCCGTCTAAAAATCTGGTAGCTGTTTTCCTCTTTGACATCTGATGGGAGGGTGTTCCACAGGGTGGGTGCCACTACCAAGAAGGCCCTCTGCCTGGTTCCCTGCAACTTGGCTTCTGGCAACGAGGGAACCACCAGAAGGCCCTCGGTGTTGGACCTCAGTGTCCGGGCAGAACGATGGAGGTGGAGACGCTGCTTCAGGTATACTGGACCGAGGCCGTTTAGGACTTTAAAGGTCAGCACCAACACTTTGAATTGTGCTCGGAAACGTACTGGGAGCCAATGTAGATCTTTCAAGACCGGTGTTATGTGGTCTCGGCGGCTGCTCCCAGTCACCAGTCTAGCTGCCGCATTCTGGATTAGTTGTAGTTTCCGGGTCACCTTCAAAGGTAGCCCCACGTAGAGTGCATTGCAGTAGTCTAAGTGGGAGATAACCAGAGCATGCACCACTCTGGCGAGACAGTCTGCGGGCAGGTAGGGTCTCAGCCTGTGTACCGTACCAGATGGAGCTGATAGATAGTTGCCCTGGACACAGAATTGACCTGCGCCTCCATGGACAGCTGTGAGTCCAAAATGACTCCTAGGCTGTGCACCTGGTCCTTCAGGGGCACATAATAATAGTTTGGCTTTTCAGTTTAAGCCTCCTGGTCTGTTTGTCCCATAGTCTAAACCCAGCTACTGTATGATGTCTTAATAAGGGAGTATTTAGGACTAATTGGTGGCAGTGGAGATTTGTGGATGATGGGCAGTATACAAATTTAATAAATAATAATAATAATAATAATAATAAAGCAGGTGCTGCTTTTGGCTCAAGAGCTTGTTACTCAGCTCTGTTCTGTCCTACTATAAGTTGTCATAGAACTGCAAAGTTGGAAGGTCCAACCCCATAACAATGCAGGAGGAATATGAAGCTGTCCCATATGGGGATCGAACCAGCAACCAGCCATCCTACAGCAACCATCACTGAACCCAGGGCCAGATTTAGGTTTGATGAGGCCCTCAGCTACTGAAGGTAATGGGGCCCTTTATATGTCCAGCTGTCCTTTGTCAACAAATTGTCGGTGTTTTTTGTGTTGAATATACAGGTATGCTATTCATAGGAGCCTACACAGCACAAAACACTGTTGCTGCATGTACGTTTTATTTTATTTGTTTTTTTATCTTATATTTTGGAAATGTACGTCCAGGTTTTTTCCCCTTTGAATTTTTTTTGGGCCCCCAAGAGTGGGGCCCTAAAAGCTATAGCTTGTTTAGCTTACATGTAAATCCGACACTGACTGAACCCCCCGCTTTCCCCCTCAGCCCCGTTTCCGTAAAAGTCCGGCTCTTGGCCATAGCCCTGGATTCTCCTCAGGAGACCAAAGGGGGCAGCGGCGCCTTCTTCTCCATTCCTCCGGGGGGGGGGGTTGGGGACCGGGAATAATGAGGCGGAGAAGCCGGAAAATGAACGGGAGACTCCGGGGAGCGCTCCTAGGTCGCAGTGTGAGCGCTTTCCCATTTCTGCCGGGCGCTCCTCGAAAGCGAACCGGGACCCCCCCCCCTCCCAGTCCCCGGTCCTCCGACAAGAGAAGGCTGCATAGAAAGAAGGCTTCCTAGGCCGCCCTGAGCCGGCCAACCCGCAAGCGCCGGGCGGAGGCGGAACCTTCGCGCGCGGTCCCGGCTGACGAGGGGGACGCCTTTTCACGGAGGGACGCTTTCCGCCTCGCCATGGCGGTGGACATCACGCTGCTGTTCAAGGCGAGCGTGAAGACGGTGAAGACCCGGAACAAGGCCCTGGGGGTCCCGCTGGGCGGCAGCAGCAGCAGCAGCAGCGACAGTCCCCGCGACGACGCCCAGCTCCTGCTCAAGCGCGGAGGTGGGCAGCGCTCCAAAGGCGACTTCTCCAGCCGCGCCCGCGAAGTGGTGAGTGGAGCTGCCGGGGGGGGGGGCGAGCGAGGACGTGGCTGGGGGGGGGGCTCTCGCCTCTCACGGGCAAAGGCCTCGCTGACGACAAGGACAAGGGCAATTAAATTCAGAAAACAGTATCTGGCCGCGACACCACGGGCAGCAGCTCAGTTGAGGCTTATTTCCGAAACAAACCCGCCAGATGGGGGCATCTTGAGGCTGCGTATTCGGAAGTGAAGAAGCGGCACTCTGCACATGCTCGAAGTGCTCCTTTGTTCGCAGGTCGCTAGAGAGAGGGGTTGGAGTTCTGCTTGGGTAGGATCTGGAACACACTGAACACGCTGTGCTGGGTTGTGTTAAGAGGAAAAAAGAGGGGTGCGGAGTATGTTGAAGCATATTCTTTGCGGATCTGATCCTCTTGCATTACCCCCACCCCCACCCAGTGGTGGCTGTAAAGGAGGATGGGGTGTTATTTTTTATTTTTATACCCAGTGGTTCCCAGAGTGGAGAACAACATTAATCCGTATTACTGTATTACAAAAAAGTACAATACTGTACATAAAAATACATCTATCAAGACAATATAAAATAGAGGCAAGGTTTTCAATGGCCAACATCGGGGGGGGGGGATAGAGCAGCTTCAATAAGGTGCTATATATCAGAAGCAGTCTGTAAAACACTCTTGACACTAGCTGTGCCCATATGTGCCCATATGTCAACCCCACTAAATTTAATGGGATATAAGTTCAGGTTTGTGTTTATTATGGGATTGCAGCCTAAAGCACCTTGCAGAATAGGAGTGGGCTTTTGGAGAGTGAGAAACTCATCCATTGTGACAATTGTTTTTCTTCATCGCTGAAGAGGAAACTTGAACCAGGAATGGACAAAGGGGTTTACACAACATGTAAAAGTTGTACTGCAACATTATCATAATAGGCTTCTTGTTCAATGATTGAATTTGACATCAGTGATTTACATCACAGTCTTAAGCATTTCTACTTGGATGTTCCTCTGATCTAATGGGACCAACTGTAGAATAACTGTAGACATAACTGGATTGCAGCAGAGCTTTCCAAACTGTGTGTCACGACATGTTAGTGTGTCGGCTGCCGCAGGTGTATCGTGCGAATGCTCCCTGTATTCCTCCCACGTCTGGAAAGGGGTAGTTTAACCTCCAGTTTGCTAGTAAAACTGAATTACTGTGTCACAAAATGATGCATGTCTAAAAAGTGTGTCACCAACATGAAAAGTTTAGAAAGCTCTGGTGTAGGCTATGTTCTGCGTTCTGTTGGAGGCAGCAATGCTTCCGAATGCCAGTTGCTGGAAACCACAGGAGGGGAGAGTTGCTCTTGGGCTCATGTTCTTTTTGCAGATTCTCCACAGGGATATGGTGGGCCACTGTGAGAACAGGATGCTGGACTGGATGGGCCATATCCAGAAGGTTCTTATGTTCTAATGCAGAGATTTCCAAACTGTGGGTTGTGACACATTAGTGTGCCGCCTGCAGTGTGTAGGTGTGTAGCATGAATGCTCCCCACACTCGTTCTGGGGCTGGGAAGGGTTAGTTTAACCTCTGGTTTGCTTGTCGTTAGTGTCCGACTCTTCGTGACCCCATGGACCAGAGCACGCCAGACACTCCTGTCTTGCACTGCCTCCCGCAGTTTGGTCAAACTCAAGTTGGTAGCTTCGAGAACACTGTCCAACTGTCTTGTCCTCTGTTGTCCCCTTCTCCTTATGCCCTCAATCTTTCCCAACAACAGGCTCCAATACTTTGGCCACCTCATGAGAAGAAAAGACTCCCTGGAAAAGACCCTGATGTTGGGAAAGAGGACGACAGAGGACGAGATGGTTGGACAGTGTTCTCCAAGCTACGAACATGAGTCTGACCAAACTGCAGGAGGCAGTGGAAGACAGGAGTGCCTGGCGTGCTCTGGTCCATAGGGTCACGAAGAGTCGGACACAACTAAACGACTAAACAACAATAACATCCCTGATTCAGTGGCATGTGTAAATTGTGTGGAACAGAGTTTGCTGTCCTTGAATACATATGTATTTCTTTCAGTCTTGCCAGTGACAAGCTTATTGGTTCCTTGCTGTCTTACTAGAGACTATTTCCACTCCCTCTATACACTCCCATAGCCTCTTTCCACTGATGCATTAGGAATAGCAGCTTCTGTCCCAATGAAAGGGGCATTATCCACATATCATGCGCTAGAGCAGGCATCCCCAAACTGCGGCCCTCCAGATGTCTTGGCCTACAACTCCCATGATCCCTAGCTAACAGGACCAGTGGTTGGGGAAGATGGGAATTGTAGTACAAAACATGTGGAGGGCCGAAGTTTGGGGGTGCCTGCGCTAGAGCAAAAGGGTCAGTACAAATGCAGTAGAATATACAACTAAACTGTAATGCTTATTTTACTACTAATACTGTATATGGATTTCTAATGACATATTGTTTTATTTTGTCTTTTGCTGTAAACCATTAGAGCTGGGGGGTTTTCATAGTAGCAAAAGAGGGCAGCTATTAACATTGACTAATGGGAAAGTGTTGTCCTAATTAGTTCAGTTAATAAAAACTTTTTCTCCCACAATCCCTCACCAGCACTCCAATGTTGCTTATCTGTTAAGTGATGTATTTTAGTGTCAATATTTGCACTTCCTTTTCTTCTAATAGTTAATGCTAACCACCAATATCTGTTGCTACAAAGCCTCCTTGGAATGTGTACATGTACCTGAATGTGTACATGTACATTTTGGAATGTGTATGTACATTTTATTCTTCACACAAACATCACATCACATCACATCTGTATATAAACCCTTGGAAGGCTGTTGATGTATGTAAATCAGAGAAATTATATCTGAAAATAAGGGCACCTTCTTAGCCTGGTATCTAGAATGCTTTTTTTCAGGGGAGAGGAGATTGCAAGTAACTTGCTTACCTCTTTTCTGAGGAGCTATATACTGGTAAATGCTATGTTTGTATGCAGACAGCCCCATGTTTAATCCTTGGCATCTCCTGTTGGATGAATCTTCTGTAGGGGTTGGGCTCTGGAAGACCTGAAACCTTGTACAGTTGCAGCTAGCTGTAGTAGAATGTACTGGAACTGATCTGTTCTGAGCTGTATGGTGATCTTGTAAAATAGTTGAAATGTACAGCCTTATGAAGTGTTACCCAAGCACTAAACTACCGGACATTAGGTAGTTCTGATTAAAGTGATCATTTGCTGTCAAGAGTTGGTGTTGCAATAAAATAAAGTGAAGTATTTACTGCAGCTATAAACTCAACTTGATTATGTAGACAGGATTCACTCAAATTTTTATTCTTCCTTTTTTTGTTACATATGTGCCACTGCTTCTATTACCAAGCAAAATAAAAAAATTCCTTCAGTAGCACCTTAAAGACCAACTAAGTTTATATTTTGGTATGAGCTTTCGTGTGCATGCACACTTCTTCAGATACTGAAGATATCTGAAGAAGTGTGCATGCACACGAAAGCTCATACCAAAATATAAACTTAGTTGGTCTTTAAGGTGCTACTGAAGGAATTTTTTTTATTTTGCTTCAACTCAGACCAACACGGCTACCTACCTGTAACTATTACCAAGCAGTAAGACTTGTAAATGTAAAACAAAGTTGAAGGACATTTAAAGATCATTCTGTATTCCAGTGCTAGAGGCCTTCTCAATTGTTGGCTGACTACAATTGAGAAAATTAGTCAGGTTGCTACCAGAGTTATCACAGCATAATTTTACCTCCTTAGTTTCTCATGTGATGACATCAGATTGAAGAGTCAGTTTTCAATGTCAAAATGAAAATGGAAATTAACTCTGTTGTAGAGAAACTAAAATATTGTTAGCGTAAACCAGCCTTGTAAATTTGCACTCAAACATTACTAGCTTTCACGGGGCATGGGAAGAGACTTTGCCACCTCTGTGTCATGTTTCTGGAAGGAGTGCACTTTTTCACCACTGCCTGTTGTGTTGGGTTCTATGCTGTACATGTACGGGTAGGAGTGAGCTTTGCCTCCTCTATATCCAGCACAGAAATGCAGTGGGATGGAAGTGCAGGGACAGAATGATTTGTACCTTTGCTGCCAGCTTGCTTGGGTTCTCTGTGGACTGCGAGAAGGCAAAATGCCCCCCTCCATGGCCAGCATAGAAACACAGTTGGTTGCTTTGGCGGGGGGGGGGGGGGAGTCAAGCACTCCATACCTCTTCTGGCAACTTCCTCAATTGCCTGGATGCGGTTCTTAGTTGCTTGTGGTGACCAGGCAAGTGGTTAAAACAATGATGGTGTAAACCAGAAATACTGCCTATTGCAGCATGCTTTGCATTTACAAAGTTTATTTTAATTGATGACCATTATAATTAAGAATAGGGGAAAGAGAATATGTTCATCTGCAGCATAGGTTAAGTGTTAATCAGCTCTGCAGTTTAGAGAAATTAATTTTGGACGTTTAGAATTTAAAATGTTTTCATCTTTCACTTTGCTTTTAATGTGAAGCTAGCTCTTTTAAATCGGACTCATAGCTGAGGTTATAGGACAGCTAGTTCTTCCTCATGTAACAATTTACAGTCATACCTCGGTTTAAGTACGCCTCGGTTTGAGTATTTTCAGTTTAAAGACTCCGCGGACCTGTCTGGAACAGATTAATCCACTTTCCATTACTTTCAATGGGAAAGTTCGCTTCAGGTTAATAATAATAATAATAATAATAATAATAATAATAATAATAATAATTATTATTTATACCCCGCCCATCTGGCTGGGTTTCCCCAGCCACTCTGGGCGGCTTCCAACAGAAAAATAAAATACAGTAATCTATTAAACATTAAAAGCCTCCTTGAACAGGGCTGCCTTCAGATGTCTTCTAAAAGTCAGGTAGTTGTTTTCCTCTTTGACATCTGTTGGGAGGGTGTTCCACAGGGCAGGCGCCACCACTGAGAAGGCCCTCTGCCTAGTTCCCTGCACGCTTCCCTAAGTACGCTTCAGGTTAAGTACGGACTTCCGGAACCAATTACACTCATACCTCGGGTTAAGTACGCTTCAGGTTGAGTACTCCGTGGACCCGTATGGAACAGATTAATCCACTTTCCATTACTTTCAATGGGAAAGTTCACTTCAGGTTAAGTACGCTTCAGGTTAAGCACAGACTTCCGGAACCAATTGTGTTTGTAAACCGAGGTACCACTGTAAATACAAACTCATTGATACTGTAGTTTATATTATGTTTACACACATCTACTGTATTTTAAATATTGAACTACCGTAATTTCCATATTGTGTAGCACAAGTTTTATTTCTGCAGAAAAACAGCAAAGAAACAATAGTTATGTTTATGTCAGAAACTAATTTAAAACTAAAGAGCATGCCTTATTTAATTGTGCATTAAGTTCCAGACCAGTTAATAGCCCTTTGGGGAGTGCCTCTGAAGTCAGCCAAGTAGGATGTGTGTACAGGACAAGCAGTTCGAAATGTTAAGTTTAGTCTAGTTTTTAAATATATTTTTTACTAGACTAACATATGTGTATACACACACACACACACACACACACACACACACACACACACACACACACACCGGTAACAACTAGCATGGATATATAAAAAGTGAGGTTTAGATAAGCAGGGTTGCTGTAACTATGAGCTGCCTCTCTGAGGTGACATTTAGTTTATCTCTCACAGGTTAAAAAGTACCGGTATATTGCTGAACACTGATACCGAGAGGCTAAGAATTTTTATATGCCTCTTTTCTAAAATATGTGCCATGTAGACAAAACTTTATTGGTTTGTTTTATTGCACTTAATGTGAATAATTGTACAAACAATATGCATACACTACAAATGTAAACTAGTTTTAATCCCATTGAGTTGTCACAGCTCGCAGACATCTTCTTTCCATGATCAGATAACTCCCGGCCCCCTTTTTTGTTTATACTGGTCTGAGTAAGAGGCAGAATAGTGACAGAATGAAACTTGTTGAATGCGAAGTAGATTCGCCTTCTGTGTTTGTTCTTTAGCAATTTTGGTATCCTGGACTGCATGTCTATTTTTAAATGTGTCCTAGTCAGACTTCAAAATAATTTAAGCATTGTTCATGGGGACACATTAATTCAGACATTTTTCATTTCCTAAATATTTTTTCTTTTAAAAGACATCTGAAGGCAGCCCTGTTTAGGGAAGTTTTTAATGTTTGAAGTTTTATTCTGTTTTAATGCTCTGTTGAAAGCTGCCCAGAGTGGCTGGGGGAACCCAGCCAGATGGGCAGGGTATAAACAAACAAACAAACAAGTAAGTAAATGGGACCTTAAAAGTATAAACATCTGATAAATGTCTTAGAATAATTGGTGTGCTCCTTTAATTAATGTAGAGAAACTGGTCCCCATTGTGTTAATTCTGTTTCTGGAGCTAAATGGCACAATTATTTCAAATGTGACTGGGTGGCTTTTAGAGGTTCTTGAAATGTCCATGCTGTTGTTTTTGAAGTTAATTTTATTGAAGGGATTGTGGAGACAAAGTCCTTCCCTACTAGATAGTCCATCGTTTCCCCTGGAGAATTCATTACAGTTCTTGTTCTTGAATTGGGTGCATCTTGATGGGGATGGCAGCCAATATAGGCATGATCTCTTTTGCGCTGGACATGGGACTGTGCTTCCCCTTTTCATAATAGCTCCTTCACTTTTGCGGTAATAACAAACAACTGAAGACAGCAAAGTAACATGAAAGAGAAGCATGAAAACAATTTAATGATTAGCACCGAAACAAATATTTAATTAAAATAAAAGCCATGCCTAAAAACCTTAATGCTGACTTTTGGAAACCGAACCATGCAGTGGTATTTGGAAAGCCCAATGTCCTGTACAGTAGATATTCCAAATTGCTTGGGAACTGGAGCTTACGTTTGCAAGCTTGGAATGTCCTGCGGATAATTAAGTTGTGGTCAGGCTTTAGAAAAATACAAAGTTCTTAAACTATGATTTTATAAACATGCTGCAATAACATTTCTTTATATTTAACAGTTTCGTATAGAAAGCTGATACTCTCACAAGGCATTGATTAAAGGTAAAACATCAAGAAAGGAAAAATATTAAATTAAAACTTCAGTTAGGATGTTGACAGTTGGCTTGTAATATTAAACAGATGTGCTTGTTCTTGGGATATTCTTCTTTCAAAGCCTTGTTGCCAAGATTAAAAAAAAAAGACAGCTACATGGTTTTTTATTAATGTTTAATTCCCTTTTACTTTAGATTCTCTTTTGCCTGGTTCGGTCCCTTTGGATGCTGAGATTTTAAGGTCTTTGTATAATTGATTTTAGATCAGAACGCATGAGATTGTACCCATTATTTAAAATTCTGGTTTAGAAAGTTTTCACTTTTGCTTTGTATGTTAAATTCGTTTTTTATGTAATTGATATGTATGTGGGAGCAGAACTTGATCCACTTAGATCCATGCTGATTAGAAGTAGTTTATAATAGATAACAGAAAATCATTAAACTTTTCTACATTGAATTGTAGTTCAATCCTGTATAGTGCTGCTTCTTTTTTAATTGAATTGTGAGAAAAACACTAGGAAATAATGTGATCAGTTATACAACTTCTTTTTGGAACAACTAGTGTTTAACTCAGTATATTTTTGATTTTATTCTGTAGCTTTATTTTAAATATTATGTTATACCATGATGTCCCAAGAGCTACTTAGAGAAGGAGATTGCCAATGGCATTCCTAACTTCTTTTTCTTTCAATAGCTGACACACCCATGTTATACCACAAATTCAATTTTATGATGTTTTGATTGTTTTGCCACTGTGACATTTTGGCATTTTATAAATCTTCTTATAAATAAATAAAATAAACTGCTTTAAATCCTCTGTCTTAAAAAAAAAGTCTGCCATGTGAAACATAGACAATTGTAGACAACTAACTACCAAGGTGTTTATGTTTTAGCAGATATGGATAGAAATATCTTCAACAGCTGGCCAGACATTGCCAGATATCAGGGCTACATGGAGACCTTCCTGGGCCCTTTGTTGTTCAGTGTCTTTCTAAACGATTTGGATGAAGGAATTGAGGGGATGTTCATCCAATTTGCAGATGACACCAAACTGGGAGGATTCAAGATGACCTTAGCAGACTGGAGAACTGGGACAAAACTAAGAAAACGAATTTCACTATTAACATGAATTTTACTATCTAACAAGACCATTGACCCATAAAATGAAAACAATAATCAATGTACTGTACTATAAAATAAATAAGACAGTATTATAGATGATAAAAATTAAAATTATTATTTTTCCTTACGTACACTGATCATTGTTTGGATGGGGGGCTTTTATCCATTTCTGCAGTCACACAATCAGTAGCTGAACTGGTTCCACACAGTCACAAAACAAGTCACAAGCCATAGTCACAAGTCAGTACCATGGACAAGTCACAGTCAAAAAACAGAAAAAGCCACACAAACAAAAGTGCAAAAATATAGCAAAAACAAAAGCTCCAAATATCACCTCTGTGTTGCATGGGTTCTCAGAACTAAACAGCCGACAGACTCAACAGGAAGTCTCTGATAAGCACCAGGGTACTCATTTTACAAATGGAACACACTGAACAGGAAGCGGAACTTTCCGCTTCCAAAGTTCACAAACTAGAACACCTACTTCCAGGTTTGCAGCATTCTATTTCCAAGTTGTTCATAAACTAAGCTGTTCTAAAACCAAGGTACCACTGTATAGTGTCCAGATCAAGAGAAGTACAGTAATAGTACTACTGTATTCTTTCTTGGCCAGACCAGATCTGGGATACTGTCCCCAGTTCTGGGCACCACAATTTAAGAAGGGTATTGACAAGTTGGAACATGTGCAGTGGAAGGCAAAAAGGATGACAAAGTTTCTGGAAACCAAGCCTGATGAGGAACGGTTGAGGGAGTTGGGTATGTTTAGCCTGGAGAAGGGGAGACTGAGAGGCAATATGATAGACATTTTCAAATATCTAAAGGGTTGTCACATGGAAAATAAAGTGAACTTGTTTTCTCCTGCTCTGGAGCGTAGGATTTGAATCAGTGGAGTCAAGTTACAAGAAAGGAGATTCTGACTAAACATCAGGAAGAACCTCCTGGCAGTAAGAGCTGTTAGACAGTGGAATAGACTCCCTTGGGAGGTTGTGGACTCTCCATCCCTGGAGGTTTTTAAACAGAGGTTGGATGGCCATCTGTCATGGATGCTTTAGTTGGGATTCCTGTGTTGCATGGGGTTGCACTAGATGACCCTTGGAGGAACCTTCCAACTCTACAATTGTATGATTCTAAGTTACTGCTTCGTAAATAACCACCTGTATGCTCCATAAATTGACTGCAGTGGCTATGGCTATGGAGAGTAGACCCATTGAAGTTAATGGACATGACTTAGGTTTTCACTGGGTCTGTGGCAAGCAAGACTTAGTTGACTACAACCTCATGTGTTTAACATCAATTTCTTGTTTCTTGTTTCAAAATTATATTTTTGTTAAATTTTCAAATATACATTTTCCACAGTAAAATACAAAACATTATATCCAACAACTTCCGTTCTTCTCCTTCCATGGTTCCTTTATACTTCCAAAATATACTGCATATTCCATGTCAATCATCTACTTCCTTTTATATAATATAAATTTAAATGATACGGTTGAATTTATATTAATCCTCCTAGCATTTTCACTTGCTTACTCCACAAATATTTTCCATTCCTCTTTATACACTTGATCTTTTTGTTCTCTTACCCTGCTGGTTAGGCCTGCTAGCTCTGCATATTCCATCATTTTCAGATGCCAATTTGGGACCTCTCCCACCTTCCATTTTTGAGCTAACAAAATCCGAGCTGCTGTCATTGCGTACATTTTCTGACCCCTAGGTACCTCTGTCTGTACCATTCCTAAAAGGAATGCCCCTTTGGGGGTGTTGTTGTTTTAAACAGTTGTTTCATTTTATTATAAATTATTTCCCAGTACAGTGGTACCTCGGGTTATAAACGCTTCGGGTTACAAACTCCTCTAACCTGAAGGTAGTTGCTCTGGGTTGCAAACTTTGCCCCAGGATGAGAACGGAAATCACACAGTGGAGGCATGGAGGCAGCGGGAGGCCCCATTAGCAAAAGCATGCCTCAGGTTAAGAACGGTTTTGGGTTAAGAACGGACCTCTGGAAGGAATTAAGTTTATAACCCAAGGTACCACTGTAGTCCTTAACTATTCTGCATGACCACCACATATGATAAAATATTCCTTCTGTCTCTTTACATTTGCAACGCATATCTGTTTCAGTTTTATACATCTTTGCTAATTTACTTAGAGTTAGGTACCATCTATAAATCATTTTCATATAGTTCTCCTTTAATAACATGCAGTAAAGCCAGTTGAATTCTATGTTATGCCCTATATCTCTTGCCCAATGTATCATTGATGATTTAACCAGCTCGTCTTTTGTTTCCCAGCCTAATAATAATCTACAGTATACATTTTAGAGAATACTTTTTAATTCTCTAATAATTCCCTTTCAGATTGTGAGCTTTGCTCCATAAAACCACATTTTTTATCCAACTTTCGTAGCAAAATCAATTCCTTTAACCAACATAAACATCCCACCTCATACTATATTTGTAAATCTGGCAATTTCTTATTTAGGCACATATCTTCTAATTACAATGGCTGTAGATAAGTTGAGCATAAACAGTCATAAGTTATGTTGTAACTGATTCTGCTTTTTGTAAACCTCTTTGAGGTTATTTTTTTTACAATCAAGCGGAATATAAATTTTATGAAATAAGATAAATATATTTTGACAGTTTGAAGCCATTATGCCTGACTGTGGTTAGTTAGATTGTTTGATATTATATTATATTATATTATCCCTGGCCTTGAAAATTGCAGTGGTCTTTAGGAGTGATCTGACATTCATGAAATCAGGCTTAGTATAACTATTTTGGAATGTAAAACACCCCTTTCCCCCTTTTGTATTGAGCATAAATAATACAGTAATGAAATCTTTCTCATTTCCCCGTTTTCTTCCCATTATAATATATAATGCAAATAATTTTCTCTGAATTATAAGACCTGATCCCTGATCAAGGGGAAGAATGAAGAAATAGGGCATATAAATAGATTTCTTTCCTATGAAAACACATGCATCGTCTCAGCTTGTTTGTTTTTGCATTGGGTCTCCCCATGTTGATTTGCCCAGTGCTCTCCCTGGGACAAGAGTGAATGCTGAAAGTTGACTTTTCTTTTTCTTCTTCTTCTTTTTTGCCACTTCAGAATGCAGGTTGAGGGTCATTTGATTGAATGCTCCTCTGTATTAAAATAAATTACTGCCTATTAAAAACTCAGTGATGGAGTGTGACAGATTTCAGTTCTGACATACACATTGTCTGTGTGTAGGATTCAACTCCTCCTGTAGTGGGGTTGTATTTCACCAGGAGTCTAACCAGACACAGGTTTGAAATAGGCCATTCCATTCCAAACCTTTATTGGCATCATTTACAAACACTTAAAAACAAACGAACGAGTCCCGTGCGATCCCGTCACCAACCCATCAGTACAAACACTCGCCAAAGGGAGGGGAGGCCAGCAATCTGTTTCACCTTAGTGGGTCTCCAACAGGGGCAGGATCCTGCAATGTACTTCGGCGGCAAAAGATCAAATAGAGGAACTCAGCTACAGTCCTGGTACGCTCCTGATCTCTCCCCTGTAATAGGAAGCATATATAACCTCTTATCTCCACTTTCCAATTTAGAATACATGGTTGGTCCAAGTATTGCTGGCGGATATCATCGTACATTTTGCATTCAAGAACCATGTGAGCCAGAGTTTCAATCAAGTGGGCATCACATGGGCAGATCCTGTCTTCTGCCGTCCCTGCAAACCTACCCCAGAAGAGATTAGAGGGGTTAGTGTTGAACCTAGCCAGCACAAAAGCCCTTCTTTCTTGCGGGTTGTACAGGAATTGTAAATAATTGGGAGTAAATTCCTGCGCCCAAGAGAGATGAAAGTAAAGAGGGGAACCTGTTTTCCTTGCGGCTAAGGTCAGTTCCTGTCGCTCTATGTCCCATAACCTAGTTTTTAACATGGCTTTGGTGGTTGGAAAAGCCACGGCTCCTAGGAATCATAGAATTATAGAGTTGGAAGAGACCACAAGGGCCATTCAGTCCCCTGGAGGTCCTCTGAGAGCCCCGGTTGTCGAATCTTTGTATAGAACAGTTGCAATCCTAGAGAGGGGAAGGAGTCTGACAAAACTTCACTCAGTAAGGAATTTTTATCCACTGAGAAGCAAATGCTTAGCCAGCATAAAATAAAACTCATCCAGGCTGATGTTTATGAACAAAAAGGCCTATTTCAAAGCCTGGATGAGTTTGAAATAGGCCTTTTTGTTGCTAAATATCAGTAGAGCACCCTATAAAGATAAAATGTTCTCTCTTTCCAACTAGCTTTGTAGAATGAAGACCCAAAGGCTGCTATTCCATTTTATCCTTACAACAACCTTATGAATTGGATTCATCTGAGAGATGGAGATTGCCCCAGGATCACCCAGTGAACATGGCCAAGGAGGGTTTCAGACCTGTGAGCCTCTTTTGCAAGTCCCTCTTTTCCAAGTACAGTGGTACCTCTACTTACGAATTTAATGCGTTCCGAACGCACATTCGTAAGTCGAAAAAAATTGTAAGTCAAATCCCATAGGAATGCATTGGGAGAAAAAATTCGTAAGTCGAAGCAACCCTATCTAAAAATTCATAAGTAGAAAAAATCCTATCTAAACCGCATCCAAGATGGCGGACGGAGCTCCATTCGTAAGTAGAAACATTCGTAAATAGAGTTATTCGGAAGCAGAGGTACCACTGTACTCTGAGTATTGCACCATAGTGGTTCAGTTTTATTTGAAACTTGTTTGGATGGTATAACAAAAAGCAAAGTGTACTCTTTTGAACAAACAGGTCTTTTGCTTCTGTATTTTGTCAGGCTGCAGATGTATTGCCCTATTCTGTATTTGCCCTATCTGGATAGTAAAATGGGAGAGGCATTGTAGGGTGTTTGCTCAGTTAATTATAACATCAATTAAGAGTGTGTGTGGCTGCAGTAGTTCATTATTAGATGTATGACCCTCCTGCTAAAATAGAAGACATTACACGATTCTGTGTGCATGTATGTTGAATGAAGTGTTCAGGTGTTTTTTTAATGCAATTTTGAAAATATGCAAGATGTAGCAATTAACCTACATGTACGTATATAATACTAGAAAATGGGCAGCTTATTATATTCAAAGACAGGATCTGATAGGCTCAAATTGCTTAAAACATCAGTTATTGAAGATCTACCCAGGGGAATTTAAGAAACCATTTAACAGATGAAAGTACATTTTGAAAAGTTTGACCTTACAGGCAATCATAAAATGAATGCAAACAGTGCTTCTCCCCCTGAAATGTATAGAGCCCATCTGTGTCTAATCCAGTAATTACAGACTGAGTTCAATTACCTTTTCAAAGTTGGAGCAGACTGGAGACTAAGCAGTGAATGTGCATGGGGTTTTGTCTAGACCTTAGTTGACCACAGTCTAAAACAGGAATTTATATCTAATTTTATTTTATTTTGTTCAGTTTGGTAGCTCTTAAAAGATTCACTTTGCTACTTAAGTTATCAGATTCTGGAAGCCCAGTACACATGTATTGTTGTACTTGTGTGTGAACATGTCTTTTTTTTCAAAAGAAAGTTTGTGAGAAAAGTAGTTGGCATTTGCAGGGTAAGGATTTGGGGAGTTTAGCTACTTTTAAAAACTGTTTGAGAGCAGCCAAGGTTTTTATTTCTCAGCTCTTCGTGGTTTACTCTGGTTCTTTTCTAATGTTGTGACCTATAATATGCGTTGCATAATGAACAATATTTTGAAAGAATTATTAACAGTAATTTTCAAATGTACTTTACTATAAACAATGAAACACCTTTACCATCACCCCTAAGGATCATGCAGCTAGGCTCCCTGTGTGTGTTGGCTTTGTGTAGCATGTTAAAATGATGCTGGAGCGCATATTCTTGCCTGGCCCCATTATTTTCTTCTTATTTTAAGTAACTGGGTTTAAGAGGCTTTCAATGGCAAAGTGAGGCAGAGATGTTTGGGTGTGTACCATGCGCCAAAGTTAAAATCGTCTCTTTGCTTTAGCTGTTTCTCTCATTTAAATCAGTGGAAGTTCTGAACAGTAGTCCTTGTACATAGTCCTTGTAAATAGATTGTAAACACAGCTGCAGGAACTGACACTGTTATACTTCACTGTTTGGAATGAAATGACTTGCTATCAATACAACAACATAGCGCATTCTCTTCCTTGCATGTCAAATAATTCATCTGGCGATGAGATGCATGGTTCGCACATCATGCTAAGCCGAACTATGCCCTATTAACAGCATGTGGGCTTCTGGAGAGGAAATTGCCTCTAGTTTGCTACTCAGTCAGTTTTCTGCTGGAATCCTGAGCTCGTCTATGATTTGGATCAGGGGTCAGCAACCTTTTTCAGCCATGGGCCGGTCCACCATCCCTCAGACCTTGTGGGGGGCCAGACTATATTTTGGAAAAAAATAATGAATTCCTATGCACCACAAATAACCCAGAGGTGCATTTTAAATAAAAGCACACATTCTACTCATGTAAAAACATGCTGATTCACGGACTGTCCGTGGGCCGGATTGAGAAGGCGATTGGGCCTTAGATTGCCTACCCCTGGTTTGGATTAATGTGTAAACTGAACCCAGGCTTGTGGTTTAGCTCTCTCTACACTAACCATGAGCTTTAAACTATAGGACAAAACTTGGTTACAGCTCATGTTTAGTGTAAAGTACAGGTAAAGGGACCCCTGAGCATTAGGTCCAGTCGTGACCGACTCTGGGGTTGCGCGCTCATCTCGCATTATTGGCCGAGGGAGCCAGCGTATAGCTTCCAGGTCATGTGGCCAGCATGACAAAGCCACTTTGGCAAACCAGAGCAGCACATGGAAACGCCGTTTACCTTCCCGCTGTCTGTGTTGTTGTTGTTGTTTAGTCGTTTAGTCGTGTCCGACTCTTCGTAACCCCATGGACCATAGCACGCCAGGCACTCCTGTCTTGCACTGCCTCCCGCAGTTTGGTCAAACTCATGTTCGTAGCTTCGAGAACACTGTCCAACTATCTCGTCCTCTGTCGTCCCCTTCTCCTAGTGCCCTCAATCTTTCCCAACATCAGGGTCCCGCTGTCTGTAGCGGTTCCTATTTATCTACTTGCACTTTGACGTGCTTTCGAACTGCTAGGTTGGCAGGAGCTGGGACCAAGCAACGGGAGCTCACCCCGTCACAGGGATTCGAACCGCCGACCTTCTAATCGGCAAGCCCTAGGCTCAGTGGTTTAACCCACAGCACCACCTGGGTCCCCAGGTGTTTAGTGTAGAGAGAGCTAAATAATGAGCCCAATTTGGGTGACATGCTAAACCAAACCATGGCTTATAAGGTTCAGTGCTGTGCAGGAGCAAAATGACTAGGGAGGACCAAACGGTCATTGTTTTCTCTCCCAGGGCCTGCATGCATTCATGCTAAATCATGCTTTGGTTTACAATGATGTGTGAACCAGGATATTATTTGCTAAGTTGATGAATTGGGTATGCCATCAACTGTAGTCTTACACAATATTCTGTGGGTCAGACTTTATTATTTATTTGACTTATTTGTCTATCACAGAAAGTATCCAATCAATTTAGAAAAAGATATAACGTAATAAAACCATTCTAATAATCCACAAACAAACCCAGTAGAAGAACATTTTATGGAATAGCCACAAACCAGCTGGTTGCAATCCATCAAATGCCTGGGAGAAAAAAAATAAGTTTTAACTTGGCACCGAAATGATGTTATTGGTGGACCTCATTCCGTAGGTGGGTATTCCATAGGTGGGTAACCATAACTGAAAGAGTTTTCTTCCCTGTTAATACCTTTTGAGCCTTCCTGAGAGGGAGCATTCAAATAAAGATCTCAAGTGAAGATGGAAGGGTCCAAGTATTGGGAGAGGCCCTTTGGAAAAGATTGTGGTCCCAAGCCATCAATGTTAAAACTAGCACTTTGAATTGGCAACCAGTGCAGTTGTGCCAGAATTGGTGTGATATGTCAACAATTGGGTGGCCACTGGCTAAATATTCTGAACCAACTTCAAAGGCAGACCCATATACAGCACATTGCAGAACATGTTATTACTGCAGCCAAGTTATTCCTGTCCATATAGGGCCAAAGGTGAGTCACCAGACAAAGCTGCTACTCTGCACTCTGTACCACTGAGGCTGCCTATGCCTCATGTGACAGCAGTGGATCTAGGAAGACACTCGACTACAGATCTGCTCTTTCAGAGGGAGCTTGACCACCACCTGGTCAGAAAAAAAACATGATTTCCCTTGCATAGATAGTACACCTGGATTAGCCCAGAGTAAAAAAATTCTGTTCCAAGACAGAAGAGGGCACATAGGAATCTGTCAGCTCAGGAGGCCATTGTCAGAAGTTATATGATTCTGGCATCTTGTTGAAGCTAAGTAGGCGTGACCCTGATTAGGGCCTGGATGGGACACTGCATGGAAACTCCCTGAGGTTCATAAGGGAAATATATTCAGCCTGATCTGCAATAACAGCAGTTCCATCAACATGGGTAAAGTTTGCAGATCCAGAACAAGAGGTAAATTTAATTATGGTTTGGCATGGTATCTCAGTTAACAAACCAATGTTTCAGATGTTGCTCCACCTCCAGAACCACTGTTTCTAGAGATGGTAGCACTAACAGATGGGGAAACGGAGGGACTTGCGGTACATGCATGTGTCAAGTATACATTGGTAGTTGCCACTTTACAAAGTTGGGCTCTCTGTCCGCAGCTGCACAAAAGAGTCAAAGTAGATCTATCCATTTGGTGTTTTCATATGCTAGCAGGACCTAAACGTGTTTACTCAGAGGTAAGTTTCCCTTAATCCAGTTGTATTTCCTCCCATCTGTTGCTTGCAGACCTTGTAAAAGTTAGTAATTTTTTGTTGAGACCATTGTGGAATATTGTAGGCTACATGGCATTTATTTCAAATGTATGAACTATGCCTTTCAATTTAGCACCCTTTTCAATAAAATTAAACTCAGCATTTTTTGGCCTTTTTTATATGAAAGAGATGTTGGCTAAGTGGGTATAATTAAGTTGTAAGAAGTGGCCCATCAACTGAAATCCTATGACGAAAAGCAAGACGCTGTTTAATAACAGGAGCTTTTTTTGCAGGAACAGTTCTCTGATTTTCATTAAATAAATGGTACATTCTCAGCTACTTTATCTAAGCTCAAGATTAATTTCTATGGTTACGGGTGGATATAAATCTCTAGCATGCTTTTCAAAACTGATTGTGTTTGTTCACAACAAGATTATAGCAGCCTTCTTCTAAAATAAGTTTTTACTTTAACCCCCCCCCCCATTAAATGCATAGACATAGGTGGGCTGCAATTCCAGAGGCATTGTAAAAAAATAAAAAGATATATGCTGAAATAGAATTACAGAAAGTAGACATTAAAAATACTAAATTGCAGTGCCTTTCCCTCCTAAAAAATGTTTAGGGGTACTCTGCCCCTCAATGAAGCCAAACTTAGATTCACAAAATGTTTAGGGGTATGCGTCCCCCTAGAAAAAAGCACTGCTAAATAGGGTTCAGGCAACAAATGGAGAAAATGAGTGCCCTTTACTGTACACCAGGCATACAGTGGAGAGCCTGAGGTCTGGCTCTTTATATGGCCTTTGAAACTATCCCAGGCCATATCCTGCATCAGCTCTGCTCATGTGACCTCGAACTCTGGTAATTCCTCCTGCTTGTCTGGGTATAGAATAGTGAGAGAAGTGCAAGTGTGTGTAGAAACTCTTCTAACATGCAAAGGTAAAATTTACATGTTTTGCCCTGTTCCCTTTTGCCTCTGGCCCTGCCTACCAATAATTGCTTGTGTTCCCCATAAAATTGCCCAGAAGCAGAGGTGACCCTGGAACTAAAAATGGTTCCGCACCCCTGCTGTACACTAGGACTTCTAAATATTCATTTCTATAATTCAGCTCTAGCAGATAGACATTTAATGCTGAGTAATAAACACATAATTAATGATGATAAATAATATTCCTTCCATGAGAAAATCTGTCTACCGTGCTTTTTATTGAACAGAAGGGATTCCCCCCCCCAATATGTTTGTATCCTATGTTCTGCATGTGCAACAGAACTTCTTACTCTTCTCCTTTTGTCTCTCCTGTGCATCCTCTTGTACTGAAAATCATTTCCAATGGGTTCAGTGACCCTCCTGAGCACTTTTTGGGAGAAAAGAGGAAGTATTGTTGTGTAAGTGAAACTTGGTTCGTTTAACAATAGGTGCAACCTAAAATTTTGCTCCCCTAAATAAAATTGCTAATGTTAAAATGTACATTTTCCAGAAAGTTATGTATCAGCCAGATTAGATTATTGTTCGTGTAATGGAAAGCATGTTTATACTATTGTGTGTGTGCCTGTGTGCACTCACATCTTTTACATGTAGAGATACAGTAATGTCATTTTTTTTTTGTTCCCTCATTCTATGCTGAGAAAGAATCTCTGAAGCATGGCTTATTTATAAAATAATAGTCAGGAAACAGGTCTTTGAGATTCTGAATAACATCAGTATAACTTGTAAGTAGATGGTATACAGGAGGATATCTTGGTAATGGAAATTGCAAGTAAGGAAAAGTATTAAAACACTTTAAAAAGCAATGATACGTGAATGAGAATCTCTGTATAGGGTTACTAGTAACAGCAAACTCATTCTCAGAATGTGGAATCTTGTGTAGCTAAAGCAGCACAATTCACACACACACACACACACACACACACAAAAGAGGTGTCTTTTTGCTAACTTACTAAATAAACTGAAAAACCCTTTTGAGGCTAGGTGGGTGGAATTCTGACTGGCTGTTGGCAAGGACAACAAAAAACCTGGAAGAGAAGAAGTGGAAGGGAGTATCCTGTAGGAGGGCATTGCTAGCTGCTTGGAACCCTGATTAGGAGTATGCCGCATAGTAGTGTTTTGTTGCAGGTCCTACATGTCTCTGCACAGTGTGTGTGGTGTGTGTGTGTGTGTGTGTGTGTGTGTGTGTGAGAGAGAGAGAGAGAGAGAGAGAGAGAGAGAGAGAGAGAGAGAGAGAGAGAGAGAGAGAGAGAGATTATACAGGTGCTCGTTTTCCTATAACTTGTTATGTATGGTTTACAGTGACTTTTCAACAGGAAAATATGTGCACCTCAGTTTTGATACTTTGAATAAATTTTGAATCTGAAATTATATACTGTGCTACATAGATACAATTCAGTGTGTATTTCAGAATTGGGCCTCTATTATGTACATCAGTTACAGATTTTTAAATTAATGAATAATAATGAATAGGATTGGGCCCCAACTTATACACCCAATCCTACACAACTTTTAGAAGACATCTGAAGGCAGCTGAAGCTAAAGGTATCAGGAAGTTTTTAATGTTTGGTGTTTTACTATGTTTTTATATGTATTGTAAGCCGCCCAGAGTGGCTGGGGAAACCCAGCCTAGTGGGCAGGGTAAAAACAACAACAACAACAACAACAACAACAACAACAACAACAACAACAACAACAACACATAATAATACATAATAATAATAAATAATTACATCCTTGGGAGTATCCCTTTGAATAAGGATTCCTCAAATCAGGGCATAACATAGTTTTTTATAAAAACCTGATTTTTGTGAAGGGTAGATTAATGGGAAATGTTTGAAGATGAGCTGCCTGCTGTTCCATATAATGTCCTACCTTATTACAGTGGGCCCCTGTCTTAATGATGCTTGCATGTGTGCAGTAGTAGTTAATTGTAAAAAAGATGTGGACTCTGCAGAAGAGTTGAGTGAGGTCCATTAGTTGCTCTCTTTTTGTTTACTTGATAAAGAAAAGAAGAATTTTAAAATAATTTATTCAGAACAAAATGGAACAGTTGAAGAAAAAACATCCTGTGTAAAAATGAGTAAGTTTAATGCTGAGAATTGTTATAAGTGGAGTGTTTAATTTGCAGTAATAAAGGCCAATTTTGGTAAACCTGCGGTATTTTGACCCATTTGCTTTTGTTTCCTCAAAACTTGTGGCTTTTGTGTTGCACTTAAAGAGGTTTTAGATAGTTGTGTGAAAATATAACTATTGGAAGTTCTGATTAGAGTTAGGCAATAAAACAAGAAGAAAATATTGGAGAATCCTATTAAAGTCAGATGTTGGATCCCATGATGAAACAAAAAATATGAACATCGGAAGAATTGTGTGTTTTGCAGACTTGAATGAGGCCGCTTCAATTTGTTAGTTTAACAGATAAGACTGAAGTCTTGTCGTGTCCTTATTTTTCAGTTCAGTAACAAAAAACTCCTTTCAGTGTTTATGCATACATAACAGTTGTGTGAATAATGAACTCACTGACCGTGCAATCTTATGCATGTTTAATCAAAAGTAAGACTTACCGTATTCTCAAGCATGTGAGTGCATAAATTATTGTAGACTTACAACACAATCTTAAACTCAGAAGTAAGTCCTGTTGAATTCAGTGGAGCTTACTGCTAAGTAAGTGGAGTTAAGATTGCAGCCTTACTCTTGTAAGTGATACTAAACCTGTATTCAGTCGTTTGAAACATTCTGCCAGTTCATAAAACACACCGTTGTGTTCCTTTTTGCAGTAATTAACCTTCCCTTTTAATATATAACATTTCAGTGTGTTGAAATTCATAGAATTGTAAGTATTCATATGTATGAACTTACAAAGGCAAGAAAATTACTGGTTTGTCTTTTTTGGATAAGGACTCGGAACAATATACGAAGCACTTTTTGCAGGTTCTTATTTCAGTGTGATTTATTTAGAATCCAAGCTCAGTTGATCTGTAGAACTTCAAAGTCTCAATTATAAAGTTTCATTCAGTGATCTTGTTGCACAAGCAAAAGTCACTGGTGCCTCCTTCCCTCATCTGCTGCTCCCTATAGGCCCCAAAATTCAGACCCCCTTGAGCAACTTTGCGCTCAATATTTTACATGAACTCTTGTAACATATAGTCAAGGTGGTTCTCACATTTGACAGTGGGGTGGGTGTGTGTGTGACCATTTGTTTTCTTAATTTTAAGTAATACTAAATTTAATAGATGCTCACTTTTCAAAAATATTTGAGATACTCAAAATATTCTACTTTCCTTTTAATAATGTTGCAGCGATACAGAAAAGCAGCTTTCATATTCCTGGAAGGAGCATTATTTAAACACTTCCTGCTATGAGTCCTTTTTTTTGGTTTGTTTGTTTTGTTAAAGGAAGCTGTACTCAAAGATGAAATAAGCCAATTTCAGAAAATGTTTTTCAAAAGCTGTAATCTCAAAATAGTGAACAGAAGGTTTATGATTTATTCCTCACAGTTAGGATTGCATAGTCGCTCTTGTTTGAAGGGGTGTCCCGATTCAAGAATACTGTACTTTGATCCTTTAGAATAGGAATCTCACATGTTTCTAAATTTCCATATACTAAAAGAGCTCCCAAATGCTTTAGTTTTGGAAATTTGATTTTGTTTGACATCAGATAATAGCAGGAGATCACGGAGAGATATGATGTGCAAGTAGACTAAGGTAAGTCAGAGCAGTTGCGCGTGTCATAAATGAAGAAATGCATTATTTAAAAAGAAGACAAAAGAGCACATATTTGCGTAAAATTCGCATGTGCTACTTTATACATGTAGATTTAAATTGATAAAGAATTGCTATAATTATACAGAAATAGGCATTTCATAATGGTAAAGGATAAATTTTGGGCCAGGTAACCTCTATGTCTCCTATTCAGATTCAAACTGCTGATGGGCCCCTGCTCTCCCTTCTTATAATTCTTTATCTTCAAATCTGACTTTGACTGGGCAGCCTTTCAAAAAATATAGGATTCCTGGAGTATTGTCCTCTGACACACCTTCAAGTAGAGGACTGTTCTATGTTAAGTAGGGTATGTGGCTGCCCTATGTTCAGTTGCGCAGACATGTATGTGAAGAAAGTGTAAACTCTTCCCATTTCCAAGGTTGTAGCAATTCACTTTAGTAGTGCCACTTGAGGTGGGTTTTTTGGCGTTTTTTCTGGGACTGATTCTGGCGCCGGAGAGAAGTATCTTGAAAAAAGGAACACAAGGATGAGCAATTCAGTTTTTAAACAATTATGAGCGCCTAGTTAGGGAATGGGAAATGTCCCATTTTATAATGCTGTACTTTCTCATTACAATCTGCCCGGTGAAGTAATCGAAATACCGTAAAGTAAACTCTTTAATGCCTTATGCATGCACTTCCATTTTTGAAACAGGTTATCACTGCAGAATGACGTAAATGCTCCTGTATTAATTATTTGTTCTTAATGCAGTCAACAAAAAGATTGCACATTTTTATTCTAATTGGGTTTTTTTTTACTATGCAATCTGATGATTTTTCAAGTACTGCTCTGTCTCTGCAGTGGGTAAATCAAATGAACTTTTTTGTTCAGTTTTGTTACCGGCAGCTGTACTTTAGAATTTTTCCTCAGTTTTTTAAACAACATTTTTAGTGCCTCTACGTTAGATTTTTTTCAACGTTTGCAGATGAAAAAAAATATGTAAGCAGTCCATTTTTGTGTTTATCATTTCTATTCTTTCATTACTTTGAATAACTGAATATGAGTTATAGAAGGAATGTGGAACCCTCAAGTCTGAATTTTTGTACATCTTCAGACCCCTTCTACTTAGAATTTGCTGTCATGCTTCCTTGCCCTTTTAATTTTGGGTGCATTTTTAAAGGGTTTTGTTGTTGTCATTTAAATGTTGTTATTCAAATAACTTCTAGTAGAACAAAAGCCGTTGAATAAAATTTGCACGCTATGCCTGTTAATAAAAGTAATTATAGGTCCCAAATTGCCTTCTACTTGTAGGCTAGTTTTTGTTCCCCATTTGTTGATGTAAACCAGGAACTGAGCAAGGTAACCATTTTCATGAGATTAGAGGCAGCCAGGCTGACTGTCTCTTGGCTTTTTGCTCCCCCCCCCCACTTAAATGCATGCCCACCCCTATCTTCTGTTTAGATATCGCTTGCTTTTTGGAGTTTCACGTTACTGCAGCAATTGATCTGAGTGACCTATCTTAAGAACTTTTAACATTGCAGTTGCAACTTAAACCAAATGTATACCCTCAAGAGGCAAATCATCTGAAAAACTGGTCAGTTGTGATTATGGCCTACTGTACTCCCCCCCCCCCCCCGCAAACCTGAATAGGATAGCACTGGAAAGCATCAGTTGCTCAAACAGGCGGGTGACATAAATCTAATTTCTGCTTATACAAATGCAGCACTTTTGCAGCTTTAGAATAAGCATTTGAACCAGCTGTGCTAACTTTTCACAGTTGCTGTTCCTGAAAGTTAAAACTTTGCATTTTATTCTATTTCATTTAACTATCAGACCCCGAGTTTAAAGCTTAGAAATTAGGGTCATGATTTTGGAAATTAGATGCTAATTGTGCACCAGAGCTTTGACCTGTAATTCTCAAATATCTTTAATGTAGAAATTGTTACTGTTGCGGAGACCTTTATCCTGTTAAAAATCAGATAAACATGCCTAGAGCCCTAGACAGTACCAGGAATAAATGAATATTTAAATGATTCTTTCATTATAAAGACATGAGCTTTACCTTCAAATGTTGCAATACTTTGTATGCAAATCTAGGTGATCTCAGTGGGGGCTCTGTAGTTTCAAGTAAACATGCATGGAATTAGACTAAAAAGCCTATAATATTGGGTGACTTGTCAAAAATAAATTTTTCATAATTCAGATGTTTAGGCTGTTACGTAATGCAGTCGGTGGACTTGTGCTTATTCTGAAGTGTCCTTTTTATGAAAGGATTGCTCAAGTTTGAAAAATATTAATTGAACTTTATTTGGATCTGTATTTCTGAACTACACATAATGATAGAATATATAATATGAATAGAGCATAGAATGAACCTTTGGCTTCTCAGTTTCGATTTTGTGTATTTTTAACATCCCACATTTAGGTTTTGACTATTTCAATTTAAAAAAACAGATTTGTTAATGTACTCAACAAGTAACATAAAACCACTGCATCATGTTATCATTTGCATGAGATTGGAAGAAAATTGCTACACCACCCTTGAGTTTTAACAAAGCCTGAATTGTAATTAGTAACACCAGTGATTTTAAAGGCATAACAACCTCTTTAATGTAATACACCTCTTTTAGATCTGTATCATTGAAGCCCCATCCCATATAGCTGTTTTAACGAGTCTTTTTAAATCCCTCTTATTAGTTATTATTCACCCATTATTTATGCTTAATCAAGTATTTTATGTATATGTTTTAATCTACGGTTGGTTTTTGCTCCCATTTATTTAATAATTATTTGCTTAGATTCATATTGTTATGCTATTTATTTAAATGTTTTGCTTATCCTGGTCTGTGACCGAATAAAGTAAATTCAATTCAATTCACCTCTTTATGTAATGACACCACTTTACCCAGAAATAAACTGGCTTTATTCTAACATTTAGAATATGCTTTCTGACACCATAGATGTGACCCCTCATTTTTCATGCAGTTAACATTTTCCATCTGCAGTTAAAAAAACATTGAACATTTAAAATCCAAATTATGCAACAATTTCCCCAACCCATATGTTATGAAGTGTCCATTCTCAATATGTAATATCTTGTAAATTTTTGATTTTGTGCCTGCATATTACTGTTTTTTTAATTAAAAACAACAACAGAACTCCAAGATCCTTGATTTTGATATTGATGTCTGAATGAAGAACCACTAGGTCCCATTTTTAAATGTTGTCTTCCTTTCAGTAATGAATTATTTTATTACTATTACTATTATATTTATACCCTGCCTTTTTCCCAGACCAGAACTCGATAGCAGCTTATACAAATTAAAGCAACACAGATAAAATGCAGAAGGCTTAAAACATATAAAATACAGCAATTAAAAAGTAATTAAACTGGAGTAGAATTAAAACAATATAAAAACAGTTCTATTAAAATACAGATAGTAAAAGCAGCACAGCACTATTCAAAAGCCCTTTCCTTGAAAAACGGTCCTGCAAAGCCTGCTGCAATAAAGCAGTCTTTACTTGCTGGCAGAATAGCAACAAGGAGTGAGCCAGTCTAGCTAATTTAGGGAGTTCCAAAGCCTGGAAGCAGCCACCAAGAAATGTATCTCTTGAGAAATGTATCTTAGTGGTAATTCCTTTGTGAATGAATTTTGAGATTTGTCAGGTGAGGATTCAGCACTTTGATGTGAAGGGTTGTGCAGAGGATCATGAAGGTATCCTTTTTATTTATTTGTTACACTTAACCCCTGCCTTTCCATACAAAAGGTTTTTCTTCTGAAAACCAACCCTGTATTTCCATGTTCCATCTTATTGGCAATTTTCCTTCTTGGGCAAGATAGTTGAACAAGTGTACATCATTTATTTGGGAACACAACTGGATATGAGCACAGTTTTATAAATGCCTACCAACCTGGCATGTGGTCTGTTAATAGCATTGGGCAGGCCTTGATTAACAGTTGCTGCCTGTTGATTTATCAAGATTTTCCACCCCATAGACCCTCTTAGATCTTTGATGCCTTTGGTAGTGTTGATCATGAGAAGTTGTTGGAGACACAACTGCGGGACCTGGCAGGAATTCAAAACATAGTTGTGGAGTGGCTGTTTTTGATTATAGCATGGAGGTCTGATTTGTTATCGTCCCTTTCGGACTCGGCCTGCCCTGTCCTCCCTCCTGCCCAGTGTTACATATTGAATTACTGGGTAAGATTACGTATAATCTAATGTCATCAATATAGTGATGATACCCAGCTCATTATTGTAGTTTATCTGAGCCAAGCTCTGCAGTCTTCCAGGTTCACGCCACAGCTGGATATTTCATTATGAGTGCTAAAGAAGTGCTTGCTTGATTCAGTGTAATAGAACAATATACCATCCCCTTTTCAGTGTGTGGGAGAGTATAATTAGCCTTGTACAGGTGAGAATATCCATACAAGTTGTGGAAGGGCAAAATTATCCACCTGCAGCTTTACACATAATTTAAGTTTGTTTGTTTGTTTAAAAACATTTTTGGTATGACATGCTTCGTTAAGGGCTTCCCATGTTCACTTAAACTCCAAAATGCAGGGAAATTTGCAGGCCATGCCCTTAATAGGCATCTTTGGGTAATGTGGATCTTCTCTGGTTCATTCCAGCTTCACCACTACTTTATTTATTTAATTTATGGAGCATTTCCAATACAACATCTTGAAGCGATGTAACAATACAGTGGTACCTCGGTTTATGAACACAATTGGATCCGGAAGTCTGTTCATAAACTGAAGCGTTCATAAACTGAAGCGAACTTTCCCATTGAAAGTAATGGAAAGTGGATTAATCTGTTCCAGACTGTCCGCGGAGTACCTAAACTGAAGCGTTCATAAATTGAAGTGAACTTTCCCATTGAAAGTAATGGAAAGTGGATTAATCCATTCCAGACGGGTCCGCGGAGTACTCAACCTGAAGCGTACTTAACCTGAAGCATGGGTGTAATTGGTTCCGGAAGTCTGTTCATAAACTGAAGCGAACTTTCCCATTGAAAGTAATGGAAAGTGAATTAATCCGTTCCGGATGGGTCTGCGGCGTTCGTGAACCAAAAATTCGTAAAGCGAGGTGTTCATAAACCGAGGTTCCACTGTACAAGCATCAGCAAATAAAAAACCATTTCAGTTTCAGTACAGATGCAAACTGGGAAATCTCCACTTAAAAGGCTTGTCAGAAAACGAAGGTCTTCAGTTGCTTCTGAAAATAAAATACAGATGGCTGCCAGAGGCATAGCGGTGAACTTAAGTCTGCACCCTGATTTTAATATATAAAGCATTAAAAGTAGTGGGTCCAGTTTGCCTAAGAGACCCCTCTCTTCTTCCATATTTTATATTTAAATGATGTTTGTACTGCTTGTTGTTATGCATGGGGATGCCCAATATTGTGGTGGCCCAAGCAAGGGGATGTTGGTAGTTCCTGGCTGCCCAAGAAAGATGGTGAGACCAAACAAGGCTAGGTAAAGGCAGCACCTTGGAGGGAAATAAAGGTGGGGGTTCAGGACCATGGATAGGGCTCTTGCAGTGGAGGCGAAACATTCAAGTTGTCTTAGTGAGCAACTGGATGAGTTTTGCAGCAGGCCTAGGTAGTCATTGGCTAAATGCTCCATACCCTGAGTGCTACCTCTCGTCAGTTAAGGGAACTTATTCTTTCTTCTGTAGCCACCAGTTTCTTCAAGGTAGTGGGGTTTCCAGCTGTGGAAATCTCATCCTCACAGTTGCAATTTTGGAGGACTGACTCCAAGGAGGTCTATTCTAGGATCATGACTCCCAAGACGGCATATGTGTTTTTGTTTGTTCATTTAAAAAGACAATCGAATAAAACACATAATGATTATTTTTTTAAGAAACAAACCCAGTAGCAAAATGTCCCATCACAACCTCTTAGAGATCCACCAAGTGTGTAATCTTTACTATTGCATGTGTCATTGCTTTAATACCGGTAAGAGAAACAATCTCTTCCTGTCCCACTCTTTATTTATTTCATAGATGTTATATACCACTTGTTTGTAAAAATCCTCAAAAAAATATCAAAGCAATTTACTCTTCTGGTGAAGAACACTCCAGCTAACACCATGCTATATATAATCAGAAACAATAACGGCAATAACCGAAATAAAACATGTCATACCCTGTTTCTCATATTTTAAGACATACCCATAAAATAAGCCATAGCAGGATTTTTAAGCATTCAAGGAATATAAGCCATACCCCGAAAATAAGACATAGTGATAGGCGCAGCAGCAATGCCGGCCGCGGCAGGAGGAGGAGGAAAAAAATAAGACATCCCTTGAAAATAAGCCATAGTGTGTTTTTTTGAGGAAAAAATAAATATAAGACGTGTCTTATAATATGAGAAACACGGTACATTATAATAACAATAAAATCAAGCTGCCCCGAGTAGCTAGAAGAACCCAGTCAAATGGGCAGGGTATAATCAATCAAGCTAGCTAGCTAGCAAATGCAAAATAGTGGTGCATTCTTGGCAGCTGCCTTGCAATTGCAGAATTCCCTCTACTTTGAGGCTCAATGAATTGCAAGCCTGAACATCTTCTACAAGTTTTTTTTGGGGGGGGGGGTATTAGTTTGTTTGTGTATGTATATGTATGTGTTTGTCCTTGTTTTTATTATGTATTTTGTATTCCTATCTCCCCCAAGATCTATGCAAGGAAGATGGTACATAAATAAAATAAAACAATAAAATAAATTTATATTCCACCCTTCCTTCCAAAGAAGCCCAGAGCAGTGAAGGTTTCTGTGGCGAAATACAGTTAAGATAAAAACATCTTTAAAATAAGTTTACATATTTGTAAATAACACATACAGTGGTATCTCGGTTTTCGAACTTATTCCGTTCCAGAAGTCCGTTCTTAAACCAAAATCGCTCTTAAACCAAGGTGCACTTTTCCTAATGAGATCTCCCACCACCGGTGCCCTTCCACCGTTCAGATTCTGTTCCTAAACTGAGGTAAAGTTCGCAAACTGGGACACTATTTCCAGTTTTGCAGAGTTCGTAAACCAAGTAGTTCATAAACAGGGCTGTTCTTAAACTAAGGTACCACTGTATTTGTAAGAATTTCAAGCTGCACTTTGGACATGGGGGTGGGTGGGTAGACATTGGTAGGTTTGGGGGCTTTAGATCCTAGTGCTTGTTTAGTTCTAAAATTGGGTTTTCATTTGATACTTGGTGGGGTGTTCTGTCTTTTTCTTTTACTGAATTCAGTTGGACCATCTAAAACTAAAAGCCTTCAGGACTGAAATGTCAGTTATTGTACATCAGTATTACATTAGTCAAGAAATGGAAATGTTCGTGATGTCATAACAATGCACTCATTTGGTAACACAGGTTTTCATTGAAATATGAATTTTTACAGTGGCCTGTTAGGGTGTGCTATATTATGGCAACTTGCTCATTTTTTATGTTTGCTCATAAATTTATACGCAATTTTTATCAGTTCCTCTCAGATTCCTCTGTTTTGACATATGTACATTGAGTAGGAAGCTTCAGTTAGTAGTGGGTTCAACTGGTTCATAGAGATGACAAAACAGGACCACACACAATTGTTGCAGCCAGGGCAGGAATTGGGGCAGTGGCCGGGTGTGTGTGTGTGTGTGTGTGTGTGTGTGTGTGTGTGTGTCCTCACCCCTGCAGGCTTTTCTCTTCTTACCATCCTACCAGTGGGATGGAGAATAACCTTTCAGCTCCAAGGAATCATAGACTGGGGCCTGATCTGTAGATGTTTCAGCGGAATGAGCAGGCTTTGGATGCGGTGTCCCCGCTGCTGGTAAAAACACCACCAGCCACAGACCTTTCCTTACTGAAAATATCCATCAAAATATTTTGGCAAGACATGTAGCTCATTGAAAGTATTGTTCCTTGCGCCTTCCTGTTGTATTTAAGTCTGCTTTAATTAAAAATTATATATCCCTTTGAATAATAGAGAAAACTCAAAGCCAAATGAGTATTCCTGTACCCCAATTACTGAAGGCTTCAGATAAAATGCTTTGCTTGTCCCCTGTCACTGTTAACAGAAGACAGAAGTTTTAACTGCCATATCAAAAAAGATAAAGTATTTGTTCTGTTACTTTTAACATGACATGATTGGGTTCTTTCATCTCTGCCTTCCTCCCTCAAAGAAAAAGTGATGCTTGCAGGCCTACAGATAAAGCATCTTCAAACTAAAATCTAAGCAAAAGTCGCAGAGAGATGAACATAATTTCTCAAGACACATACTAGCACAAAGCTGAAATCTTTGTTGCCATCTAGTGGATATCCCTGTTTATGCAGGAGGTTGTGTATTGCTGCTAAATTTATAAAAGCTATCCTGGCAAAGAGTATATTTGCTGCCGTTCCATTATATTCTGCTTCTTGGGTCTCAGAAGGAAGCAGTCCTAATCTTGACTCGGACTTTGTTATTTTAACATGTGCAACTACCCATTCTACATCCCTATTTTATAGTTGAGTTTTTCATCTTTTAATTTTCATCTATTGTTATAATGGTTCTCTTGGTTTTATATACATCCTGAAATGAAATAATAATAAACAGCATTACAAAAAAGGAGGAGGCAGCAGCCCTATTTACCCACTTCTAGAGGTGTCACACTCTTCTGCTGTCTTCTGCTTTAGCACAACAGGCGACACCTATTTTTGTTGCCTTTTCAACCGCTGCTCCCTTCCAACAACATTTTGATCTCAGAGGCATATTCTATTTGGATTTATCAGAACCAAAAGATCGATCGCCCCATTCCGAACTGAGGCTGACTTGGAATTCGGTGGCTGCTTTAGCCAGGGCCACATCATTCCTGCCTTATTTTCCAGTCCTTATTTTCTAGCACAGTGCCTAAGATTTTCCTGAGTCCTGTGGAAGTGTCATGGCGGTCGTGGTTGGACCCGGAGGAGGAGTGGGAAGAGCTTGGGGATTTGATCTTGAGGATGCTGGGGAGGATCCCAGGGGGGTGAGGAGATGGAGATGCACCCTTCAAAGAAGGCTCAGGCCAATTCTCAGATTACCCCCCCCTTCCAAACATGCACCCTGTAGCCTGTTAAGCAGGAACCTCCCCCTTCAGGAGAGGCAGGTGGGAGTAAACCTGATGCCAAGCCAGCACCACTCCACCTTTGTCACCTGGAGACTACAGCACCAACTCACACAAACAGCACCGTGGACGGAGTGGCTGTTTGCTTGCCCAGACTCCCAACCGCTTGCAGCACCCAATATTGTGCTCACCCCATCCTTCAAAAGGAAAGTGCAGGGGGCATGTCACTTGTTGGTTCAACATCTTAGCTCGTGCCTACGTAGCTATGCCTTTGCCCTCTCATGTAACGGCTGATTCTTGCAACCTGTGACCTGCCTTATGTACTGTTCTAATCTGAAAATAAACGCCTTTAGCAAAACTGGAGTTCTAGTTCCTCATTGGTCTGGCAGTGGTTGACAGAAGGTAGGCCTAAGTTGGTCTTCCTTGCTGAAATTAGTGAATCAGCGATTTGAGTGCTCTTTGTAAATAGCCCTCACCTTGCATTTGATGTCCAAGTATCATACCTTGGGCACATAAAATGCTTTTCTTTTCCCTTTAATTATTAAATCCAATATTTACATTTTGCTCTTTTTTTAAATTCAGGTCAATAACATTGGGAAACTGAAAGATTTTCTTCTGCAGCACAGGAAAGATTATATTAATGCCTACAGGTAAGTATTGCAGTAAGAACAGTGGGTGGGTTGGTGGTGAAGAAGGATAACATGGACTGATGCACTCTCTCTTTGTGGAAAGCTCTTGTGCTAAATTTCCACTCTGTTTACCGAGCATGTGCTTATAGTCAAAGAATGTTAAATTGGTTTCCCTCTGAACAGGAAGAATAAAAGGTTATGGTAAGAAAGAAAGTTGTATTTGTTTAATGAAAAGAAGTTTGGGGACCTTAGCCATTGTGATGGATTGAAATGCCTGTGAATGCATGGATTCCAATTCATGCCTATAGCCTATGCACTAGGAAGTCGCTGCCACCAGCTCCAGCCTAGAGAGGTCTACCCTAGCTGCTTTGGGGATGAAGCATGCACATGGAATCTGGGGGACCACCAAGCTAGTTGCCACCACTTCGCATCTCTGCCAAGGAAGTCTGTGGCCTGCTTCCCTTTTCTGCTTCGTGCCATAGCCTGTAGTGTAGAGGTTCTGCCTTGCTCATGTGGAAAAGTTCTTTGAACTTGAAAGTCACTTCAGTCAAAACCCAGTGTTCATTATTTTTTTAAAAAACCTTGTGGTCCGGGTAAGATATTAAAAGAGGAATAAGAAATTGAATGTTGAAGGAAAATCAAAAGATTATTTCACATTTGAATATCTAGGCAGGTTCTAAGTGCAGATGTGCCCAAGCAGAGATGAAGTACAACTGCTTGAAGTGTAGAAGAAAAAGCTGATGGTTTCCATAATGGGGTGGTGGTGGTGGTGGAGGAATATCTTTTGAACGCACGCACACATATATATGTACCCTGTTTTTTTCACTGACAGGGACTCAGGGCGGCTTATGGATAAAAATAAGAAATAATCTCTCTTTAATTCTTTTTAGTCGTGTGTTAGAATGGTTAAACTACATCACCAGGTGGCAGTGTTCATCTTTTGGATTTAATAATGGTATTTAGTGTGGAGCAATACCCTGACACTAGTTGCAGTGGACTGAAGGAAACAGAAGCGGAGTGTGCTAAAATAAAATTAACAACGCTGACTTTTCTCCCCAGCCATGTCATGTCTGAGTACTTGCGGATGACAGACACTGAGCGAGACCAGATTGACCAGGATGCCCAGATCTTTATGAGAACATGCGCTGATGCAATTCAGCAACTCAGAACAGAAGGTAAATTGATTAAAATAATGTGTGAGTTGTGCCAGATGTTTAAAGCATTTATCTGCGAAGCGTAATGCTTTTGTGTTTGTTTGTTTTTAGCACACAAGGACATCCATTCCCCGCAAGTGAAGCAGCACAGAGAAGCTGTCCTAGATTTCATTGGAGACTATTTAAAAAGTATATATTTTTCTTGAAATGGTGGTATTTTTTATTTTGTCTAGCCATAATTATTTTCTTTAAGCTTAGACCAAAATGCTCTGCATCGCTCTGCCTTTTCATAACTGTTTCCCTGTTTCCATTGCTGGGACAGCTAGACAGCCAGAGTTGCAGGGTGACAATGTATGGATAAGGCAGTGGTGTAGGGAGGAAAGTTATAGATATGTTATATCTGGAACCTTGAATTTCAATGCACACAAGTCAACTGGCTTTAAAAAAGCAAAGCAGATTTCAAACTGACTTTGGAAGGAAAGCTAACAGGAGAAGAGTTTAAGTTAACTCCTCAGGGTATCTCTAACAAGTCCACTAAAATTAACAAGCCCATCAAAAATATTACAGTATTGTTGGGGAGTTGCAAGCAGTAGATACTTAAAGAGGGAGAAAAACACTTTTTGTGCTAACAAAGGCAGAATAGGTTTGTTATATGAAGTAAGAATATCAAACCCTCAAGCATTATCAATGGTATGGATCACTCTGGAGGTTGGGAAAGCACTCTTTTGTTAGAATAGAGTGGTTCTTGACATCCAGAAGTGTAGTTAATACTAAATACTGGTCAATAGTGGTAAACTACAACCCTTCATAGTTAGTTTTGAAACCCTGCTGTGGGATGCGGGTTAGGCTGGAACTCAGTGTAGCTTTCAACTACCCTGCAGTGTTATCTATTCCTTTTGTTAGGAAACAACAAGGGGGGCACATAATAGAAATTTTATAAAGTTACTAATTGGCCCCGGCACGTGTTGCTGTGCCTAACTCAGCGTCCTTGTTTCCCAGGAAAGGGGGAGGATGTGTCCTTCCCCCCGGACTATGTGTTTTTTCCACACACGCACGCACACACCCATTGTTGTGTCTCATCCCTGTGATTACTCCCATCCTGTAGCGACCCATGACGTATCCCCTTCCCTCACCCCGGGTCATCCCTGTGACTCCCCCCATCCTGGATCATCCTGGGAGGGGGGAGGGGATATGTCATGACCTATTCGGACCGCTCCTCCCCCGACCCCCCCACCCAGGGCTCCACTGGGGATAGTCTGTAAAGTAGAGCCGAGGCCTAGTCTGCAGGATGTAAATTGGAGCCGAGGCTTAGTCTGTAAAGTAGAGCCAAGGCCTAGTCTGTAGGATGTAAATTGGAGCCGAGGCCTAGTCTGTAGGCTGTAAAGTGGAGCCGAGGCCTAGTCTGTAGGTAGGGTTGCCAGACTCAGTAGAGGACAGGACTTCTGTGCCTTTAATTGCCTTGCTCTCTTTTGAGTCTTGAAACCTTAAAGAGAAACCAGCAGACCCTTTGTTTAATTTCCAAGCATAGGGTCTGCTGGTTTCTCTTTAAGGTTTCCAGACTCAAAAGAGAGCAGGGCAATTAAAGGCACAAAAGTCCTGTCCTCTATTGAGTCTGGCAACCCTATCTGTAGGATGTAAATTGGAGCCGAGGTCTAGTCTGTAAAGTAGAGGCGAGGCCTAGTCTGTAGGCTGTAAAGTAGAGCTAATATGTAAACCCTGCTGGAGGCGTGGTCTCCGGGGCGTGAGGGATTGTGGGAGTATGTTAGCCCTTTGTTTATTGGAGTCCACTGGAGGGCGCAATTTTTTTTTACATAAATCCAGGTTTCTACCTGTCCTAGGTGTGTCATCTGGCCAATGTAAGTGGATAGAGACACTCCCACATGCACATCTGATGTTGTGGCCAAAATTGAGGCTGATCGAGCAAACGGTTTTGGAGAAAAGTGTGTCCGTACAAACTTGGGACATCTACATTTAGATAGATAGATAGATAGATGAACAATGTGAAGTGAACTTTATTCTGTGCAGACTACTTTTAAAAATTATAATTCATGCCTATTCAATAAAATTGGTTAGTAGTAAAGTTCAGAGCACACAATTTTGATAAAATCAATTCATTAAGTATAGTGAGAACACGTCTACCAATGACTATTAGCCCTAATAGCTTAAAAATTGATCCTCTATGTCAGGCATCCCCAAACTGCGGCCCTCCAGATGTTTTGGCCTACAACTCCCATCATCCCTAGCTAACAGGACCAGTGGTCAGGGATGATGGGAATTGTAGGCTAAAACATCTGGAGGGCCGAAGTTTGGGGATGCCTGCTCTATGCTATATCAAAGAGGTAGCATATACTACAGAGGTGGTATATTGTCAGTCAGACATCCATCATATTCAACCTGTGAGTTTTACAGGTACATCTGGGTGGTCTCTTATCTAGCAAGACATTTTTTATGTTAATGTATACCATTTTCCTCTTGTTTACATGGCATCTTCATTACTATAAAGGAGTGTGTAAGCTGTATTCAGAACAAAGGGCTATCCGGGTCAAGCGAGTAGTTGATAAGAAAAGATTGTAAGTAATATTCCTTTAAATCCGTGGTTTTGATTTTCTTTGGAACTCTAATTAAATTTGTGAGCAGGTGAAATGTCTCCATGTTAAATAGTTATGTTCACATGCCTCAGAAAGCCAAACTGCACCTTAGAAAGGATGCACAAAAGTGCTGGATCCCAGAGAGATGTTGGGAAAGATTGAGGGCACTAGGAGAAGGGGACGACAGAGGACGAGATGGTTGGACAGTGTTCTCGAAGCTACGGACATGAGTTTGACCAAACTGCGTGAGGCAGTGGAAGACAGGAGTGCCTGGCGTGCTCTGGTCCATGGGGTCACGAAGAGTCGGACACAACTAAACGACTAAACAACAACAATGCAGATGCAAACTCCTCTCCAGGAATTTGCATGGTCCCAATAAGCCACCCATAGCTTCACTTACTGCAGCTTGCACAACAAAGCATTCTCCCTCCTCAATCTCTCTCACACCCGCATACTTTTTCTCCAGTTTTTAATGTGAATTTCTTTTTACTTTCTTGTAGAGTTGGTTTACAACAACCTTCCAAGGGTTTCGTTTGTTTGCTTTCCTCCATTTTTATCCTGCCTTTGGGGTTCTGTAAGGCTGTCAGGGTAACTTAGTTTCAGTAAACTCTTCTATAGGTTTGCCATGTTAATTCAGCACCAAAGTGAAGTATTAATGTGCCTGGATGCTTAGCCGTTCTTGCCTCATGTCATTGAAGCCACTGCTGTTAGACTTCCTGTGGAAACATGGGAAGAACCATATTTCTCTTCCTTACTGAGACTAGTAGCTTAAAGTGTATGTTTACAGGAGTTTTAGGGGAAATGATTCTGAGGGCCACAACCTCTCCAACTTGGAATTATTTCCTAATACAGCAAATCTGGGCATATCAATAGGAAGCGAAAACTTCTGGATCTTTGGACTCAACCCACACACTCATGCACTTAATCTGGAGGGCAACACTTAATTTCTCTCTCGTTATTTTTTATATTAAAAAGCATTTTGTACATGCCACACTTCTTAAAATTATTCTGAGTATTCATAACTCATCATTACTGTGTTACTGCATTAGTGAGAAAGGTGGAGATGTTTAACAAAGCCGTGTTAAATCTGTCCATTCCAACATTTATTTATTTTTCATGTGTAAAATACTCATTACTGAGTATTGGTCAGCGCCTTCCAAGATCCAGAGCCTGTTTATTTACAGCGCTGCCTGACTGGTTTTAAGATTACAAAACCAGTCGTGTAGAATCATAGTTGGAAGAGACCACAAGGACCATCCAGTCCAACCCCCTGCCAAGCAGGTAACACCATCAAAGCATTCTTGACATATGCCTGTCAAGCCTCTGCTTAAAGACCTCCAAAGAAGGAGACTCCACCACACTCCTTGGTAGCAAATTCCACTGTCAAACAGCTCTTACTGTCAGGAAGTTCTTCCTAATGTTTAGGTGGAATCTTCTTTCTTGTAGTTTGAATCCATAGCTCCGTGTCCACTTCTCTGGAGCAGCAGAAAACAACCTTTCTGCCTCCTCTATATGACATCCTTTTATATATTTGAACATGGCTATCATATCACCCCTTAACCTTCTCTTCTCCAGGCTAAACATGCCCAGCTCCCTAAGCCATTTCTCATAAGGCATCGTTTTCAGGCCTTTGACCATTTTGGTTGCCCTCTTCTGGACACGTTCCAGCTTGTCAGTATCCTTCTTGAACTGTGGTGCCCAGAACTGGAGCACCTGCTTTCCCAGGTAGGACTGGAAAAGACTCATGCCTTTAAGCCTGGAGATCTTCTGCGCATCCGTGTAGACCATAGCTCCCCAAGGCTCCCCAAGGCTAGGGATGATGGGACTTGTAGTTCTTCGACATTGGGACTGCAGGAACACTGGGGTAGACAGTCCTGAACTATGTGGACTAATGTTCTAGTTCCATATAAGGCAGCTTCTTATGTTCTGCAGTTTATTACAGAAAAATGCATATTTTAGCACTATTTCCAGACACATAATTCATTATACAATAGAAGCATCATTTTAAAAGATCTTTACATGGCTCTTTTGGGAAAGCAAATACAAAGTTCCAAATGCCACCAGAGTAGCAACTGTTAGCTCTTACTGGATGAAAGGAACTTCACGTTACAGAGGCAGGCAAGGAGGAGGTGCATCTTATCTGTTGCCTTATCCTATGGCACCACAGTGCCAACTGCTGTGTGTATAAACCTGCTCCAACTTTCCTCCAGCTGAAGGGAGAGATGTGCTGTTCCAGCATAATGGACCAGGGTATGAGCCTGCAGCTGCACTTGATCTTGGTTTGCTTGCCCTTAATTGTTTATGTATTTGCTCTTTTAGATCTAGGCTTGAGCCAGAACAGAGCGATAAATCCAAAGTAACTTCTTCTCCTGAAAGAACTGCTCAAACAACTTCGGAAGAATCTGAAGAGAAACTCACTTGTGAAGACAACAGAGGTGATATTTCAGTCCATGTTCCACTTTTTAGAGGTTGTGTATTTGTATGTGATGAGCATTTGTCTTGGGTTTTTTTGCAGATTGGCATTTGTTGATTCAGCAGTAAACAGTAGGTTTACTGGAAATCACGGGACAAATGGAAGTGTGAATGGGCCCAGAGTGTGACATGGGGAGAAACCTGTCTACCTTGGCCTTCCATGATAGACCTCATGGGAGGAAGGGAGAAGGAAGACTCTACAGAGAGGGATGCATGGTTTCTTCTATGGGGCTTCAGCAGCATATGGGTCAACTAGAATAATTTCAGTCCTTCCTGAACTGACTGAAAACAATGCATCCACTATAGACTGGGTTACTCCAAGACTGGATTTCTGCAGTGCACACTCCGTGGGGTTTCCCTTGCACTTGATCCGGAAGCTGCAGTTAGTGCACTCTCAAGGCCTTGCTGCATAGAACCGGTGCGCTCACAGAACTGCTACTGGGCCAGGTTCAAGGTGTGGCTATTGGTATGCAAAGCCCATAATAATTTGGGACCAGTTTACTGATGAGATTGCCTTACCCCACATGTGCCCCTTCGACCACTTTGATGGGTGGAATTTGCGCCACCACATATGCCATATTTAAATTTTAATTTTTTTATTTATACCCATTTTATATAATACCCACCCCGCAATTGTAAGGGCTTAATCATTTAGTGTTGCACTGCTTACACTCCCTGTCTGTTGAGATCAAGCAGGTGCCTTCACCATACAGTGGTACCTTGGGTTACAAACACTTTGGGTTACAAACTCTGCTAACCCAGAAGTAGTACCTCGGGTTACAAACTTTGCCCCAGGATGAGAACAGAAATCGTGCGCTGGCGGCGGCGGTAGGCCCTATTAGCAAAAGCACGCCTCAGGTTAAGAATGGTTTCGGGTTAAGAACGGACCTCTGGAACGAATTAAGTTCATAACCCGAGGTACCACTGTACTCCTTTTCGGTGTTTGCTAAAAGCATCCTTGTTCAGACAACCCTACCTCAATTAGAAATCTATTTTAATTTTTGTAAAAAAAAAAAATTAAAAGTAGGGTTGCGAACATTTTCTTGGTTTTACTGTTCTGACGTCTGTAAACCACTCCGAGGTTCCGTTACAATCAAGCAATGTAATTTTTTTTCCTGAAATAAATAAATGTGCGACCGTGAAAATTGCATTCCCCTGTGTTTCATGTAGGAGACAGGCTGCTATGGCGACCAGAGCTAATCTGGGACTAAGGGCACCCTCTTCTGTGAGCTCTCTCCTTCCCCTGTTTCTTGATATTCATCCCGGTTGCAGTTGCCTAACAATAAGAGCACTGACACTGGTAGTACTTAAAATTAATTGGTTCCTATGGGCTAATAAAGGGAACTCTTAACTGGGTGGAATTAACGTTCTGTCTGCCAAGCATTGCATCTTGTCAAGTGGACCAGTCGGCCCTCTCCTCTCCCTACCTTGCTGTTTTGGGGGGTTCTCCCAGTTGCCTCATAGCCAATTTGGGGTAATGTAGGGGAAGCAGGGGAAGCCCTGTTCTGCAAGCAGAAGTCCTTGTGTGTATTAGATGACTCTTTCCCACACTTTCTCCGTTTGTAGTTCTGTAAGCTGACTTATTTTCTGGTTTTGTGAATATTGTAAATAAGCATAGGGGCTGTAGGTGATAGCTGGCACTTTTAAATGAAAACCGCATTGGCTTCTTGCTCAAAATGTGGATATAGTTAACGCAAACATGAATATATCCTTCAGTTAAACAAAACAATCTGATTTCAGAGCTGTGTACTTCACCTAAGATAGCTTAGGTTTGCAGAATTGGTACCATTTAACGCAAGAGAGATTATCTGCTTCTGAATAATAAGCAGATACTCTGTTCACAGCACTGGTGTGTATATTGCACAGGGAAAGGCTATTTCTTGTCAATCCAGCATCATTTCCCTTCCCAGTTCCTTCAGTCAATGTTATTTTTTGAGGTAGGTCATCAGATTTTGTAAAGGTTGCACAAGAAGGTGGGAGATGGGGAAAAGGCATTTCCGGAAAAAACTATCAAACCTCTGGCATTTTGGGGGAAAGTTTTTAGTGTTTGATGTTGTATTATGTTTTTACTATTTTTGTTGGGAGACATCCAGAGTGGGATATAAAATAATTTTGTTGTTGTTGTTGTTGAAGCGTAAACAGACAGGATTTATTTTTTTTAATCAGGAAGTAGGAACAAAAGATATGGAACTGGGTGTGAATTAATGAAACCACTGCCACAGTGTCCTTTCTCTTGGCAGATCAAGATGAGCAGGTGACAACAAAGGTTGCAAGGTTTTTAGCTGGGGCAATCACAATATTTGACTATTGATTCAAAACCCTAAAATGTATTTTATATAATTAACTTTTTATTGCTATGGCCGATGGCTGATGCAAATGAAGATTCATTCATTTTTAAATGAATACATAATAACAAAAGAACCATGGAATATTATGTTAATATATAATCACAGCAGAGAGACTCTTTGTTTCTCCCTTGAAAGAAGAAATGTAGCTTTGATTGAATGTGGCAGGGGCCCTTTCCATGCCAGTGTCACTGTTCCAAAAATGTTTCACCTGTCTTCAGCCTTTGTTTTAATAAAGAAGTGAACAGTAATTCCAGACACCATGCCTAGTTACAGAGCCTAACGTGGGAGGTGCTTTTCAGTCTAATACCTCATCCAGGATTGTTTTTAAACAGAAGTACTCTGAAAGGCTTCCCAAGAGAAGCGAGCATCTCACACTGCAACATTGCCAGTCTAATTGAAAACACTTTCAGCGACAAGAATATAAACAAGTACAAATTAAGCAATACACATCTCGCTCAAGGATCTTGGTAGGAAAATAATGTTCACAACTAATGGCAGGGTTCAAACATAGAATAAAGAGCAGCAGTACCCTATCTAGTTTTGTACCGCTTAGAAAATTGAACAGCCAACATGCTTAAGTTGAGTATGGAGACTTTTAACACTACATCCCCGCAGGTGTGTTTGGTGCCTTAACCCAGGGGTCAGCAACCTTTTTCAGCTGTGGGCTGGTCCACCGTCCCTCAGACCATGTGGTGGGATGGAATATATTTTGAAAAAAATATGAATGAATTCCTGTGCCCCACAAATAACCCAGAAATGCATTTGAAATAAAAGCACACATACTACTCATGTAAAAACACGTGATTGAGAAGGCGATTGGGCCACATCTGGCCCATGAGCCTTGGGTGGCCTCCCCCTAACTAGTGTTACTTTTTGCCGATGTTGAAAATATCAGAAGGCCACTGGATTCAGTCTGAAGGAAAACAAAAACAGCTTGGGCTTTTCTATATGAATGTTACATTACACTAACCATTCCACTCTCCCAGAGAGGTACTTCCTTTGGGGGTAGAAGTGTAAGCCTGGGTCACCCATTCCCAAAGATCCCCTTTATGTAATGCAAGTAGGCAACTAATAATATCAGGGGTGCTCTGGGGCACCTTCTAAAAAGTACCTTTTTTGCATAATTTAGAAATGTCGGCTGATCGAATGTGGATGATTCTCTGCCGCAGGGAACAGCATAAAACAGCTTTTTAAACACCCATTTAAAACAACTTTTTAAGCACTGTGAACATTCAGCTGATTCCTTTTTTAAAATGTGACGCTTCCATCCCTCCCACCTTCCTTTGCCTTGTTTCTGCAAGCAGGCACAAAAGGGTTCGAGGTAACCTCAGCTTTAAAGCTTCTGAAAGTTCAGCATCAGTTAAGAATATGAGCATCTCAAGGTTTCCAATAAGAGGGAAAAGTCTGATGGCAGGAATTAAAATTGGGCTTTTAAAATGGAGGCAAATAAAATTATGGACAGTTCAGTTATTGCTGAACTAGGAATAATACTAAATAGCAATTTTTGGCTACATGTTGATCGTAGTTTGTTTTTTTTCTTTTTCAGATAAGAATGTGATAGATGAACACACTAATTTTGGACTTTGGGGTGATGGCAAAGGAGAAGATGAGCTTTCACCTGAAGAAATCCAAATGGTAAGTTGTGTTTTCTACCAGTTTGTTGACTTTCTCCCTATCTAGCTATAGCTACGGATATTGAAAATGAAATAAGTCCAATGCATACACTGAGTCATTTGCCTTTTCTGCTAAGCAACGCTTTAACAAATGCACCCTGCGCGTTTGCTTTTCTGATTCTTTTGTCAGTACCTGCTTAAAATTCTTAATCATATGATTGGGAAGGTGATTGTTGTCAAGCCATTATGTTCGTGGGAAAGTATTTTTCAGCAATTAAGACTGCCCTTTAAGATGTTAAATTGTTGCTTTAAATCTCTACTATAAATAGCTATTTCCGTTCACAAGCAGAAGGAGCTATTCTAACATTAAGAATCATAAATAAACTTCCCAAAGAAGATACTGTAGTTTCTTATACTTACTTTTCCATACCACCTCTGGCCTTCCAGATGTTGATTAATTACAGCTCCCATCATCCATTGCCATTAGCCATGCTTGCTGGGACGGACGGGAATTATAGTCCAGCAACTTTGAGAGAGCCAAATGTTCCCCATACCTGGTATACAATGAGGATATTATTGTGAATCCACTGGTACAAAAATCACACACGGACAGAGGTTTTTTTAAGGGTCTTCCATGCCACATAATGCTATTGTTGCATTATAATGGGATTTCAAGCTCAGTGCCTCTCAAAATCAGAGGGATCAGTGCTGCTTTCTGCTCACTTGGCCTCTCCCTCGTGGTGTGGTTGTGCTAGACCAGGCATAGGCAAACCCGGCCCTCCAGATGTTTTGAAACTACAGTTCCCATCATCCCTGACCACTGGTCCTGTTAGCTAGGGGTGATGGGAGTTGTAGTCCCAAAACATCTGGAGGGTCGAGTTTGCCTGTGCTTGTGCTAGGCTGAGGACATAGGCAAGTACCATTCGGGGCTAGGAAGGGGATACAGTGCCTCCAGCTTCCCTTCAAACTTAATTGCTTATCTTTTCTGATTGCTTATTTGGGACCATAATTCTGGAGATGTCCATTGGTTCATGTGTTTTGTCTTTCAAGAGATGTAAGATACAGCAGCATATGACCATATTTTGACTTAATTCTCTTTATGAAATCAGTACAGTCGTACCTCGGTTTACGACCCGCTCGGGTTGCGAACACTTCGGGTTACGAACTCCGCAAACCCGGAAGTGTTTCCAGCGTGCGCGTGTCCCGCGCATGCGCAGAAGCGGCGCGCGCACTTTGCACATGCAAAAAATGCGCTTTGCGCATGCGCAGAAGCGGCGCTCGGTTTGCGACCTTTTCGGGTTACGAACCGCGATCCGGAACGGATCGTGTTCGTAACCCGAGGTACTACTGTACACGTTAATCACATCTCTACTTACCATGCCTTTAACCAGAAATTCAGATAGGTAGGTCTTCAGTCATTTTCTGCATGCGATCTTCTGCCTCCATTTTGATGTTTAAAACTGAAGGTCTTTGTTCTCATGTGAATGAGGTGTTCCAGAATGGGGAGAAATGCAATTTTTGTACACAATCACAATATAGCCTACCATGATTGCAGTAACACTTTAAAGTCTCGTTGATTTCAAGGAAAGAATTAAGAAAGCCCTTTAATCTTTGAAATACAGTGGTCTTGCAATGCTCCACTCTGCCCAGATCATACCTGTAAGCTCTTTCTCTTCAGTCATGCAATTGAATTCTAAAGAATCCAGCTAATTAGCTAAGTAGATTTCAAACATTTTCTTTCTTCTTTTTATATACTCCTTTGTATCAGGAAACTTAGATTGTCCAATTTCATGAAAATTATGCTAATTTAAACTAGCTGTTAAGATGGAAAGAAATATTGAAAACACTGGGATAGTTTTATATTAAAATGTGTTTGGGGAAATTGCATCCAAAATGGCTGCAGGCTGTTTTACAAAACAGTTTTATGGGATAATTTGAATTTTCTTTACCCCCTGTTAACACATTAAGGACTTTATAGTTCTTGTAAGAACATGGCACAGTGTTTAGTTAGATAAATTAAAATCTTGTTCTGTTCTATCTAATTTTCCCAAGCTACTTTCATCTTATTGTTTTGTTCTTTCAGGGAAATAATTTGTTTTGCATTTAAAAATGTCTGCACTGGAACAGTAATAAGGGACTTTATTCTGGGTAATATATCCTTTGAGTAGATTCATTTAAATCAGTGGAACTACTTTTTATATAAGTAATGTTGGATATCACCCTTTGTTAACTAACTCAGGATCTCTCTGTGTCATTATACAGGTTATATCACATTACATCATCAGTTTGCAATCACTTACCTTATTTCATATTTCCAGTTTCTATCATGTAAATTATTTTTAGTATTTACTGTTCTGTCCAACTTTATGTTCATTTGACTGCTTTGTAATAGATTATTAGTCCAAGAGGCTTTCCAAATGCTAAATTTATCTAGGGGTATGTTTTTGAGGATTGAAGGGTCTTTCCAAAGGAACATAAAAGTGGAAGTGCTCTCTATATTACAGGTTAAAAATAAAAGTAAAGGGACCCCTGACCGTTAGGTCCAGTCGCGGACAACTCTGGGGCTGCAACACTCATCTCGCTTTACTAGCGTGACTTCGCTTCAAATAGGAAAGCAGTGAAAATCCTGACTACTCCTTTCAGAAATTAATGGGCCTAATTCAGCATTGTAAAACCCAACATTGACTGTGGTGTAACTTACTCAGATTGGTAGAAAGTCCCAGGTTCCTGGTATACCACATTTTTCCGTGTATATGTATAAGACGAGCCCCAACTTTAAATACGGAAAAATACGGTAGTTATCAGCCTTCATAAGCAGTCATTGCTCCCCAAGTGTTTGTGAATGCTTCACTTCCAGTGGCTTTGAGTCCCTGCACATCAAATGTCATGGTTTATTTTGTGGTGTGGTTTGTGGGTGTGCTTGAGGGTGGAATGACCTTTAAGCCTCATATTGTTGTTATTATTGTTAACTTTCTCCTTTCAGTTCGAGCAGGAAAACCAGCGCCTTGTCGGAGAAATGAACAGCCTGTTTGATGAAGTGAGGTACAGCCTCCCCCCTCCCCCCCCACCTTGCCTGCCCTGCATATCCTAGCGGCACATATAATGTGCTTTCCAGTCCACTTTATGTACATACATACATACATACATACATACATACATACATACATTTGTATGCGACCTTTCCATGCTCAAGGTCGCACACAACAATGAAAAAGATACATAACTACAACATGACAAAAGTAGTAATTGCCCAAATTACCCAAACCCTGTAATTTCCCCACAAAATGCAACGATCCAAAATAAAGATATGAAAAAACAACAGCAACAACTCCCCACCAACAAAACACCCCAAATCTGGTCAGCAGCCTCAGCTTTTGCAGCTGGATTCAGTCAAGGCCTTGCCCTCTCAGGCCAGGTGGAAAAGGCCTGCAAGGCAGGGAGCAGGTTTTCCAGGACTCACAGCCAGGATGGCCTCTTGCCTCTTCAGCAGCCTCAGCCTTTGTAGCTGGAGTCCGTCAGGGGCCCCACGATCTCAAGGTCGTGGATTCAAACCCCACGTTGGGCAAAAGATTCCTGCAGAGTCAGAAATAGGTCATCTTGCCCATTTCAGCTATCTTCAACCTTTTCACATCTATCCACTTTTAACCTTCTAGGGATACTTCCTTCTCTCTCTCTCTCTCTCTCTCTCTCTCTCTCTCTCTCTCTCTCTCTCTCTCTCTCTCTCTCTCTCTCTCTCTCATTATACATCAATACAGAAGCTATTAGCTAGTGATCTACGAGCTAAAATTTATTTTTGCTAATCTACTTCGCTTGGCTTACCATTCTCCAGTCGTAAGAAATGCTCCATATTATGCTTGCTTAAGTTTGTAAGAAATTTAAAATGTTTGTACTTACATGGCTTTTTTATCTTTTTAAATAGACAAATTGAAGGGAAGGTGGTTGAAATATCTAGACTTCAAGAGATATTCACAGAAAAAGTCTTGCAGCAGGTAAATACCACGGGGAGGTGGTTGGTTGGTTGGCTCTTTGTATTCTAGCATTTTTCCAGCAGGTAAAAAGGCCGCAGTTAGAGAGGCAAAATGTGTGATTGAGCACAAAAAGGCAGGCATAGTATAAGAAGAACTATACTGCACTGAAGGGGACTTCTGTAGCTCAAATGGGCTTGGGGAACATGTCCTGGACATGGTCAGGGGCATTGCTGGGGGGGGGGGATGGATCCTGCAGCATGATTTGTATTTGCTGTGATGCCCCTGAACAACACTCTACTCAAGCTACTCTGCCACCATTGCTAATGGTGACCTCACAAAAAGGATAGAGTTTTATCCCAAAGAATATTGTATATTGGGCAGATTTTGTGCCCTCCTCCTCCATTTGATCTGAAAAATTATACAAAACTCATTCACTCTTTCCATGTATTTATTTTTATTTAGGCAGCAATATATTAGGAGTCCCTTGTGTATACACATACTTTACATATAATGCTATTCCTCCTTCCTTCCTATTTGGTTTATTCTTTTTGACTAGGCTATACCCCTGAATTCCTACATTCTAGCCATGAATTTCATCCCGCCAGGTTTCAGTAATGCCTACCAAGTCATATTTGTCCTGTATTAAAAGCTCCAGTTCACCTTCCTTGTTTCCCATACTCTGTGCATTTGGTCCCTTACCTCTCTCGCCCTGATCTGGCCACAGTGATCCATGCGACGGTCACCTCCAGACTTGATTATTGTAACTCGCTCTACGCGGGGCTGCCCTCGAAGCTGACCCAGAAATTCCAGCGGATGCAGAATGCCACAGCGAGGCTCCTTACGGGGTCCCGGCCGCGGGATCACATTCATCCAGTGCTTTACCAGCTGCACTGGCTCCTGGTGGAGTACAGGATCAGGTTTAAGGTGCTGGTTTTGACCTTTAAAGCCCTATGTGGCTTGGGACCCTCGTACCTATGGGACTGCCTCTCCTGGTATGCCCCGCGGAGGACCTTAAGGTCCACAAACAACAATATTCTGGAGATCCCGAGCCATAAGGTGGCTAGATTGGCCTCTACTAGGGCCAGGGCCTTTTCAGTATTGGCCCCAACTTGGTGGAACGCTCTTTCACAGGAGACCAGGGCCCTGCGGGATTTGTCATCTTTCCGCAGGGCCTGCAAGACAGAGCTGTTCCACCTGGCCTTTGGGTTGGACTTAGTCTGACCCCTGTGTTTTCCTCCCTCATGGCTTGGATTTATGGACTACTTACAATCAGGCTGCATTTTAAACTTAAATTTTAAATTTTAATACTGTATTTTAATCTGTATTTCAATCAATTGCTTTTTATGTTTTATTGTAATTTTATTGGTGTGAGCCGCCTTATTATTATTATTTATTATTATTATTTATTATTATTATTATTATTTGTGTAGTGACAACTGAAACCATGAGTCATTCCCTCCAGCTATTTCCTCCTTGTAGATTCTTTCCCTTGAGCAGCACCACCTCCGTTTTCTGTGCATCAGTGAAGCCATTATTCCCAGTACAAGGTGTTCTTCTGCCATCTGTCATGTAGTCTCCCTCCCCATCAGGATCTAATTTAAAGCTCTCCAGATCATGTTTGCCTGGCCATATCCTTCCACTATTTTTTAAATAATGAAACAGAATATTTCTTAAAGATGTCAAAAGGAGCAGTTCCATGTGTACTCGCCTCCCGTCCCGTCACATCCAGGAATACTCAATAGCTGATGAATTTCCCCATACCCTTTTCCCTTTGTTGGCTGCCACTTGAAGTGGTGGAGAAACTCTTAATGCAGTGTCACTGCATCTTTGGGTACCAAAAGAAAGAGGGTGATGAGGTTTGAAGGTGCTGCTACATGCTGAAGTAGCTACAGGTGTGCTTTAACACCTAGCTCTGGCCTCTGGTTTATGGTGAGCAGAAACTGACAACAGGCCACTGACCTTTCACAGCTGTTGATCTTTACATTTATCTCATATGTGAAAAGGATGTAGGGGTCTTACTAGACCACAAGTTGAACAAGTCAACAGTGTGATGCAGCAAGCAAATGCTATTCTAGGCTGCATCAAGAGAAGTCTAGTGTTCCGATCAAGGGAAGTAGTAGTCCTGCTTTATTCTGCCTTGGTCAGACCCCACCTGGAGTCCAGTGTCCAGTTCTGGGTGCCGCAATTTAAGAAGGATGTTGACAAGCTGGAACATGCGCAGAGGAGGGCGACCAAGATGAGCAAGGGTCTGGAAACCAAGCCTTATGAGGAACAGGTGAGGGAACTGGGTGTGTTTAGCGTGGAGAAGGGGAGACTGAGAGGATAAGGGCTGCCACATGGAGCAAGCTTCTTTTCTCCTGCTCTGGAGGCTATGACTGGAACCAGTGCATTCAAGTTACAAAAAAGGAGATTCCAACTAAACACCAGGAAGAACTTTCTGACAGTAAGAGCTGTTTGGCAGTGGAACAGACTCCCATGAGAGTTGGTGGACATAAAAACCTTCCTTGGAGGTTTTGAAGCAGAGGTTAGATGGCCATCTGTCACGGGTGCTTTAGCTGAGATTCCTGCATTGCAGAGGGTTGGACTAGATGACCCTTGGGGATCCCTTCCAACTCTACAATTAAATGATGCTGTGCAGTTTGATTATGACCTGTTTTTTTACGTTATATATTTCAACTTACTTAAAAGGAAGCCGAGATTGACAGTATCCACCACTTAGTTGTGGGTGCAACAGAGAATATCAAGGAAGGAAATGAAGACATAAGAGAGGTAATGTCTGCATATTTTTTTTTTGCTTTTTAAAAAATCAAACACTACTTGACCTTAACCGACTGCCAGTAATGTATTTTGAGAAAACACTGATATCCTTGTTAATCAGACACATGGTCCTTCCTCCGAAAAGCCACTTTAAAAATGTTCTCAAGGAAAACAAATCTCATCCCTGGGCAAAGTAATGGCATGGTCCGTGGGCTTTGCTTTCTCCGCAACAATAGGAAATAAACACCTGTTTTACATGAAGACTTGAGAAGCTTATGGTTTCAGCAGCTGAGTCTTAAAAAAGGTGTAATGGTGGTAATAGTCTGAGTATACTTAGTACTTACTAGAGAAAGCTATTTCATCCTTTATCTTCAGTTTCTTGAAGCCTTGTGCATAAAACTGAGACAGGTGTTTAATCAAATTTAAGTTTTTTCAGGCTGGTTACTATTTCGTTGTTGTTGTTGTTTTGTTGTTGATGTTGTTTTTAAAAGGGTGTCTAAAATAGGAAACTCCCGGTAGATGAAATTTTTCATCAGTGGCCATAGAGGGCCCTTCACCTGTGATGTGACCCAAGATTTGCAGTTTCATCAACCCAAGCACTGGTTCAGTCTTGCTGGTGCTCATTTGATAGGTGGCCTGCCCACCTTTTATAATATTTTATAGCAGTGATCTACGTCAGCCCCCTGCAATTCATTGTGGTCCCGGTCCTGCTCTCAGGCTTCCCATAGGCATCCGATTGGTCTTTGGGTGTTGGACTGGGTGGGCCTTTGGCCTGATCCAGCAGGCTCTTCATGTGTTCATGTGCAGCTAAAGATTTGAAGACCTGCTGCTAAATACGGTAATAGTGTCCAGGGCTCAAACTGGAAAAGATTTTGCCTTGTCCTGAATTAGACCCTTTTGAGAGATATCATGATTTATTTATTTTCCCTACAGGCAATCAAGAATAATGCTGGATTTCGTGTGTGGATCCTCTTCTTCCTTGTGATGTGTTCCTTTTCTTTGTTATTCTTGGACTGGTATGGTAGCTAACCCTGGCCTATTCATTATTCATATAGCCCTGACCAAAATCTGCTGAAGCCACCTGGGACTGATACTGGCTGAAGATGTTTTCTATACAAAGCAACACGTATTGTATTTCATGCATCGACATGGTCGAAATACCTTGACCAGACACTTACATTTCTACACCTCCTGCAACAGGAAGTACTGGTCCAATTGGAAGTTGGGTTTAGTGAAAAGTTCACACAGGGAACTGTTGTAGTGCATCAGTGAACATAGCTTTTTAGCCATTTACCCAATATTTATTTTATTACAGTGGTCTCTTTCTAAATATTTTTGCACACATGGATTGCTGGTGGGAGTTTTGTAGTGCTGCTCAGTGACCAAGCCAGTGGAACTCACTGAAGTTCGCAGCAAGTCCTAGAGTCTCATCCGTCAACAAAGTTCATACGTGACAGGTTGAAAAATCAAACTGATGACCTAAATGAACTTTATTCCAGAAAGGCAAAATAAATTCCAGATTGCATTGAAAAGGAAAGGTTTGACTGTTTAGAATGTGATTCTTCACAGTTGGTATTTCAATTTACAACAAAACTCCTTTCCATTTCTTTCTTTTTAGATAAATGCACCACTACAGAGAGCAAAGTAATCTGAATTCTTCAATTGTAGACATGTAGAATAATCACCTAAAGGTGAATGTTGCCCATAAGTACAGTGACTGGAATCCTTCCTTTTTGATTGATTTTAAATGCAATAATAAATATATCTATGTCAACATACTGAGCTTGAGACTTTGTTATCCTCCTTTTTCTTTATTTTACACAGAGTGAAAATGTCAAAAGTTACATGTGAATTTACATTCAATAAAGTACCTGACTACTAGGAAATACAAACATGGTATAGTTTAATATGTTTATATGGGACCGAACTCCGCCCCCCCCCCAAATGCTAAAGGAAGATTTGGCACATAATTTATTGCTTTTATGCATTCCACACAGCAATGATGACATACTAAAAGTTCTTTTACAACATGAAACTATGTTCAGTATGAAAAGTTCTTAATGAAAAAAACTGGCCTTTGCTAAGCGGGCTCGTGATGCTGAAATGTATCGGGAGAAAATGTAACCGGAAGTGGAACCAACCATGTTTGTTCTACTACATATGTGTGTTTTTTTTTTGGAAAGCATGTGTCTAGAAAAATAATGAAACTTTTGACATGTCCACTGGGAAGTAGCACACTCCGAGCATGGACAAAAATTACCAGCTGGAGTGCTTTGGTCCAGTGATGACCAACCCTTCCGTCAAGTGTACGCAAGTCAAGGCCCAGGTTTGAGAGAGTATAATTCTGGCGCAGTGCTTTTCAACCAGGGGTACTTGTACCATTGGACATCCTGTCAAGTGCCACTACTTATAAGCATTGCTCTGGCGCCCCTGCAGTGCAGGCTAGCACAAAAGCACAGCACTGGCCACATGGGCAAGAGCCAAAGCCAATCTCTGAGCCACAGCCTGCCGCGCAACATTTCCGCGGTTTATTCCAGGCGTGCTACGGGTTGACTGCCCAATGTTTAAGCCACTTTTTCCAGCTATAAAGTTAATGAAAATATTTATGTAATGTACATTGAAAGGTTTATAAATAATAAACATGTAATAGTTTAGGAACTTGTCAACACAATAAACGTGCACCTACAATTCTAGGCTTTTCTACTACTCCCCCCACCCACCCCAACCCAAGTTTATCTCAAGAAGGCAGCATGTCTCCTATTCTCCCTTTCCCCACATGCCATTTCAGATTCGCAATGGGAATAGGGCTATTTTTATGCATTTAATGCATTTTCTCCCTTACACCCAGTTCTAAAATGTTTACATTTTAGAGTCCAGTGGAACTGTTTTCCGGGTAAATATGCTTAGGGTTGCAGCCTTAATGTCTAAAGATTAGAAAATGCCCAAACAGTGCTGCTAACACAAAGCTTTTTGTAACATATAAAAAGGGAAACATTTTAATGTTGTACAAAAAGAGAAAGTTGTAAGAAAACTGCTCCTCCTGTCGTGTTGCACATATTACATTGTGGGCTAGCTCTACAGTGGCTTTTTTTGTCTGTTCCGTAGGGCTCCACTACTTATCAGAATATTTTGCTGCCTAACATTTTTGCACATTCACTAAACATCATGATCCACCATTAAAATGTACCTCTCCATAGTGTCTGTTTTGTGTCAGTGCAAGTCCATATACAAGATTCTCTAGCCATAGTGGAAATGCAGTGAAATGTTCACAGCTTTAAGAAAACAACAATTAAGCATGCCTTGTTGCAAAGAACTTAATTACTTCTAACATATCTGTTACAGTGAGAAAAAACAGGCCAACTTTATTTTTTGGTACTCATCTTGGAGTCGCAAACCAATCTAAAATACAGTTTATAACTAACCCACATAATTTCTAGTTGTGGCTATGATAATTCAGATTGCAAAACTGGTTTAAAAATGAAACATTAGTACACACAGTAAAATGCACAATTCTCCCCTGTGTCCAAACCCCTGGATGGCTCAATGGAATTCTAAACTGCAAAAATGTACCTAAAGTTGGAATTATTAACAGAGAAACTGGTGTTAAAGCTCTAAAGCATTGCTGATATGCACTTGGCCATTAATGGTCTAAGTTTTCATTTTCTTATTTTTCCTTTTTGCAAAGCAGTTATCGGCAAACCAAAGCAATTGCACCATAAATATGAGTAACCTCTAAATTATCCATAACAATGAGACGTTCGATGAAAGCCCCCTTGATAGCTTCCAATCAACAAGATCAATCATGTTAAGCCGATTTCTCAGCTGCTTCAGTCTCTTGCTCAGAAAGTTTCTCTTCCGAAAGCACCGTCATCCACGGAGATACGGATCGTGTGATCGTTTGTTTGGCCAGGTTGTAGTGGTTTATAACTGTATAAAATTTCCCTCTAGCACTAGAGTCTTGTTCAGAGTAGTAGTTCTCTAATCCAGCCGGAATGCATTGATTGTTCTGAAAGACAATCATTTCAATGTATTAAAATTATTTCTAGGCTATTTTTCTATTGTTGTTTATAATTTAATTCAATTCGTGGTGGGTAGCAAGAATAAAACAGCAGGACAGCAAACTTGCCCACCTTAATGTCTGCACCTTGAAACTAAAAACACAGTCTTCTAGCCTTGCATATTGTACCCGCCCTTTCCCTGGGTTTTCATACCCAGTTTTCATCCTGTGCAAGCTGAAGGAATACTGAAGTTTTCTCCTAAATTCTCACTCAGTCCGCTGTGGGTACACTTTGTCACACAGGAAGACCCTAGCTCAGGGATCAGCAAACTTTTTCAGCAGGGGGCTGGTCCACTGTCCCTCAGACCTTGTGGGGGGCCGTGCTATATTTTGAAGGGGAAAGAATGAACGGATTTCTATGACCCAGAGATGCATTTTAAATAAAAGGGCACATTCTACTCACGTAAAAACATGCTGATTCCTGGACCGTCCGCGGGCTGGATTGAGAAGGAGATTGGGTCGGATCCAGCCCCCGGGCCCTAGGTTGCCTACCCCTGCTCTAGATACACCATCCCTCCAAGATATGCACTAGAAGAGTGAAACAATTTCCCCTGATGTGTAAATCATAAAAGGACTTCCTGTTTCCTGTAGGTTCTCAGTAGGAGGTGGGCACGTAGACCGTGATCCAGCACAAACCCTGCCTCAACAGTCATTCCAAAAACTAAAAATGCATGCACACCTTTGATGCAATTTCCCACCCCAGTAGCCCCAAACAACTTTTCAAACTCCCTCCAAATATAAAGGCAGTTTGATAGAAGAGGTGTTGAAGCAAGAGCTGCAAAATCCTGGCTCTGTGCACTCAGCCTTTGCACAGCCACTTATAATCTCACTTCTTTGATTATTCCCATGAAGTCCCCCCCCTCCAACCTTACTCTTCAGTTTCTTACACTTTATCTCTATCAAGATCTAGGCTGACCCTCCTTAGAACCTTCCTGTAATAGACCTCTCCCCTCAATGCCTGTTCTCCATGTGGAGTACCTGATTGTGTGTTTCCTACAGCACTTTAAAGAAATTTTGCCAATCATCTGCTTGAGAGGGAAAGGAGCACAGCCAGGTGGAAGAGACGAAATCTAGGAACATCCTGCCTCAAGCAGCTATTAAGTGGAATTTCGTTTTTGCTTCAAGGTTCAGCTCTTGGACCAAGAAGGGGGGGAAGTGTGCTGGACCAGATGGCACATGGGATTCTCAATTCAGTGGTGGGTGGGTGTCTAAGCTTGCTTAAGTCCAATTTCTGCTCCAAACTGGATCCGGGGGCATGCCCGTGTTCTCAAATGGTGTGGCAAAATACAACTCATTTATGAGTTTTCTCACCTGTCAACATCTCTAAAAAGTGGAGTAGGAGTCAAAAGCCCTGCATTTATTTAAACTTAAATCTATTGTCTGAATAGGGAAAAGTAATCAACTAACATTATTTCATTGGCTGACACCGATTCTGTATTCATTTTCAATTCTCTGAACATTGAGTGGAATATTAGCAAAACACCCTCCACAAGTGCACAGGGCTTCTGTTGCTGTTTTGTTTTAAATTATGTAGCAAGAATATTAGCGCAAGATAGCCTAGAATTGAGAGGGACAGAAATGACCTGTTCTCCCTGCCTCTCATAATTTTGCAAGCCCCTCAGGCCGCCTTGAGTTTTTAACCTGAACCAAACCCCAACCTCTTTGAACGATTCCTTTAGTTTTCATTATTGGTTATGCCCCTAAAACAATACAAATGATCAATAAATCGGAATCACTGTGACCTGTTGTTGCTGGTTTTAGAAAACTGTGCATTACCTTGAAAATGAAGCCTTCTGGACAGGTATGGTCATATTTGTAAACCTTGTAGACTACCAGAAATACAACACACGTCAGGAATGCAAGGGCAAAAAGGACCAAAACAGTTACCTGCAAACACAATATATTAACAACATATTCAGTGAGGCAGTTTTCTGTTAATTGCACACTGTTCATCCCCCAAAAAAACCACTCCAGAAAATGATGGAAAGTTCTGAAACCTACCAGAGCTCCAATTCATGCCATGAAATAATAATAATAATAATAATAATAATAATAATAATAATAATAATAATAATAATAATTTATTATTTATACCCCGCCCATCTGGCTGGGTTTCCCCAGCCACTCTGGGCGGCTTCCAACAGAAAAATGAAATAAAATAATCAATTAAACATTAAAAGCCTCCCTAAACAGGGCTGCCTTCAGATGTCTTCTAAAAATCTGGTAGCTGTTTTTTTCTTTGACATCTGATGGGAGGGCATTCCACAGGGTGGGCGCCACCACCGAGAAGGCCCTCTGCCTGGTTCCCTGCAACTTGGCTTCTCACAACGAGGGAACCGCCAGAAGGCCCTCGGTACTGGACCTCAGTGTCCGGGCAGAACGATGGGGGTGGAGACGCTCCTTCAGGTATACTGGACCGAGGCCATTTAGGGCTTTAAAGGTCAGCACCAACACTTTGAACTGTGCTCGGAAACGTACTGGGAGCCAATGTAGAGCTTTCAAGACCGGTGTTATGTGGTCTCGGCAGCTGCTCCCAGTCACCAGTCTAGCTGCTGCATTCTGGATTAGTTGTAGTTTCCGGGTCACCTTCAAAGGTAGAGCCCCATGTAAAGCGCATTGCAGTAGTCCAAGCGGGAGATAACTAGAGCATGTACCACTCTGGCAAGACAGCGAAAAAGCAGGTATATACAGTGCACCTAAATTAACGTCACATACGAGTCCATTCATGCTGTTGCCCAATTCCTGTAATTCTTCCCCCACAAAAGAAAGGGCGAAGATTCTGTAAATTTGTCTCTGTGCACCAACACCACACATTTCTTTAGATCAGAGACAGCAAACCCGCTCATCCCTGACCATTGGCCATTCTTGCTATGGCTGATGGGAGTTGGGGGCCCCAACAGCATCTGAGAAGCCACAGGTTCCCCATCCCTACAGGCTTGTGCCTCTATTTCCACCTCCTAAATTAGAGCAAGGGCTTGGTGTGTCAACTGAACTTATAAAAATGACAACATCTCCTTCAAGGCAGATTTTATTAAGTCCATTCTAGCAGCACAAGGGAGCGTCTTTCCTCTTTGCTAACCAAGTCAAATGATATGTATTATGGCTATACAGTCTGCTTCTTAAGCCTATTTTTAGCCTTGCTCACTGCAATTGTTCCGGGTAAAATGTTTCACACCAAACCTTGAATGCCAGTACCTGTGCAAAGGCTGCTCTTTGTGTTTCTGGCTTCATTCAACCCCCAATGAAAAACCAACTTCAGTTAAAAGTACTTCTTCCCTATTCTTCTAAAGATGGAAAGCTCTACTTTACCCTTCAGCAGAGAGTTTGCTCCTGATAGGCAGGTTTTTTACTGCCTACAGTGGTACCTTGGTTTAAGAACAGCCCTGTTTACAAACTATTTGGTTTACGAACACCGCAAAACCGGAAGTAGTGTCCCAGTTTGCAAAACTTTACCTTGGTCTAAGAATGGAAGCCGAACGATGGAAGGGCACCAGCGGGAGGCCTCATTAGGGAAAGGGCACCTCGATTTAAGAAGAGTTTTGGTTTAAGAAGGACTTCCGGAATGGATTAAGTTCGTAAACTGAGGTATACCACTGTATTTAAATAGTTAAGCCTTGCTGGAAGAAGGGTGTCTTCCACATGTCATCTGCTCCCCAACAACACAGAAACAGAATCCCTTATGGCCCTAAGTCTATACACCACACAGTGACCGCCATGCTTATAGAACTGAAATTGCTCATTTTATTGACACGTCATCTGTGTTCCATTTGCCTTGATTTACCCTAGAGAGGATTATCCAAGATGTGACTTATCTTTGCTTCTGGTGATAAGGGCTCTACTTTGTTTTTGATCACTCTCTCATAAGAAAATGTCATGAACATTTTGGAGTGTCCTTTTAGATTCAGACTCAGTCCTGTCTATATTCCACTGAGAGCCGGGAGATGTGAAGCGATGAGCAGTGATCTCCATTTGTCCATCAGAAGTTCAACCACACAAGCAGTCACTATGCCAAAAATATCCCCTTCTTCTTTTGGTCATCTGAATTCTTGCATTGGGAGGATGAAGATTTGCACTTGGCTAGTTAGAGATGCCAGAAATGGACTGTGTTACTGTACTGAGGGTTCCTAGCCTACTCTTCAAACTGCCATTACCATAGGAAACCACAAGAGCAACAATATTCTAACCATTGAAATTGGACAGAACACCCAGAACTGCATAGACAGATTACATTCCCAGATATGCTTGACTGGAAAAGAGTGATGTCTTTTAATTAAGGTAAAAGTAAATGTATTTTAAGGGACGTGGGTGGCACTGTGGGTTAAAACACAGATCAGAAGGTCTGCGGTTCGAATCCCCGCGACGGGGTGATCTCCCGATGCTCGGTCCCTGCTCCTGGCTAACCTAGCAGTTCGAAAGCACGAAGTGCAAGTAGATAAATAGGTACCACTCCGGCGGGAAGGTAAATGGCATTTCCGTGCGCTGCTCTGGTTCGCCAGAAGCGGCTTAAGTCATGCTGGCCACATGACCAGGAAGCTATACGCTGGCTCCCTCGGCCAATAACACGAGATGAGCGCCGCAACCCCAGAGTTGTCTGTGACTGGACCTAATAATCAGGGGTCCCTTTACCTTTAAATGTATTTTAATTTTTGAATGACTCCCAAAAGGCATGGGAGCCTTTCCCCTTAAATTCATTCCTCCAGTAACTCATGGGCAGGGCAATGTGCTTCCTTCCTGCTACACGTAGGAGGACAGGGGAGTTCTGAGATGAAGCCACACCATTTGCCCAGTCCTCTTGGTTCTTCCATTATTGGAGTGGCTTGGAACCTCAGAAAGCAATGGGCGCCCTGCTGCAGTAGCATATGGACCAGGTTGTGGACTGCTTGCTTGTCTCTTGAAGGCCTTGCTAACAGATACCTCTCTGGATGCTTTCTGCCTCTGGGACCCTCACGCAAAGATCTTCATACAAGGATGCAGAAGTCGCTGTGTTCTGTGTGGTGGGAGTCCTAAATCAGACACACTAATGGACTGGATGGAGAGCATTAAACTGAAGCTCAGATTGTGTTGCGGGGGGGTCACAAAAAAAACCCAGAACAACATGCAAGGGTAGGAGAGAGGAGATCAAAATACTCAGGGAGTTCCCCCCCCCCCACAGGAAGCAATCATGAATGAGAATTGGCCACCTTAAAAATGCTACAAGCAGTGTAACTGAAACTTACAGATTGTTGTGATTTGAAAGCTTTAGAATGAAAGAGTATACATATAATTGGATAAAGTGCGGATTTCCTCTCCTCCCTTTTCCTTTTCAGCATCAAGATAAATCCTGCAATTCTCTAGTGGTGCAAAATCCTACAGCAAACTCTCTCCAATGCATCCGTTACTTAGCAGCCAAAGCCAACAATCAAATACCATGAAGGTAATCCCAGTGTGATAACCATAAAGTAATATCTAAGTGACAACGGGTTTTTCATGTTCCATCCACTAGTACATAACAATGCAAACATTTAATAATCCTCCGAGTATATATGATTCGGGAGTTGTTTTTGGTTTATTTTCTTTTACCGTTAAATAAATTAAATAAAAGAAAAAATAAATAAATTGGAGTTCTAATTGTAGATACACCGAAAAGAAGGGGTTTTTTACACCAAGAACTCTGGCCAGAAATTTCACTGTTAGGAATAGATCCTACTCGCGAGTTACAGTCAAATAAGGTATGTATTCTGGTAAGACTTCACAGTCTTGAACAGAACAAATGAATACAAACAAGAAATGAACTTCAAGTTCACTAGAGAATATGTCACAACTGAGAAAATAATACTACATTACAGTGTAAAGACACAAAAGCTATCAACTAATAATATCTGTAAATATCAGTCCGATTCCAAAAGTGTTCAAAAGGGTCGTTTTATATAGAGCCGGAATGCCAAGTCGATTCAATAAAAGGACCCAGTTGACAGGGCCCTGTTTTGATATGGACGTCTTTGTCAGCTAATTTATGAGGTCGTGTTGACTTGTGAAATAAAATTCTATGTTTTTCAAATAACGTGTCTGAGTTTGTGGAGATCAGTGTGTATAGAAATATTTAGATACAGATATTCTAGGTGTACCCAGGTGGCGCTGTGGTTAAACCACTGAGCCTAGGGCTTGCTGATCAGAAGGTCGGCGGTTCAAATCCCTGTGACGGGGTGAGCTCCCGTTGCTCGGTCCCAGCTCCTGCCAACCTAGCAGTTCAAAAGCACGTCAAAATGCAAGTAGATAAATAGGAACCGCTACAGCGGGAAGGTAAACGGCGTTTCCATGTGCTGCTCTGGTTTGCCAGAAGCGGCTTTGTCATGCTGGCCACATGACCTGGAAGCTGTACACCGGCTCCCTCGGCCAATAACGCGAGATGAGCGCGCAACCCCAGAGTCAGTCACGACTGGACCTAATGGTCAGGGGTCCCTTTACCTTTACCTTTTTACTCTTGGTGTAAAAAAAACCATTCTTTTCGGTGTATTTTCTTCTACCTGCATGAAATAGCTGTATTCACTTTTACATGCAGAAACATCCTGATTTGCTTTTAATGAAAGTTGTTGGTAGATTATATTTCACAATGCAACTTTGAAGTCTTCATCTACAAAGCACTATGCTGCATTTTGTACAAGTTTTAGGAATGTTACACACACGCAAAATGATCTAGAAACTACTAGAACTCAATTCTTAATTTGACCCAGGACATTGGTTAAATTGAGGTGTCACAGTAAACTCTCATTTGAGCTTCCAAGCATGCAAGAGCCAAACCGTGGCTTGGCTTGCTGAGTATATAGCCTTGCTTTTTATAGTGTCATGTAATCATAGAATTGTAGAGTTGGAAGGGACCCCAAGAGTCATCTAATCCAACCCCCTGCAATGCAGGAATCTCAACTAAAGCATCCAGGACAGATGGCTACATCAGCTCACTTGTCTCCTCCCATTACTATTATTATTTATTAAATTTGTATACCGCTGTATACCTGTAGGTCTCAGGGTGGTTACAGCATAAAATCACAAATAATACATAATAAAAACACACCCAGAAACCCCCCCTTTCCCAAACTGCTCTGAATTAGTGAGAAATTCTGTGTGTGGTGCCTATATTTATCTCCCTTTGGGTCAAAAAGTAGCTGGCCAAGCCATTTCGGGTTGGAAGACTCACCTGAAGGCAAAGTGAACCCCTTAATCATTACTGCTGTTCCAGGCCGATTCCTTCTCACCCCAAAAACTGCATTTTAGTTTAACAACAACAACAACAACCTGCTTAGAGATCACCCATCTCACAGAGTTTCATCTAGTTTGGCACAAATGCAGGTAGGCTAATCTTAAAATTGTTCTCATAGGACACGAGTCCCCAGCTTTTTTTGGACTAGTGGACACATTTGGAGTGTTGACAAAGAGCCGTGGATGTAGGGGCATTGGGGGCAGGGAGCACCATAATTCACAAAATGGCTGCTATGGCCGGTCATAGAAAACAAGGTCAAAAGCCAAGTCACTTGCCCCAGAAACTGAGTGCAAGGCAGAGGTCAGGTCTGGGTCCCATTGTTTCCTCTAGTGGACGGACCAGGACACATTAGTGATACAGTGATATGTATGGCACTCTACAGAAGCACTGATGTTAAACAAGCCTCAGTGCCATGCACATTCATTGGCACATTCATTTTTGACCAGCTACAACTCGGAACCCAGACAAAAAACAATCCGTCTTAATTATGGTTTACTGACATTTCAATAAATTATAGTTAAGATTAACTGCTGTGTTTGAGTTGGGGTGACACAGCAAGCTGAAGTTAATCAAAATGGAAGCGAAAGACTCCAATCTCCTCCTTGCAGCTTAGTTTATTTTCTAGTCCAATGATAATCTGACAAACGGATAATAATAAAACTAAAGTTTTCTACCAGTTGAAAACTCCCACAGTGCAGCATGTCATCGTTACCACCAGCTTCAGCTATTTCTTTGGGAAGAAACTCTTAAGAAATGACCTTGCCTCAAACCTTTTGCCAGTTGGTTAGAACATGGTGCTGATAACACCAAAGTCAAAGGTTCAATCCCCACAGGAGACAGCTGCATATTCCTGCATTGCAGGGGGTTAGACTAGATGATCCTTGGGGTCCCTTCAAGCTCTACAGTTCTATGGTTCTATAGCTATACATGGTTGCTTTCACCAGCAATCTTAGCTGTTTTTGTAACTGCCTTCCTCAGGCCTTTTGCTTTCTGAATGGAGTTGCACAATTTTTATAGGCATTGGCTGGGTATCATGAATTGTGTCACAACACAATGCTATCCATTATGTGTATCCTTTTAGAATCATAAAATCATAGAGTTGGAAGAGACCACAAGGGCCATCCAGTCCAACCCCCTGCCAAGCAGGAAACACCATCAAAGCATTCTTGACATATGGCTGTCAAGCCTCTGCTTAAAGACCTCCAAAGAAGGAGACTCCACCACACTCCTTGGTAGCAAATTCCACTGTTGAACAGCTCTTACTGTCAGGAAGTTCTTCCTAATGTTTAGGTGGAATCTTATTTCTTGTAGTTTGAATCCATTGCTCCGTGTCCGCTTCTCTGCAGCAGCAGAAAACAACCTTTCTGCCTCCTCTATATGACATCCTTTTATATAGTTGAACATGGCTATCATATCACCCCTTAACCTTCTCTTCTCCAGGCTAAACATACCCTGCTCCCTAAGCCATTCCTCATAAGGTATTGTTTCCAGGCCTTTGACCATTTTGGTTGCCCTCCAAAATGTTTTAGTGTTACAATTTTGTTTTGCTTCCTTCCTGCCAAGAAGCTCACCTGTCTATCTGGTATCTTTGTTTTTGGTTCAGTACCAGGTAATCTGAACTGTGAAGCTAATTTCTCTCTCTCTCTCTCTCTCTCTCTCTCTCTCTCTCTCTCTCTCTCTCTCTCTCTCTCTCTCTCTCTTTGATCCTCTAAATTCCAAACATGTGCCAATGACTCAATACTTTTAAATCATATTTATCCTTTAGCAGCTGTCTAAGCCGGTGACAATTGGGTTAGCAAAGCTACACCTTCTTCCTGAAACAGCCACACTATTCCAGGAACTTTTAATGGGTTTTCGATGTTCTGTCCCATGTTGGTTTATGCTCCTCTGTTATGCAAAGTCCAAAAAAAATGTGGTACAAAAATTGTAAGCACCAGCAAGGCCAAAGTCTTCTCATCCATTACATCGAGTAGGAGGGATTTCACATCACTGATACAGAATAAGGGTTGCCTCAAGATGCATGCCAAGGATAGCGACATTCAGAAACAGCCCTAATCTACCCTGACCTTCCAACAAAAGCTAATCTTTTGTTTCTCTGCTCATCCAATCTTTAAAAGAAAAAGCAAATTGACTTTGGACCACCCTTTCTATCAGCCCTCCAACAATTTCCAGCCCACATAATTTTTTACTAGCCCACCTGCCAAACATAGTTATATCAGTGCCTTGCAACAGACTGATAGTCTCAGACACAAAGAATCAGCTCCCCTCCAAATTAAAAAAAAAGCTTCACTGCTTGGTAACCTGGACAGGATTCATCCTTTGCTGCTGATCTGGTGGCCTGTGGTACTTGCAAGTTTACAGCATTTGAGAACATCATTTTTCATGCACCATCAAATGGATGATAAAAACCAGCAAATTCATGAGTTCAAACATCAAATTTCTGAGACAGTCTACTGACCAGTGCAGACCCTAAGAACAAAGGAATAAGGAGGAGGGACATTTAAGAAAATTAAAGTTAACATGGAAATGAAGGAGCAGAGGTTCAGGGAGCTATCCTTTTATGCTAAATAAATAACAACCTCTAGATAAACAGGCATAACCCAATAGGGAATTATCCTGCACATCCAATATTTAAACACACAGTTCCCATTAATTTAAATGAGGCACATGCAAGAGACCATCCTGTTGGTCTGAGCCCTAAGATTTTGCATACAGGTCTGTAGGGCTTTCTTAGAGCAATCTCAGTCAAATAAATAAATAATATTTAATTTCATTTATGAATCACTTCTCATGAGGCTTCCCAAGCACAATTTACAATGAAATAAAAATCACAGAACAACTGCATATATAAAGCAGCTAAAACTCTAGCATATATAAACACAACATTTTTCTTTCAAAAACAGCAACACTTCTATGAATCTCTTCAAATTTATCCGATACCAGATGGGATAAAAGTCTCCCCCTGGAAGGCTTGCTGAAAGAGGAATGTCAAACGTCTCCCATTTTGCAACAATAGCAGTGGCAGGGCTTCATCCTTTGGCACCGGGGGCGGAGAGCAGGCAGGGGCAGGGCTGGCGCCCATAGGGGCGTGGCATGCATTCTGGGGGCGGGGACTGCCCCCTGCAGGGGTGGGGCACCCAGCGTGGGCAGGGCGGGGCAGCCATGATGGCGCCCCCGTCGCCCCTCCCTTCCTACGCCCCTGACAATAGTTGTGGGTTGAGTGAGTGAGATGATAGGTTCTAAATACAATAGAATAAGTCAAGCATCTGTTTCTTTATGCCAGAAATAAAGTTATGATATGACTTACCTTAAACCGTTCTGAGACACCTTCAGTGATACTGACTGTGAACTCAGCTATTTTAGGAGTACGGAATTTTCCTTTCTTGCGGTCAGGTTCATATTCTGTTTTTGTCTTGACCACCACCTTTGCAAGGAACATCAACAGGAGACCAATTACCAGCTTGATTGGTGCAGCCAAACTCTCAAACATATAACAATGCAGCCGCCTGTCCCTTTGTGCATGACTTGCTCATTAAATCTGGTTTGCAGAGAAGGCAAGCGCCACAAAACAAACCTGATGAATCCAGATCTGCAGCTCATCTGCTCACATGTCAGAGGCATCGGGGGGGGGGAGCTGTTCAAATCGTCATTCAACTCATTACATGCAATTCCGTCCTCAGTGACATGAACATTATGAGCATAATCTACCAGAACGTTCTCCTGTGAAATAGTTCCTGTTCGTTTCAATTGGGGTTTGCTTGTGCAGGAAATGTATCCATGAGCGGTGATAATATTTATATGCCAGCTTTCTCTCAACGGCCCTCAAGGTATTAAAAAAGAGTAACTTACTAAAAACAAGAGCCAACAAAAAGCAAATCGCAATAGCCAAACACAGCAGCAATTTAAATTAATTCAAAGGCTTCCTTTAAAAGCCGGGTTTGGGTTACTGTACTTCCTAACAGCCAGGTTGTGAAATATCATGGCATTTATTTGGAACATCTGCAAGGCCTCATTTGCTGAATGAAGATGTTTATGGGAAAAGGTCACCCTTAATGTTCTTGATGTCTCAAACAGTTTAGGGCTAGGGTTGCCAGTCTCAGTAGAGGACAGGACCTCTGTGCCTTTAATTTCCCTGCTCTCTTTTGAGCCTGGAAACCTTAAAGAGAAACCAGCAGACCCTTTGCTTGGAAATTAAACAAAGGGCCTGCTGGTTTCTCTTTAAGGTTTCCAGACTCAAAAGAGAGCAGGGCAATTAAAGGCACAGAAGTCCTGTCCTCTATTGAGTCTGGCAACCCTGTTTAGGGACTGTGCCACAAGGATCTCCCCACCACTTTTTAAGCAGCTGCATAACATGTGCTCTCTTCTGCCATTGTACCGGGGAATTATGAATGCAGGTTATTTCTGGAAGCAGATGCGTAACAACCACCTCATTTCCTGTTATGCTGCTTTTTTATCACTAATTTGACACCAAGTCTTGCCCTTACTTTGGTGTGATATTAGGCCATCATTCAGGTCTCTAAGTTGGGTATTGCCATGTAAAAGGAAGCTTGTGTTTTACCGCCCCCCCCCCGGTGTATAAACACCCTTAGGCTGCAACTCTAAACATCCTTACTCTGTTTTCAATGGGGCTTGCACCATACTTCTGAGCAGACATCTCCACTATACATTGAAAACAAACCCCAGCAATTCCAGTGGTGTTCACTTTCATCTCAATGTGTTTAAGGTTATGAATCTTCCTTAAACACTGGGTGGCTTAAATTGGGCGTGGCCAACATGGCACATGTGCCCACAGCAGCATTTCATGGCACCCACAGGTTTCCTTCCCCAGCATCCCCCCCAAAAAAAATCATGCTTGAAAGAAGCATTCTGTTGTAGCCAATATACGTAATAGCCTGTGAGACTTGAGGGGTTCTCCAGATGTGCAAATGTGCCCCGAAAGGTTGGCGAGCCCTGACTTATCAGGGTCTATGAAGAGCTACTGTGCATCGTGACTAAGAGGTTAAGCTATAAATTGGGCAGCTCAATAGCAATGACCCACCTTTTGTTAAGCCTTTTCTTAAAGGTTCCTTGAAATAATGGGTTGCACACAGTGCCGTTCTTTGGTGAGCAAAACATCCACGGCAGGCCTTCGTCTTTCTCCCCTCCCCTCTGCAGCCCCCCTGCGTGCCTCAAAATGTGCTCTGGAGGGTTGGGGAACCCAATGGAGGGACCAGAAGGGGAAGTCCTGTGACACAGGCAGAAGTCTGCTCATGCAACACTGGGCTCCAACCACTTGATAGGAAAGTGTACTATTATTGCCCTTTCCAAACTCACTGCATCGGGCAGAATTTGATGATCCAATACCATATCAGAGAAGGACAAGGGGTGGCATGCAACCAAGTTTTACTCAACTGTTAGGTCCATTAATTTCAATAGTAAAACTTCAAAATGCCTCATGAATGAGGAAACCTGTTGCTACATATACCATGGTCTTTTCCTAGGTAAAACTTCCCTGTAAAATTAAACCTTGAAAAGCCTCCTTTTAAAAATCACATCACTAGCAAACGGCACTATACAATGCAGAGGTGAGCAACCTTTTCTTCTGTCAAGGACTAAGCTCTAGAGTCTAGAGGCTAGAAGCAAAGGTGGGAGTGGCTACCTGCCATTTCTCTCTCTCTCCCTTGATGGCGTATCTTTCCCTCTCCTGTCTGTCTTTCTCACCCCCCTTTCTCTCTCTCTCTGCCACCCCTCCTGCCATTTCCCCCTTCTTTTCACCGGCCTGAAATCGGGCCAAGAATTCATGCTGAAGCCATGTTCCTACCTCTGCAATAGTGTGTTAATGGAATTGCATGAGGGACATCTTTAAAAGGGGGGGGGCAGCTGCAAGGCCCCTCTTGAAGAAATTCTTCCCAATTCCTGTTAATGTTTTTAAATAGCAACCAGTGGCAAACCTTCCTTTCTTGGCCAAGATGCTTGAGCTATTCAGTGCCTTTTGCAGGCAACATGGTGGCTTTTCATCTACTGGCATTCCTGGATAGCACAGGTTTTCTGATTTCAATTCTGACCTGGTTTTGGACAGAAATGGCTTTTTAACCATTGGCCACTGCTCAATTTCAGGAATTGAAGAAGTTGCCTTAAGTGGACTCTGATCACTGATACATCTAGCTCAGGGCTATTGGCTACCTGGTTATTTGTGCAATGTTTCCAGAGAAGTAGAATGACTCCAACGATTTACTGAACAATCAATGTGATCTGTTTGCAGGGAGGTTGCATGACGTTGCATGAAGCAACTGTGAAACCACATTTTCCTCATCTCAAAAAGTCTGATTTTGGGAGGAAACAGGTTTGCTAGGAAAGAATACAGATCATCTTCAGTTGTGCCACCTGGATTTGTATATGACTGAATCCCACCTGAAAGCCGTGACTGCCTAGAAGTGCCCCGAAATGAGATGTAGACTTGCCAAAAGCCTCTAATTAACAAGGGGCAGGCAGGCAGGCAGGCATACTTGCTTTCAGCCTCTGATTAAGCCAGGCAATCCCAAACTTTGGCCCTCCAGATGTTTTGGACTACAATTCCCATCTTCCCCAACCACTGGTCCTGCTAGCTAGGGATCATGGGAGTTGTAGGCCAAAACATCTGGAGGGCCGCAGTTTGGGGATGCCTGGATTAAGCCCTTAACTGTGGAAACAGTTAAATGGTTGGAGGGAATTAAAGGGTTATCTGGAGGACCACAGGTTCAGCATCTGCCATCTAGAAGGAATTACTGTAGGTACAAGTAGATGCACATGCAAAAAGGGAGTCGCAATACACAGTATCCCAGCAGAAGAGTGATCCCAGCTTCTTCCTGCACTCAGAATGCAGTTGACACAATTGACAACTGAATGCTGGAAGTCTATTGTCCTAGCCTATTGTCTTGCTCCACCCCTTCCATACCTCAAGCTGACTAACTGCCTTTATTCTATTTTTCAAAACACACACACACACACACACACACACACACACAATGTACATTCATTAAACTGAATGTCCTTTTTTGCACTAGTTGCTTATTTAAAAACCACCTAAGCAAAACCATATAAAAATCCTGGCCCAGAGAGGGGCGTGGCCTTGTGATATCTCAGGGAGCCAGCCAAGATTGGGTTTCCTCAAGCTTTGGAACGAGTGGAAATTGCACGCCTGAGAACTAAGCCAACTTCAAAGGTAAATGCGTTATGAGCCAGCATTCCAGGTTTTGTTTTTAAATAGTAAGCAAGCTGGGAGAGGCCATTTTCATAAGGGCCACAACACACAAGGAGGGGAAGTGTTCATTCTTCCCCCATCACAACTCTGACCAAAAATCCCCCATTAGCCTTAGGAAGAAACCTCTTGCTCCTGCCAGTGCTAATAGACAACTGAGTGCCATGTGTAGTTTGACCCCGATCATTATTAACGTGCTTCCACAGGGGGTTCCCCACTCAAGCTATCTATGTCTGCCTGCACATACGCTTGGGATACACACATGCTCCCAGCATCGCTACTTGGCTACCATAAGGCAGAGGAGGCAACATCCATGTCCGCAGCTACTTTTAACAAAAATGGTTCTTGGGGTAGCTGCAAGTGGCAAAATGGCTGTTTTGGAAAAGGGAGAGACATAGCAGTGGGGGCTGAGGGGCAGGACACAGCGGCATCCCTTGTGTTACCATGAGACCAAAGCAAGTCACACAATTTCTGCTGCAACTGTAGTCTTCTCAGTGTGCAGCTTTGGGGGGGGGCTCATCTTACTGGGCAGAGGTACTGGGCAGAGGTACTGGCTGACGAATTCCTGCACTGCTGCCCTATGGGCCACATGGTAGAGAAGGAATGTTCAAGAATGGCCTGGATTCAGTGGTAGAAGGCCCATTTTCAACTCAGTTGTAGGGACTAGTCTATGCAATTAAAGGAAGGGGATTGTGAAGCCTATGGTTTAAACCAGGCACCCCCAAACTTCGCCCCTCCAGATGTTTTGGACTACAATTCCCATCTTCCCCGACCACTGGTCCTGTTAGCTAGGGATCATGGGAGTTGTAGGCCAAAACATCTGGAGGGCCGCAGTTTGGGGATGCCTGGTTTAAGCACTTCTTTCGTGGATGGAAATTATGCCAGAGGGAGCTGGCACCAGGAGTCCTTGTTTATTATATGGACAAGTATAGTAGGGGTGGTAATCACTGACTTCTGCTCCTAACAGACCTAGAGAAATTAACTTAGTCAAGTTTATTAATTTCAACGGGTCTACTCTGATTAAGAGCAATATGATGGTGAAAAATCAGCCTGGAACCCAGTTTCCAGATGTACTTGATGCCCAACTGCCAGTTACATTATTTGGCAGTTCTGGTGAAGAAGGAAGGGGAACCCTCGTCAAAAGCCAAAAAGAGTAGCTAAAAGCCTTTACTAGCTAGCCCAACTCAACAACGTTTTCCAGGGGACATGTCAAGATATGCTCCTATCCCACATATAACCTTGTCATATTCTTTATTGGAGAACAAAATTACGTAGGAGCAACAACTGAAGAGGTGGGCTGGGTGCAAAGAGAGTATCTGGTGGGCAAGAAGCCACACCCAGGGATGTGAACAAAAGCATGTAGAGCAGCTGCAACAAAGCCTTTGTGTGTTCTATGTTGCAACAACCATAGCTCTCAGATCTGCTATTCAAGGCTTCCAGGACCCTAAGTATATCTACAAATTCCTTTTCCAAGCACTGCTAGCAATTTATCTTTACAAGCTAGTTAAAAAGGGCCAGTACCTGTTCTGGGTTGTCTCTAAAGGATATTTTTATTTAAATTTGTATATATCACCCTACAAACATTTTTTGCAGGGTACTGGTAGTTCACATAGGACTTCTATTTTTTTTTTTAAAAAAAACCTATCATAAATAATATGGAATACAATAGTAAAAATAATTGTACAGCGATTAAAGGACAAAAGCAGCAGTTAAAACAACTGAAATTTAGAAGCCAGGGGGAATAATAAAGAATTTGCCTGGCACCAAAGAAATAGAACTACTTCAGCACCAGACACCTGGGGAGGGAATTCCACAAACCCAGTGCCACCAAACTTATCTGAGGTTAGTCCAGTATAATTGTCTGGGTTCCCACCCCACAGTCCTAGGAACTATAATTTTGTGTGGGTGCTGAGGATTCTCTGCTATGGTTTTTCCCTGGGAAGAGGCAATAACCATGAAACCAGGTCAAATCTGTGGCATAAGCTATGAATCCCTTTCTGTCCCTAGAAAATGTATCACTTCATGATGTTGGTAATGTACTGCTATTGAAACCATGCACGACAATCAAGTTTCACATGTCCTTTATAGGCACAAGCATTTCTTGTGAAAGGCACCTTCCTATCAGTCCCAGGCAAGAGGTGCATAAGACCCTTATGGGATTGTCCTCTGCTTTAAGTCGTCTAGGGAAATCTATTGGAGAAGATCTGAGAGTATTTTTGTTCAAAAATATTTCTTAAGCTGCACTGCATACCCTGGAAAGACAAGGACAACCTCATTATTCAGAATAAACTTATTATTCAAACACATAGGGATGAGGTTGGCAGCACCTTACTGGGTAAACAATGGGGGATTTTGAGATTCAAATGCTGTAAAATGGAGTAAAAAGACACAGGGATATTATATGACTGAAACAGATGTACTAGACATATGATACTGTGATTTAAAAGGTTCACAGGAAGTAGCAATAGAACCAGGGTTTCACAGCGTTGCTTTGCAAGCCTCTGTGACAGACATTCTTTTGTTGTTTGCCTGAGATCTGGGTGCGATTGTCAGGGGTGGAAACCAAAAACCGACTGTACCTTATCAGGAGGTGGGAACTGTAGTTGATTGACATCCAGGGGTGTGATCAAGGGGATGGTGTCAAATCCATCCTCCAAGAGGGGCTGCTTTGTGCTCTTCTCGCTAAAATTATTTCCCAGCTTCACCATTTTCTTTTCCTGGACGAAAGGGAGTCCTGGAAAATGCACACGTGCGGAAGCGCAAAGGACGGATCACAAGAACACTCTGCACCAAAAAATGGCCAGCCTCCCTCCCGATACGAGACCACTTGCCACCTGGGGGGCACTACCAACGCCACTTTCCTAACATGTCATCCATGGAGGGCTTGGGTGGGGGGAGAGTGCGCTACTCGATCCCTTCGCGGAGATCCCTTCCATCCCCGCAATTCGGTGCGCAGCGAGAGAGCCGCTTGCGCGGAGCCTGCTCTGCAAGTTCTAAGGGTGGGAAGGAGGCAGTCTCTGGGGGCGAGACCCTTTTCGCCCCTCTCTGTGCCCCCCCAAGCCCTGGCTTCCCTTTCTTCTCTTCCTCCCTCCGCCTCCATCACGGTGCCCCTCCTTGAGTCCCTGCTGCCTCCCTGTCTTCCTGCATCCCTGCATCCTTTCTCCCCCGCGCATCTTCCTCTCCATTCACCCGCCTTCCCCTTTGTCCTCTCTTCCCTTCTTCTCCGAGACACAAGGACTGCGAAGAGGTGCTCGCGGCTTCCCACCCCCACGGGGGCCATGCCATGCTTTCGTCCCCACCCCACCCCACCCCACCCCACCCCGGCTGCAGCCCCTCCTTGCCCAAAGAGCGCAGCTCTGCGCCTTACCTAGCCTCCTGCTTTTGCGGATGTTCCCTCGGCTCGTGGCTCCCCAAAGCCAAGCACGGCTCGCCGCCTGGCCTCCTTTCCTCGAGCTCTGGCAGCAATGGCGGAGCCGCACGTCGGGTCTGATCGTCGCTCGCGAACGGCTGGTGGGGAGCGAAGGGAGCGCGCAGCCGAGGGAGCGGCGCCGGGTTAATGGGCGAGCGGCGAGTGGCTCCTTCCTCCAACAGCAGCAGCGCCTCCGGCGTGACGCAGCCCGCGCGTCGCCTCCTCCCTCCCCCCCCCGGAGCCCCAGAAGCACGAAAGAGCCCCCGGGCGACCCACGCCCCGTGCGCTCGGGCTGCGGCAGAGGGAGGGAGCGGGCGGGCAGACGCGCGGTGCGCCGGAGCGCGGGGAGGGCGCACGGCGGCAAGGGCGGGCGCCTCGGCGGACACGAGCGGCCCTGGCGAGCGGGGGGCTCCGTCGGACGGAGGCTTTTGCAGGGTGTGGGGTGGGCAGAGCAGAGGGAAGCTTTGGCGAGGCAACTGCGCAGCGAGCGAGCGAGGCCGGCGGCCGGCGCGTGTGTTCCGCGGGAAGCTCCCGGGGCAGGTGGCGAGTTGGGCGGGGGTCTCCCGGAGCGCGTGCGCCTCTGCTGGCGGCGCCCTTCCGCACGATCCGCAGTATTGCTCGCGGCGCGCAGTGGTTTTTATATATATATATCTCACTCGGGTTTATTTATCTCACCCGGCCGGACTGGGTTGGGGTGCGGGGCTTATTACTGAGAAAACGTCCCCTGGAAATCCCCCACCCTGTTAAAAAGGAGAGGACCCCAAGGCTCCACCAGGAGAAAACAAGCGCAGCGGCAGCCAAACAAAGGGAAGCGGGAAGCTGTCTGCGAAGCAGTAGGGGATGTGGGTGGCCGACCCTCCCGACCCCCGCCCAGGCTCCAGCGACCGCCCCGGAGCGTCTCTTCCGCAGCCAGGAGCTGCTCGGATGCCTCGTCCCACCTCCGCCGGCCGGCTGCGCCTGCGAGCATCGTGTCGCTTGCAGCCTGGAGCGGCGAGGGCAGTGGCTGCGTGGCCACCCCGAGACATTGAGTGCAGAGAAGGGGAGCGGTTTGCCTGCTGCATCCCCAAAGTGGGGCAAAGCCCCACACGCGGCTGATGGGGCACTTTGCCTCTTCTTCCTCCACTTCAGATAACTTGGGCCGTTGTCCTTTTAATGTCACCAAGGGGGCCGGGGAGTCCGCTGCGGACCAGCTTGCATGTTAAGTTAGCTGCTAGTTTTAGAACTGGCAACAGGGCACCATAAGACTAGGAAGAGCCCTCAGAATCCTTGAATCTTAGAGTTGGAAGGGACTCCAAGGGTCATGTAGTCCAACCCCTGCAATGCAGGAATCTCAACTCAAGCATCCATAACAGATGGGCATACAACATCTGCCTAAAAACCTCCAAGGAAGGAGGACTCACCAACTCGGGAGAGAGTCGGTTCCACCATCAAACAGCTCCTGCCACCAGAAAGTTCTTCAGGGTTGGAATCACCTTGAATCCATTGGTTCAGGCTCTATCCTCCGATGCAGCAGGAGAAAACAAGCTTGCTGACCCTCTTCCATGTGACAGCCCTTGAGATAATGTATTTGAAGATGGCTCTCTTATCTCCTCTCAGTCTCCTCTTTTTCCAGGCTAAACGTACCCAGCTCCTTCAAGTGCTCCTCATAAGCCTTGGTTTCCAGACCTTGATCCTCTTGGTTGCCCTCCTCTGCACATGTTCCAGCTTGTCAACATCCTCCTTAGATTGTGGTGCCCAGAATTGGACACAGGGCTCCAGGTGTGGTCTGACCAATATCAGGACCTGGATCTGAAGACTATGCTTGTGCTGATGCAGCCTAGAACAGGCTCCTCTTCTTCTTTTTTGCTGTTGCATCCCACTGTTGACTCATGTTCAGCTTGTGGTCTACAAAGACCCCCTAGATCCTTTTCACATATACTACTGGCAAGCCAGATGTCCCCAGTCTTATATTTGTGCATCTGGTTCTTCCTGCCTAAGTGTTAAGTATAGAACCTTACATTTGTCTCTATGGAAATTCTTTTTGTTAAGTTTGGGCCCAGTTCTCCAATCTGTTATGGTCATATTGAATCCCGATTCTGTCTTCTGCGGCACCAGCTACCCCTCGCTGTTTGGTGCCATCTGCAAATTGGATGAGCATTCCCTCAATTGCTTCATCCAAGGCATTTATAAAGATGTTGAATAACAGTGGGCCCAGGGCATGTAGAGATCTCACACACATTCATATCTTGTGTCTGGGCTTCTTGTAAGCATCCAGCTCACCACAGTGGGAATACAATGCTGGACTTGAGAAGAGCATTGCTGGGTGAGGCTTAACCCTGGCAAGTTCCCATGCATGGTAACTGGAGGCAGAAATGGGCTAGGAAAGAAGATGGCACTGTTTTTATGGCACACATGAGCCCCAGCACATCTCATGGTAGAAATTAAACACTGCAAAGGAATTAATTGCTCTCTCCATTGGTGCCTCTGCCTGCCTCTTGTTCATTTAATTCAGGCATGTCCAAAGTCTGTTTTGGGGGCCTAATCCGGCCCCTGTGGCAGTTTATTCCCTAAGGTAAAAAAACAACAACAAAAACCCTCAACAACTTCAATCCTAAAGAAAGCTCAACAACTTTGGCCAGTCCCCATGGCCCTTCACTTCATCAAATCTGGCCCTCTTTGGAAAAGGTTTGGACACCACTGATTTAATTGAACAGTGTGGAAGGAATTCTTCATGGATTTTGTGTTTGATGGTCTGCCTTAGACACCAGCATGAGTTAACTTTCAACCCTGTGGTTACTTTGCTCCTATCCTTGAGTCCTGGTGGCCCTTGGCTTCTCTCCTTGCTGGAACATCTTCTCACCCAGAGGCTTGTGGATCCAGACCAAAGGTCTATTTAGTAGTCTATCTGTTTCCCATCATGGCCAACCAAATGCTTGTAAGAAGCCTACAAGCAGGACATGAGTGTTGCAGCAGCACTTTCCCACTCCTGGCCCCCCAGCAACAAGTATACAGAGAAATGTTTCTTATTATGGAAGTATAGAATAATAGAATCGTAGAGTTGGAAGAGACCACAAGGGCCATCCAGTCCAACCCCCTGCCGAGCAGGAAACACCATCAAAGCATTCCTGACAGGTGGCTGTCAAGCCTCTGCTTAAAGACCTCCAAAGAAGGAGACTCCACCACACTTCTTGGCAGCAAATTCCACTGTCGAACAGCTCTTACTGTCAGGAAGTTCTTCCTAATGTTTAAGTGGAATCTTCTTTCTTGTAGTTTGAATCCATTGCTCCGTGCCTGCTTCTCTGGAGCAGCAGAAAACAACCTTTCTTCCTCCTCTATATGACATCCTTCTATATATTTGAACTTGGCTATCATATCACCCCTTAACCTTCTCTTCTCCAGGCTAAACATACCCAGCTCCCTAAGCCGTTCCTCATAAGGCATCGTCTCCAAGCCGTTGACCATTTTGGTTTCCCTCTTCTGGAGACGTTCCAGCTTGTCAGTATCCTTCTTGAACTGTGGTGCCCAGAACTGGACACAGTACTCCAGGTGAGGTCTGACCAGAGCAGAATACTGTGGTACTATTACTTCCCTTTATCTAGATGCTATATTCCTATTGATGCAGCCCAGAATTGCATTGGCTTTTTTAGCTGCTGCATCACACTGCTGACTCATGTCAAGTTTGTGGTCTACCAAGACTCGTAGATCCTTTTCACGTGTACTGCTCTCAAGCCAGGTGTCTCCCATCCTGTATTTGTGCCTTTCATTTTTTTTGCCCAAGTGTAGTACTTTACATTTCTCCTTGTTAAAATTCATCTTGTTTGCTTTGGCCCAGTTGTCTAATATATAGTATACAACTGTCATGACTAGTAGCTATTTCCAGATTTCAGGATTCCTACCTGCCTTTCTGCACCTGCCTTCCTTTTCCTTGAAACCTTAGGAGAGCATTTCCAAACTAAATAAGACCATTAACTTCACTCCCAACAGCTGAATGACTGGGTACCTGTCCCTTTTCTCCAGAGAAGCTGTGGAGGGAGGGGGAGAGATTTCAACCAGGGGAATGGCAAGTGTTTAATCAAGCTTTGTTTTCCTGTTCAGATTAACAGCTCATAGTGCAGCACTAAAAAATTGCACCGAATACCAGTGACACCCGAGTCCTGCCCCTTAGCTGAGAACTTAATGGGGCAGATATCTGGTCTGGATACTTGGCCCTGCTCACCGATCTCTGCTTGGAGCTTACTGGTGGCAGATGAGGCCTGCTCAGTTAGAGAGGGCATCGGGCTCTCGATTCTGCTTCCCTGTATGTTGTGAGTCCCCTTGGGGATCCTTGAAGCAGACTCCCCGTGGCCCATTTGCACAGGAGCCTCTTCTCTCTTAGAATACCTGTCTCCAAACAGCAGGACAGCTACATGGGCCAGTTGTGTTTCATGAGCAGTTTAGCTAAAGAAATGGATTTATCAGTGCTGTGCCAGTAACATTGTAATAATCAACAATACTAGTGTATTATTATTTTTTAAAAAATAAATAATAATAATCTGGCTTATTGAAGGAAAATCTGTTTTGCCTCATGTTTCTTGAGAAGCAGAATAGAAAATCAATAGTATCCTGTAAAAGAAAAGAAAATGGCTGAAGAAATATTTTGGCTGCTGCTAACACAGACAACCCGTAACCACTTTTCCTATTTAAAAGCTTGCCATATGACGTCTTTAGCCACTGAGAGGAAGCCCTTCCTAGTTTATGCCCATGTGGTAACCCAGCATGTTCACATCCCCACACCCACATGGAAACATGGCAAGCTTGGTAGTCACTGAGTCACTGACGGGCAGATCTAGGTATTACAAATATTTTTCAGTGACCAAAATGAACATGGTTGCCAATCTCTGCTGAAGGTACAATTACACTTCAGCAGCACTTGTAGAACTTCAGACTCTTTAGTTTATAGTTTACAGAATTGTAGAGTTGGAAGGGAACCTGAGGGTCATCTAGTCCAACCCCCTGCAATTAAGGGATCTTTTTGCCCAACGCAAAGATCGAACCCACAACCCTGAGATTAAGAGTCTCATGCTCTATGGCATGGGTAGGCAAACAAAGTCCCACAGGCCGGTTCAAGTCCAATTGTCTTCTGGATCCAGCCCGCGGACGGTTCGGGAATCGCGACGTGGATCACCAGTGTGCACGTTCTTTCCCTTTCCCTCAAACGGTGGCAGCGGCAGCACCTCCTCCCTCCCTCCTCTTGGCTTCTCCCCGTCCTGCCTAGAGGAGGAAGGGGGCTGGGCTTTGTTGAGCTGTGGTTGGCTGAGCACCATTTTAAGCAGCCCCTCTCTGGAGCCCTTTTGCATGCCGCTCATCGTCCTCCTGCCAGTCGTAAGACACAGGTAAGCAGCCACCGGGGCTCGTGGTGCTCTTGCATCATCCCCCCAAAAAATATAGTCCCCCCCCCAAGGTCTGAGGGACAGTGGACCAGCCCCCTGCTGAAAAAGTTTGCTGGCTCTACGGACTGAATTGCCCCAGGTCAACTCCATGAAGGAACTCCAAGAAGGATAATGGGATTGACCTTCTATTATATGGCTGTTGTGAGGATTATAAAGCATTGTACAGGAAGCACTTTGAATAGTTCAGTGCACGGTACAAATGTTTGTTTTTATTTATTCATTAAGACGACAAACCATAAGGCGAACTTGTCACTGGCCCAGCTCACTTTCATTCTGTAGTGTCTTCATAGCCAAACCCCAGAGGGTCACACTGGAGAAAAACGGCCCTTCGTTGTTTCTGTATTCAGCAGAAGACGCGCGACTAGTCAGCTCACTGCTGCAGCCGCTGCCCATTGCACTCATGCAAGTCTGAGTCATGGAATTGCCTTCAGATTGCAGGGGTTCCTCCTCAGGGGATAGATCCACACCTTTATAATAGCATGTCCGATTAGGTCTTTGCTGAGATTTGCAGAGTTTAACCGGATCCAAGCTCAATTTCTGTTGGTTCGCACACTCATTCTGTTGCGCAGTGGGTCGCACCTTGCGGAATGTTGCCCCAGGGCTGTCAAATTCAGTGGCCAAATTTCCGTTTGGGTGGATGGGAAACTTCACTGACACTGGCAATAAAGTTACGGATATTTCTTGGGCAAATGAGTCTGCGTTCTGGGGCTTCTCAAGTTCAGATATTTCTGCTGTCTGGGAAAAGTCACCCAGTGTATTTGGACCACTGTTACCAACTTTGCAATGGATTTTTTTGTGGCGGCGCAAGACGGCAGAGCGACTGAAGCCTTTATTGCAGGTCTCACAGTTATACGGCTTTTCCCCAGTGTGAGTCCGGATATGTCTCCGTAAGTCGCCAGACCCCACAAAGCATTTCCCTGTAAAACAAGAAAGGTTATTTGGAAATAGTATCTCCTAACGAGTATTAGCTGTCTTGTCCATGTGTTACAAATGAATAATTATCGTGTCTAAAATTATCGTGTCTAAAATACATAGTTTGTATTTACAGTCATACCTCATGTGATGTTCGCTGTGGGATACATCTTTTCATGTTGTGAACGGGCCGAACCCAGAAGTCCCGGAATGGGTTACTTCTGGGTTCGGTGCATGCATATGCACAGACGTGCTAAATCGTGCTTTGCACATGCGCAGGAGCACCCAATTACATCACGCGCCTGCGCAGACGCGCTGCTTCAGGATGCGGCCTTTTCAGGTTGCAACGGGCCTCTGGAACGGATCCCATTCGCAACCAGAGGTACCACTGTATTGGAGTGCTGTTATCTAGGTCATAAATGTGTCCAATTTATCGCATATGCAATAGGTTATAGAAACCTGCTTTTTTAATTAAGGCTGCGCTGTCCATCAATTTTACACACAGTGGAGCATTTAATTATTTTGCCTATGAATTATTCCTTAGTTGAAATTATGTGTCGTATATCTTTCAGTAACAGATATTACTATTATATAACTTTGGGATGTATTCAACACAGCACTAAGTTAAAGTCACTCAGGAATATATTATCATTATTACTATTAAAATTTGTATACCACCCTTCATCTGAGGACCCCAGGGTGGTTCACAACTGAAAAGTACAAAATAATAATACAAACAACATACTGAAAACCTTCCTTCCTCAGTATAACAATACAGATGTGAAGAGTTCACCAGAATCAATACTTCCCGCTTGAAAGAAACACCTACAATAATGACGTGATGGTTCTAACTGACCGTACCGTCAGTGTTGCAACCGCAGACATGTATCTTATCCTTTTCCTTGATATTTGTGCTCTAGGCAAGCTGACTACATTTCTAGTATTATTCCAGAGTTCAATGACTTGTAGACTCATGTCTACTAAGGAGATTCATCTTTTTGAGCAATCACTCCAACCAATAGCGATTGTATTGATTAAATAGCAATAGCTACTGTATAGAGCTCAACAACTTTGGCTCCCCTAAAAAAAGCTGAACAACTTTGGTCAATGCAATGGGTTTTATATAGTGGGAGCAGATCACAGTCTCGTGGAAGTTTGACATGCCTGGTATAGAGAATGCAGTAAATTTGTTCCGCTGGTGAAATGTTTTGTGCAGAATGCCGTTGCACAAGAGAATCTATAAGCAAGCTACTGGTAACTTTGTTGCACAATGAGTTTCCAATGAGTCCTCTGTTGCACAACATTAAAACTCACCTGTCAGAGGGCCTTCTGGGTGGTGGCACCTGCCCTGTGGAACGCCCTCCCATCAGATGTCAAAGAAAAAAACAGCTACCAGATTTTTAGAAGACATCTGAAGGCAGCCCTGTTTAGGGAGGCTTTTAATGTTTAATAGATTATTTTATTTCATTTTTCTGTTGTAAGCCGCCCAGAGTGGCTGGGGAAACCCAGCCAGATGGGCGGGGTATAAATAATAAATTATTATTATTATTATTATTATTATTATTATTATTATTATTATGTCTACCAATGCAGAAGCCCTTGCGCTAGAAGACAGCTAACCTTGCTAACTCCTATTGCGGATGTAATTATTTTTATTGTTTAAGCCAAAGTGAAGAGGCTATCATTTAAGGTGGGAAATTCCACGAGAACAAAAACATTGCCAAAGCAAAGTCTTATGAATTGGGGGAGGGGGAACTGCTGAATTCAGTCATCGTTATTTCAGTGCTCAGAAAACCCACAAGAGCAAGAAAAAAGCACTTGCAACCATTTATTTTATTTTTTCCAAATTGAGCATGCCCCGCTACACTTTTGGAAAAGTGGCTTGTTTTATCTTTAGAGTGGCGATTTGTGGGGGTGATAAATTAATTTTTTCAGGGGAACAAACTCTTAATCGGACAGAATGCTTGGTTTAATGGTTATTTTAACTGTGTAATGTATTTTATTATGCATTTTATTTTTTGGCTACACAAATAAATGATACTCCTATATATAAATTTAAGCACAGACTTACCACAAGCAGAGCAGCTGTACGGTTTCTCTCCAGTGTGCCTGATCCTGTGCTTTACTAACTTTCTGGGCATGTTAAATGATTTTCCACACTCATCGCAGGTGAACACCTTCTCGACTCTATGGTTCTTCTTGTGTTCCTTTAAATTGCTGAAGTTACTAAATCCTAGGAGGACAGAAACACAGGACAAAGACGGCTGCTCACAGGGTGCAAGCCACAAAACGGCTCCATGACGCCGATGCAGCTCTTGGACATATGACATGTCACCAGCCCTTGGGCTGACAGGTCTGCTCCTACTAGTCGTGGCACAAGATTGCCAACTGCTGCATGCTAGCAGGGCCATGATTCAAGTTATGGGTGGGGTTTGCTTGGGCTGAGGAGAGACACAGCAAGTAGGGGAACCTGTGCCACATGGTATATGGCTGACAACAATTTTGTCACCCGGGACTCTGTGCGCCCTGCCCCGTTCTGCTCTTTTAGCGACATGTTTAATGACATTTCTGGTGCTGCATGCGCAATGGCGCATCATTCTGACGTACGTTGATCAGTGGTTGCCTCTAGAGCAGGCACCCCCAAACTTCGGCCCTCCAGATGTTTTGGACTACAATTCCCATCTTCCCCGACCACTGGTCCTGTTAGCTAGGGATCATGGGAGTTGTAGGCCAAAACATCTGGAGGGCCGCAGTTTGGGGATGCCTGCTCTAGAGGGCTCGTGAATGAGGTTTATCCAGAGACTAGGAACACTGGAAGCTGCCTTGCTTTGTGACAGACCATTCCTCCATCGAGCTCATGCCTGATCTACACAGATTAGAAGTGGCTCTCCAGGCTCCAGGGAGGAAACTCTCCATGGACCCACCTGGAAAAGCAGGTATCGGTAACTGAATCAGGCACAATCTGCATGCAAAGCAGATGTTCCACTGCTGAACTGTGGCCCATCCCCAACGATTACATCTCGAGGATATGCTCCAACTCACCTCGACCACAAATATCACACAGGTGTGGCTTTTCTCCAGTGTGAATAATGATGTGGCGCTGGACATCTCCCGATGCAGCAAACCTGGAACAGGAATGGAAAAGGTCGCTTCAGTTTGTTTATAATCCTTATACCCCTTTTCACAGCTGTGCTTCTTATTCTAAAACTGAAAGTGTCGATGCAATCATCTGCACAAGTATGTCAGGCTTCCTAGGAGGGCTTGTTCCACAGTGGGAACTGCAGCGCAGCATCGATTTAGCACCTCCACATGGTCTGTCCTTTTCTGGCCCTCATGATGCCATAAATGGAAAGGGCCACGCCTGTAGTTCCCACCAGGAGGTGATGGTTCAAACAATCACATTCCTGCAGTGCTGTGCGCACACCAGTGGTTTGTCTCACTCGAAGTTGACCAAATTGGAGCTGTGTGTCACAGTGGAAGCTGCTATGCTCAGCCCTCGATTATAATCAAAGCTAAAAGTGCTGGACAGATGCAGTTGTGAAGTATAAAGCACCATCTCGTGTCAGATGCTGCCAGAAATCTCCTGCAGATACAGTGGAACCTCGGTTTATGAACACCTCGGTTTACGAATTTTCGGTTTACGAATGCCGCGGACCCATCTGGAACGGATTAATTCACTTTCCATTACTTTCAATGGGAAAGTTCGCTTCAGTTTATGAACGCTTCAGTTTATGAACAGACGTGCGGAACCAATTGTGTTCATAAACCGAGGTACCACTGTATGAACATTAAAAGAGTGCTACTGTGGACTGCTATTGCTCTAGCGAATCATTTAGGCTCCATAACATTTCAACTCAGTCAGAATTTGACAGTCTTCCAGTCTTGCTAAACAGAATGAAGCCATAACAATACTGTAGGGTTTTAACGATATTGTTAAAAATGAAAAAGACGAAAAGGAGATGCAGAACCCCAGCCCCCAAGTGTATATTTAGGTTCAATAAATTCTAGAGCAGTTAATGCAGTAATATAACAGTGGCCGCATTCAGACATCACATTCCCAATGTGTTTGGGTGAATCAAAACTGCCAATGAGCTCGAGAACGTCTTTTCCTCAACCCCCACTCCAACCTCAACAAAAGACCTCCTGATGTCCTCAAACTCATTCCTGTGACTAGAAAACTGCATTCTGAGCAATTCCCTCCCCCCAAACCAGGATCAAAAACCACAATTCAACCCTGTTTTGCAATCGTGGTTTGAAACCATCACATCCATTTGAAAATGTTTCAGACAACGAGGAAGCCGCCATTAACGGCAGACAAGAGTTGCACAGTTTGGCAGGCTGGGAACAGGACATCTGAATACATCCTTGTATACAGTAGTAATTCATGAGCTCCACAGTTATAAAAACTTTTTACCACATGTCCACAAATAGAACAATTTTGAATGGAAGTTTTAAAAGAGATCTCTCAGGTTACAGCTCAGACAATCCCACTGAACTGCCCTGAGACCTGTGGGTATAGGACGGTATACAAATTTTAATAAATAATAATAATAAATAATAACTCTGACACTATTCTATCTATCTATCATATGAATATATGAATGATATGGACCAATTAAGAAGTAAAGAATTAATAACAGATCTATAGTAGAATGGTAGTAGCCAGAACCTGGAAAACCTTACAATTAATGAATATTTATTGTTTTATCATTGGCATGGAATATAGTCTGGCAAACAGCTGTAATGGAAATGTCACAAAAATTGCAAGGGGAGAGGGTAAAAAAGATGATTTTTACACTGCATGGCATAATTTTATTAAATATACAAATAAAACAACACCTGCAACATATATTGCAATATGGTGTAGAACTTCTTAAAGTAAATCGACAGCTCAGTCTGGCACTACTCATGAGCTCATTCTTATTACAGTCATACCCCGGGTTAAGTACGCTTCAGGTTGAGTACTTTCAGGTTAAGTACTCCACGGACCCGGAAGTTCTGCTGCGCGCACATGCGCAGAAGTGATCTGCGCGCTTCGCATATGCGCAGAAGCACTCTATCAGTGCTTCATGCGTGCATGCATGCTATCGCTGCTCGGGTTAAGTACTTTTCAGGGTGTGAATGGTACAGTACATTGATTATTGCCTTCATTTTATGGATCAATGGTCTCGTTAGACAGTAAAATTCATGTTAAATTGGTGTTTTAGGGGGTGTTTTTCATCGTCTGGAACAGATTAATCCACTTTCCATTACTTTCAATGGGAAAGTTCGCTTCAGGTTAAGTACAGCCTTCCGGAACCAATTAAGTACTTAACCTGAGGTACCACTGTATTCTATATTTTCCAAGTTGATTGATTGAAGAATTCATTGAACTGGTTTACTGTAACTACCTCATTATTATATACTGTCCTGTAAAATAATATGCTTAGCATTTTACTCCCCTCTAAAGACCTGTTTTCAGTCATGTTTTATGATTTATGCATGCACAATTTTGTAATGGAAAAAATAAATACACATTTTAAAAAACAAAAACGAAAGGCAAACCTTTTCCCGCAGATTTCACAGATGTAAGGTTTTTCACCAGAGTGCCGCCGTAAATGCGTTTGAAGATTCCCCGCCTACAAAGAGAAGAAACACGTTTAGCAGCCAAACTAACCAAATAGGTGATACAGTATTGGTAAAAGTTTATGACTGGAAATGAGGATCGCACTTTACTGAACTATGTGACACTTCAAAAACAAAGTCTTCTGCTAGTAGGATCAGTGCTGCTATTTAGACTACACTGGGGATTGCCAAATGTTTGGTCCAGCGGGCACATTTTGAATTTTGAGAGAATGCTAGGGGCTCCCCAGTCACAAAGTTGCTGCCATGGGGGCATAACACAAAAACAGAACAAGTACAGTCATGCTGAAGCTTTGCCCGTAATTCTGTTTCCGTACAAGAGATTTCTGAACCCATTGAATATTCCATACAACTGTTAAAGGCACAAGAACTCTTCCCTCCCTCCTCATTGTCAACCCTAAGCCAAAGCCTGCCATCCTGTTCCCTTTTTTGTCTGGGAGCAAGCCCCATTAATCACAAAGGCTTACTTCTGAGTAGACATGTAGACAGTTGTAGCTCAAGTTAAGTAAACTGCAAATTCTGAATGAGTGCCTGCTCTTTAGTTCCTGCACAGCAGGAGACATGGCTAAGTTTCTTTGCAAAGTTTTCACATTTCCATTTTTGGAAGAGAAAGATTATTTTCTTGTTGTTATTTTTGTTATTTTTAATACCCACCCGCAACTCTTGTGTAGCAGTTTTTGCAGGAAATGACTTCTGGGAATGTCCGTATCTCAAGCCACAGAAATATTAATTGTGGTTGCTAGAAAGGAAGGAAGGACAAACTACGGAGATTCCCATGGACAAGTTCAATGAATGGAGGGGGAACAAGAGCCATAGGGATTCCTATTGCCTGCTGTCAAACCAACTCACATAGCAATCACCGCTCTGCCTTTAGCCATTGGACAAAAACACTGGCAGGCAGGAGCAGCCAGGCTGGTTTATTTCACAGAAATCACTTAGAAGGGTACCTACACTTCCTACGATGACTAGAGACTTACTTTTTTAAAAAGTAAAACTCAAGAGTCTGGAACCCCTTCCCTGGGGCACCAATGAAGGCTTTTGCAGGCACCAGGCTGATGATCCAAAGACTAGAGGCTGGTAATTTTCTTGACCCGAATGAGGTACCAACATGTATTGTGTGTACACCAAAGGAGGAAACTCCATGGCTCCCCGCATACACCAGAGCATTATTGTGCTTTTGTTTGAAGTTATGGGCGAGAAGAGATTTCTCAATCTCTTACCTGCATGAAAAGCCCCTTCCTGGGGCTTGTTGTTATTTTGCTATAGGGGAAGGGTCAACTCTAGAGCAAAGGGACAGCAGTATTATTGTACCAGGCCTCAGAGCCCCGAGTCCAATCGTATGATCCAATTTGAATGCCACTCAGAGCTTTGGGGTTTGAAACACAAAAATAATAAAAAGGGTCATATTTATGACTAAGAAATTAGCTCGAGCTGGATTTCATGGACCTAATGTTTTTCAGACCTGAATATCTTGGATGACTAATGCTCTCAAAAACATCTCAACATTAAGCTCAAGGAAGATGGGGTTGGGGAGCAGCAGAAAAACATGTGGAATTTTTAAAATATTCTCCCCCACAGTTCCTACAGGACCACACATATTGCAATGTGAGTGAGTGACCGTTGACTCGGTGGGTGGCATGTCAACAAAAGCGGACTCAGACACCTACCTGTGAAAAACATTTGCCACAAACGTTACATTCAAATGGCTTCTCACCTAAAAGAAGAAGCAATAATATTTTGTGCTGTACAGAAGTTTGAAGCTGGCATATATATAAAAAAAGTGGAACAGTTGCCAGCAAGCTATATTTTACATTAAGCTACTTTGCTTATTTTTTTTTTCTGGAGGGGAAATCGTAACATTTTCTTCCTACAAATCATAAACACAGTGACTATAATGCATAAACACCTGAGCACAGAATTTTCACAAAAGCCTGAAGAACACCTCTAGACCTGCTTCCCAATAAATGGCTTGTTGGTTTTTGGCTCAACAGTACTAATTATTTCTGCATGTTAAGATGCCTTGTAAAATTATTGGCATGTATAAAACTGAAAATCAAAAATCAAATAAAAATAAGATCCCTCCATTTAAAAATGAAGGTGGTTTGCCTCAGGCTGACACACATAACAGAATAGTGTCCCCTTAGTAGATGTGATTGGAAATCTCTTCTGAACAGGAGAGCTTTGTGTGTGTGCACAGGAGCTTCAAGCTTCCACAATAAACCAGAACGAAGCATCTTGAAGTCATTTTACAGCCATTTCCTTCCACATACACCAAGTAGTCATTTTGCTTTTTAACTCTTTGATCAACTGACAGGTCTGAATTCTGGCATTTCTCAGCCAAAGAATAATCAGGGATTTCTGGTTCACTTTACTTATTTATTTTTTAAAAGAAGACGCAACACAAAATTTATGCATTTTCTGAAATATATTTTCATGTGCGCATCATGGTAAGCCATAATTAATGGTTACCCAGAGGTGCAGATGGCTTTGGGTAATTCTTTGCAAACCATAATCCTTGTCTTAGTGTTCTACATCCGAACCAGGGATTGTGGTTTATTTCACTCCAAGCAAACTAGAACATGAAGCCAAGTTGGTAAGTTGTTGACTTACCAGCCAAGGTTTTCTTGGAGCAGATAAACTACGATCGCTGGCTTGGATGTAATGCTAAGCCAAGGATCATGGTATGTTGCTCCCACTTCCAGAAGGGCAATGCAGATAAATTATTTTACTGGATTGCTTTAGCAGTCACCTTCTAATCAACTAAACATTACTTAATTGTTTGAAAGCCCTAAGCAATTTCAAATGCACTGGGCACAAAGCTAACCAGCTTTAAATTCCACTCACCTTGAGGAGGAAAAATAAGCACAGGCTTAACTTTTCTTTTGAAATCAACAGGCCCTCTCTGAGTGCTTACCCTAGCTTGAGCATACTCACCATCTTTAAAATATTATGTACCTTACAAATAGTAAAAAGGTAAAGGGGCCCCTGACCATCAGGTCCAGTTGTGTCCGACTCTGGGGTTGCGGCGCTCATCTCGCTCTATAGGCCGAGGGAGCCAGCGTTTGTCCGCAGACAGCTTCCGGGTCATGTGGCCAGCATGGCAAAGCTGCTTCTGGCGAACCAGAGCAGCGCACGGAAACGCCGTTTACCTTCCCGCCTATTTATCTACTTGCACTTTGACGTGCTTTCAAACTGCTAGGTTGGCAGGAGCTGGGACCGAACAACGGGAGCTCACCCCGTTGCAGGGATTTGAACCGCCGACCTTCTGATCAGCAAGCCCTAGGCTCTGTGGTTTAACCCACAGCGCCACCTGGGTCCCAGTACCTTACAAATAGTACCTCACCATTATTTAGGTAATGGCTGGTATTCCTATCTTACATTGTTTCTGCTTGCAGCACCTCTGGAAAAAAAAACCCTAAGGAAGCTCAATACTGTTGTGTTTTAGTAAGGTGTGACAGGAGGTGAGATGACTTACAACATGACCCTGACCCTGTAGATGTTTACTCAGAAGTAACTCCTACTGCATTTAATGGGACTTACAACTAAGTGGGCACAGAACTAGAATCTTCAGCAGCCTTCCAAGTCCCCTGGGAAGCTGGGATTTGCAGGCAAGCCTCCCTGATCCTGAAAACAGCCCCCCATCTTGTGGGTTGATCTGATTCCATAAGCATTTTAGCCTCACTGTAAAAGTGACAAGAGTCAGATCACACTGGCAGAATGGGAAAAGGAAAATATAGGAAGCAGCATTTTTATTTTTACAAACTGCTATCTTTTCCTTTGCAATAGTTTTCTTTTGCAGGTGTTAATAAACATAAATTATCAGACACAGACCAGCCATCACATTGCTTTTATAAGGGACACACATATGGCAAAGAATAAATATATAGCCTGCTTTTCCACAGAAACATTCAATGACTGTACCTGTATGAGACCTCAAGTGCAGCTCCAGATTGCTCGGGTGTTTAAAAGCTTTCCCACACAATGCACAAGGATACTGCCTCTCTGGCAGCAAAGTCTGTAACTGGCCACCTGCCTCAGAAGCTTCCCGAGATGCCTCAAGTTCAACATCTTCCTCCAAGCATTCTGAACTCACTAGACGTTTAGCTTCGTTTCCTTCAGGGGCACCAGTATTTGCCCTATCTGTGCTACTCTGGCTTTCCACCTCGCTTTCCCTTGCAAACTCTCCATCGGCGATTTTAAGCACAGAAGATTGTTCGGGGGACTTTTGAGACCTTAGAAAATTCAGTTTTTTAAGATGTACGGCCTTTTTAAGCCTCATCTCTTTGACCGGCTGTAAAGACGCGCCTTCCGGTTCTTGATCCTCGAGACACTCATTTAAGGGCTGAACCAGAAAGTTTGCTGGTAAGTGATCAGACGATTCCAAGACACATTCAGAATGACCGATAGCGCAGGATGGTGCATTCTTGGCCGTGCTTTGTTCTGCGGAGGGGCTGAAATCAAAAGATGGCTCTGGTGATCTCTTGTTGCCGGGACAAGTGGTTTGCTTGTAGAACTGCTTGCTATAAAAGTTACGGAGTTTGTAATGACAATTTGGCTGTTTAAGTGAGAGATCTGTGCAATTAGCACCCACAGAACCCTGCTTCTCTTTGTTTCCATCACCAGATGAGACGTGAGGTGAAACAGGCTGCGGCCCATGTGGATTATAGTTATCCAAGACTTTACACTGCTCCACAGTCGATGAACCTGCTGAACGCAGTAAATTAGCGCCATAACTCTCACCATTTGTATCTTCGGCCAAAGCGTTTTGCAAAGAGAAGGCACTACTGCAAGACGCACTGGCTGGCTGCTCTACACCTGTGGGGCTTTTTAAAAAGGTGCGGCACATGTTCAAGACATTCTGCACCTGCAGACACTGTGCAATATCCAACAACGTTTGCACATTGTCCTGATTGAGTTCAAGATGGGATGTGTACATGTAGTCCAAAATCTGGCCAATGCCGCCAACATTTTTAATATCCAAGTACAACACATCATTCTTCTGACCTGAGGAATTTTGGAACAGGGTCCTAGGAGAGAAAAAGCAGAACTCTTTATAATGCATACACATATTTAAAACTGCCAGTCCTCATAGCAAAAATATATTAAAATAAAATAGTAGTTTAGGCTACAGCACACAAACATTCTGGATTCCATAGGAGCCAACTCCTACGGGCTGGGGGTCTTTGCCTCCTAAGAAAATATTTGAGGGGGCCCCCAAAGTTGATGAGCATTGCCATTCAAATGGTGTGTGTGTGTGTGTGCGCGCGCCACATCACGTGATTGATTGTGTGGGGCAGGGTTTATTTGCACCCCCATATTTTTTTTAAGTTGGCACCCCTGTTGTACTGTAAGTATTTTCAGAATCTAGTCAATACAATTGATCAGTCAATCAATCCATCCATCCATCGTCAGTTCTCACATACAGTGACACACACACAGAGAGGAGTGTGTCAGAAGTGTGTGGGGCTATCACAAGCCTCATTGGGATTGTGAGAAATCTCCATGTGTATTAACCAGTAATATCATATGTGCCAAGCATTGAAGTCTGCCCCAATTTCCATGTCTACACTTTCCCTAGACCTGTGTGTATCAGCACAACTACTTTATAAGAAAAATAACATTCCTATACATTTGTATTCAGAAGCAAATCTCACTGACTCTAACGAGGCTTCTGGGTAAGTATGCCAAAGTTTGTGGCCTAAACTGCACTGTTAATTGCTTTCACTGAAGTGTTTTCATTAACATACCTGAAGTACTGGCTGAAAGCAGCTAACACGTTTTTATGTGCTTTGAAACAAACACCTTTGACCACCAACATGCAGTCACAGAGAAGGCCTTGAATGCGTTGCTCATGTAGCTGCTGAAGAAGGTGACAGCTGTGGCTCGCAACAGCATCCATGCCAGGGTATGCCTTAATTACCTAAAATAAAATTTTAAAAAATACATAGCATCTCACGAAGCAGAGTTTTGCTTGACCGATTGCGTTCAAATTTTGACACAATGCCGCATGCGAATATGAGAGTAACCCCGTACTGTTTTCAAAGACAGATGTCACACCTGTGCCCGGTAAAAACCCCAAAACACCGTGTTTCAAAACACACCACTCAGATGAAAATGCATTCTGGGAAAAGAACCAGGTTGCAAACCAGCGCCCTCTAGTGGCGGCTACACTGGTACTACACCTATAAAACCTCCCCTCTCAACAGCACCTCGGCTCCCGTTTACATACTAGGCTGAAGCCTTTACAGACTAGGCCGAATGTAGGTACTGACTCGCCTGGGTGGGGGTGGGGGGGGGAGGAGGGGATGGGATAGGTCAGGACATGGTGGGACCAGTCACAGGGATGAACCAGGGGTGGGGAGAGGAGGGGGCGGGATACGTCATGGATCGGCACAGGGTGGGGTGGGGGAGTCACAGGGATGCGCCTGCATAAACAGAACATGTGTAAAACAGGGGGACTCTGAAGGTGAGGGGAGTCTGAAGGGAAAGTCTCCAATTAACAGACTGAGCCACAGCAACGCGTGGCAGGCTTACCTTCCAAGTCCCGGACTGCAGAATCCGGGACCGGCAGCTGTGTGACACCGGAAGTTGCGTCAAGGTAACTTCCGGTGTCACTTTGCCCTTCTATGGGCACCCAAAATGGCCACCGCCGGCTTCGAAAGTCGCTTGTACGCATGTCAGGAAGTGCGTCGACGCAACTTCCTGTGTCGCTCCGCCCATCTATGGGCACCAAAAATGGCCGCCGCTGGCAGGAAGTCACGTCTATGCACTTCTGGACATGCGTAGATGCGACTTTTGAAGCCGGCGGCGAACATTTTTGGTGCCCATAGAAGGGCAAATTGGAAAGAAAAAAAATGGCCGCTGGAAGGAGAAAATAACGGAGAAAAACGGGAGGCAAAGTGATACGGGGGACCACCGGGAAAAGGTAAGTAAAAACGGGGGTTGAACGGGGAAAACGGGGTACTTGGCAGCTATGGTGGCAGGGCCAGCTAGTGTTTTATAAAATGGCATATGTTAAATTATAAAACGATTTCTTAATCCAAAATTTAAAATGGTTTCCTATTTTACAAAATGCTGTCCATATGCAAACGCAACAGAGCACTTGTGCATGCCTCTGACAAATGCTTAGAGAGAGATTAACAGCCATATCAAATTCCTTCCCTTCCCAGTACTGATCCTGTGGGATCGTGGCGTTAGGAGGGAGGGTGACATTTTCAGCACTTACAAGGAAATAAAGTGCCACTAAATTAAACAGAAATGAGCAGATGTTCGAGAGCAAGGCCTTGTTCCTATCATCCATGCAAGTTGCAATAAGGGAGGCCAGAAACAATCCCGGTGAGCCTGGAAGTAATAATACTTCAGCATAACCCATGTGAGCACATTGCCAAAGCATAGTTTGCCATGCTTCTGGAAGATGGGGAGCCCAAGGGGATGCTGCTGCCGCAAATTGGAAGGAGCAGGAAGCCTACAACATGTTGTGGAACCAGTCCTGCATCAATGAGTAGCAACAAGGGTGGCAATATTTAATCAATGAAATGGTTATATGCACAATTTGAAGAGTCTTTTACTCAACTAAAATGATATTCCCAATCAATTTTAAAGTATCTATTTTAAGTACAATTGCTTCTAAGAAGTGCAGGTCACAAGCACTGTTTCAAAAGAGGAGTCTCCTGTTTTCCCATACAGGGAAGTCAGCGAGTGCGGCAGCACACCTCAGCTAGTGTATAACGCATCGCTAACATTTCAGGAGGAAGGTGGACATTAGCAGCTGCCTTCAGGTCTCCTCTTGTGAGGTCGGAATAAGCCAATATACATGTGGACTGTCCCTGGGTCAAGTGACCTTTCTTCTTTCAGTTCTCAACATTCTTAACCCAGCTCAAGGTTGTCATCTGAACCAGCCAGATATTTAACTGATAATCCAACCATACTCAGACCATCATTTGACAAAGAAGACTTTTGAGCAACTTTGCCCAAAAATGGCAACTGGACATTCCATTTTGGCAGCTGCAACCTCGCTTTAAGGAGCCCATTTGGCACGGAGCTTACAAACCTGAGTTTCTAACACTGCCCCACAGAGTCTCTGCCTGAGATGCCAAGATGTTTAAAAATTGAAATTGGCTAACGAGACTGACAGCTAAAAATGCGCCTGTACATTGTGAGTGGTGGGAAAGGGGTGTGGGGGATGCTAGAGAAGGGAGGCAAGTTGTCTCATCCTTCAGCTCTCTGCAGAACATTTGTTTCACTGCACCTAGCAAGTCTCACTTCCCGGTAAACTCGCACAGGTTTAGGCTGCACGGTGCCCAGCCAGTAGGTAGGGCAGGCACCTGTTTTCCTTGCCTCTGCTCCTGCGCATCAACAGCAGCTCTCCACGACTCTTCCACTTCCCGGTCACATTTGTTAAGACTTTATGCCAGCGCACAGATGAAGGAAGCTTTCCTTGGCACCTGAGCGGCATGCCAAGGCAAAGCGCAGCCCGCACTTTGCATTTGCCCAGCAGTGAATCTCTGGGGTGCAACGGTGGGCTTTCAGGTGCCACCCTAAATGCGCTTCCTAGACCCACGAGGCTTCCTGCTGGGCAAACGTTTTGCACAGTCGAGACTTGAGCGGTGGGCAGCGGCTGCATTTAATACCAGACCTCGACGGCCCTTCCCTGGCAGCGGGCGAGATTCGTCCCTTGCGGCTCCTCGCCGGCTCTTCTCCTCTTCCCTCCTCAAGGCAAAATCCTCCCAGGCATTTTAGGGCGAGACCCAGCAGGGCAGGAGGGATCTTCGTCTGCAGCAGCTTCCTGTCGCGTCACGTCGGCCGCTTGTGCAAACTCTTGCATAGACTCCCGCATGCAGACTCTTGCACTCGATCTAGTTGCTGCTTTGTCGGAAAGGGATTTCCCCCCCCTCTCTCTCTGGTCCTTCCACGGAGCAGGGGGACCTCCGAAGCGGCCTTTCACCGAATCTGCAGGGTCTCTCCCCTCCCCATCCTTACCTGGAGGTGCCACCAGCGCGGGTTGAGTCCGGGACCTTCCGCATGCAAGAAAACCAGCAACGCCCTAGCCTAGGCGATACCTGAATGCCTATGAAATGCTGGCGTGTTTAAATCGAGGAAGTCCTTTAAGCTCCCTAACCTATTTTTAACAAGGACCTTCTCCGGCTGAGCAGGAGTGAGAGCAGCTGCCCATTAGCAAGGGAGAGATTTTATATACTGTATAAATCCACCCTAAGGTCGGAGCAAAGAGAGGAATTAGTGTTCTTTGCTGTTCGAGTGAAGTGCATTTCTTTTTATTTTGGGGTGGGTTGAGCGAGAGATGACTTTTCTTACAGTTCCTTGGGGCTGCATGCAAAGTCTACGGGCGAGTAAAGCGCCCTGCACTGGATTTCCTGCGCTGGGAGAGGCGCCGCGGAGGCGGAGCAATTTAAGCGGGTCAGATGGCAGCAACCAGGGCTGGAAAGGTTCTCGGCAGTGGATTTTTTTGGGAGTGAAAAAGCAGCCCGGTCCCCTCCTGGTCCCCAAGTCTGCCCTGTTCATACTGGGCCTGCATTGCAGGGATTAGCAATGGCTGGCAACAGAAGAACAACCGAAAGCTTAACGGGACCTCCTCGTTGTTCCTTTGCTGTATTTCTCAGTATTTCAGCCTCGCCCTGGTCCGCAACTGGCGACCTTAGTTGCAGACCGGACCTAAGCTGCAGTCTCTCCCTCCATGCTGTCAACTCAGGGATCAATGCACGGGATTACGAAATATGATTTAAAAATAAATGTTTAGGGCTTTGACTCTTTCTCCACCCCCACGCCCATTTTAAATGTAAAATCAGCCCTAATGACTCTTTGCTAATAATCACAGCTGCGGCGCTAAGATCCTGTGCGTCTCCTTTAAAAGTTTCCGATATCAACCCGGAAGTTGGTCTTCGCGTGTGAGTCTGCTGTAAGTCTACGCCTACGCGCGACCTCCTTGCCCATAGAGATGCTGAGGGCTAGAGCGCGCCGCTCTGCAGCCCTTGCGGGCGTTGGTGGTGTTACTCTCATCGTTTCTCTCTCTAGGCCTGAGCCGTTCAAAGGAGTCGCCGGCGGTGTCGTCACAGGTGCGCGACGGAGCGGAGAGTGGCGCTCCGGAGGCGTAGCTGCAGCCCGAGGGGAGCGAACCGGGTGGGCGTTTGAGGAAGCGCGGCGCGTCGACGACCACCAGCCATCCTTAGCCAGTGAGTTCCGCCGCTGAGCCCGTCTCGAGAGTCGGCCCTCAGGACACCTTTCCGGTTTCTAGATCCGCGGCGAACACGTGTCTTCTGCGCGGCAAGTCTCCTCCGGGAAACGGCGGTAAGTTGCGCCAAAAGTGGCGTCGGCGGCGAGTCCGGGTAAACGGATTATATCCTGTATGAACTTTTATGTTGTATTTTAACAGGCTATATGTATAACTTATGTAAAACTACATATACTTATATAACTGTGTATGTGTGTGTATAAAACTATATATATATAAAACTATATATATAGTTTTAATTCTAATCAATATTTAATTGATTTTTAATAGTTCCCCCTCCCCTTATGTTTAGATGTACTTATTTTTATCTGTAAGCCTCCTTGAGTCGCCTGTCAGGGGGGGGGGAAGTGGGTTATAAATGCATTATTATCATTATCATCATTCCCTGGCCATCCCTGCTTTCCCCAGCCACTCTGGGTGGCTTACAGCACATAAAAAATGGTAAAACATTAAACATTAAAAACATTTAATCAATGTTTAATTGATTTTTAATAATTCGCCCTCCCCTCATGTTTATAGATGTACTTATTTTTACCTGTAAGCATTCTTGAATCCCCTGTCTGGGGGGAAAAGTGAGGTATAAATACAACAACAACAACAAACAAACAACATAATTAATAATATGAAGCATGAAACAGCAGACCTTATTTTTTGCCAGCTGCTCCTCCAAATTTATGAGAAATCATATTTTGTTGGCTGCTTGTGAAATAGCATACTTGTTTGTGTGTATGTTTGTGTGTGTGTTTTCTGCCAAGGTACCTGGGACAGTTACAGTTTGAAAATACCGCCTCCCCCGGTGGTGCAAAATATAAAACAGAGTTCTCTCTGTTTGATGGGTGGGTCCTTTCCTCTGGGCATGCAGGTCTTTAGGTAGTCCAAAGGATCACCACCCCACCCCATCCCCTCAAGCCCTTAAGAAATTTTATTCCAATTCTGAATGTATTTGTTGCTTACAATAAATACCAGCATGTCTGGAATCATTAATGTTAATGGACCTGGGTGTATGGTGCTATTTATGCAGTGTTAACTTAATAGTTTTGCCTTTAATGCTCAGCAGGGTAGGTATTTAAATACATTTTTATTGTATCTACTTTTGCTTTGTTAGACCTGCCTTTTTTAAAGGACATGTAAAACACTATTTTTAATTAATTTCTAGAATTTGTTGGAAGAGAATCAATCCTAACAGTCTCTGAAGAAAGATACCGCTATCTTGGAAGAAATGGTGGTTTTCACGTGTAACGCATGTGGAGAGTCTGTGAAAAAGGGACAGGTTGAAAAGCATGTAATTGTGTGCCGCAATTGCCAGTGCCTTTCTTGCATGGATTGTGGTAAAGATTTCTGGTAGGTTATTAGAGTCTTGTTTCATTATTTGATGGTGACAATTCATTGTTATTGCTATTATTGTTTATATCCTGCCCTTCCTCCCAAGGAGCCACCAACAAATCCCCTTTGAATGTTGAGAGGTGACAGTCACCTGACGTTATGGTGACAGTCCTGCACACCTGTCATAAGTTACTATATGGAGGGTGGTGGACTGATGGGTCCAGCTCACTGGTCGAATATAGTTTTCCACTGCTGAGTAGGATAGTAAAAAAATGCAAGGGGGGGGGAGAACTGCCAAAAATGTCTTCTTTAAAAGTTGAATGCAGCTAATGCATTAAAAATGAGTAAAATCATCATAAATAGAATCATAGAATCATAGAGTTGGAAGAGACCACAAGGGCCATCCAGTCCAACCCCCTGCCGAGCAGGAAACACCATCAAAGCATTAAAAGAAAATAAGAGTAGCAGAATAAAATCTGTTTTACAGTAACAAGATCACCATAAAATTAAAGCATCTCCCTGGCCATGCTGGAACCCTCACGAAATCTCAAAGCCTTTGATTGTACAAGAAATGACTGAAGAACGTTTGGCTATCTAAATGCATTCCCATTCCAGGGAAGCAGAGACTTTCGTGAGTTGTTACTAAGTGCTTGATTTGGCCTGGGAGAAAGTCTGAGGGGACAAGTAGATTGACCTTTCCTGTAACCTGAGAGAGATGGCAGGTTTATGACTGGGAAGCCAAACTCAACTGTTCTCTTGCCTAGAGTAGACTATATTGCAAAATGCTGGAAACTACTCTCTCTCGGCATCCCCAGCCTGCAACAGGATATAACTGTGAACTGCACTGCAGGGTTAATTTATGCTTGTTTTCCCAGTCACACTGATGTGGGATAAAGGCAACAGATGACATTACAGGGCTCTATGTAAGCTTTTGTGCTATTGCTGCACAACTTGACAAATGGTGGATTCTGCTTGGATTTTAATTCTAAATAGTGCTGTTAATTGAAAATCTGTGTAAAAAGTGAACAGTGGTACCACTAGAATAATAAGAACTACTGAAGCCAAGGGGTCTCCAAATGATGACATTGACCTTAATGCTGACCTGACATTCTTCTGACACAGTTTTGCCCCTGTAAATAAAACCTTTTTTGTTTAAAGAAGAAGCTGCGCACAAGCCCAATCTTGTTTTAAACCACATGAGTTACTGAATTGATGCCCTGTGTGTGACTAAATTTATGTGCAGCCTAATCTTGTGCAGGGGACGCGGTGGCGCTGTGGGTTAAACCACAGAGTCTAGAGCTTGCTGATCAGAAGGTCAGCGGTTCGAATCCCTGCAACGGGGTGAGCTCCCGTTGCTCTGTTCCAGCTCCTGCCAACCTAGCAGTTGGAAAGCACGTCAAAGTGCAAGTAGATAAATAGATACCGCTACAGCGGGAAGGTAAACAGCGTTTCCGTGCGCTGCTCTGGTTTGCCAGAAGCGGCTTTGTCATGCTGGCCACATGACCTGGAAGCTGTACGCCGGCTCCCTTGGCCAATAAAGCAAGATGAGTGCCGCAACCCCAGAGTCGGTCATGACTAGACCTAATGGTCAGGGGTCCCTTTACCTTTAATCTTGTGCAGAGTTACATTGGCATAGTCCCATATAAGGATTAGGCGTGCTTAACTCTATATAGAATTGCAGGTCAACTTCTGCCAGTCATAGTTCTTTCTGGATTAGCTTGACCAATGGCTTCTCTGGGTATTAAGGCTGTTTAATATATCCAGAGCTGAAATCTTCCTACTGTGGTATAAGTGCTGTGCTATAATGGCTTTTTATCCACGCTGTTCTTAATATTTAAGGGGTGATGATTATAAATGCCATGTGAAGTGCCTAAGTGAAGACCAGAAATATGGTGGCAAAGGTTACGAAGCCAAAGCTCACAAAGGAGATGTCAAACAGCAGGAATGGATTCAGGTAAAAACAAGTGCACACATAACTCTGGTAATATGACATTTAATTTATAGGGAAAGCTGTGTACTGATTGTTTTTCCCTTTTCCCTTTCAACTAGTGGTCTCTGAGGCAATTTATACCTCAGATCAAAACAATACAAGAATACATTTAAAAATCAGACAATAAGAAAACCCATTAACACTATATATGATTATCTAACTTTACCCATCAAATGTTTGGGGAGCAGGACACCTTGCAGCAGGTGTGCACTGAATGCAAGAGTAGATGCCGGCTTGTTGGTTTGGGAGGGCATTTCCTAGTCAAAGCCCTGTTTCTGCCCATCTGACAGAAGAGGGCCTTGGCTGACAAACTCCGCTCATGGGCTGGCGCAGTCCTTCAGATACTAAAGTCACAGGCCATTCAGAGCTTTTAACCAAAACCAGCACTTTATTGGCTGCCATGCTCTGAAGCCTTTGAAGTTTCTTAATGGATGGTTGCTATTCCAGCAAGAAGCAATACGTTTCATACCAGCCCAAGTTGGCAAAATGCATTCTTAGCCACATGTGTCCATACGTGAGACTATGTTGAAAACACCTTCCAGCTACAGACTTGAGCCTTGACTAAATACAACTCTATTTGGAAAAGATTGTGTGTTCTCTTGGGGGTCACTACCTTAATCTTGTCCTGACTGAGCTTCACTTTATTAGCCCTTGCACACCCCGTTCCTCACTTGAGTTGCCTGTGTTAAGAGTTTCCAGACCCCCAACTAGATTTGACGAGAACGATAAATAATGCTGAGTGTCATCTGCGTACTTAATGACCCTTCATTCCAAATATCCAGACTGCCTCACCAAGTGGTTTCGTGTAGATGTTAAATAGTATTGCGGTGTGGGTGTGTGTGGAAATGGAAACTAGATCCTTGCATTACTTTGCAGCATAAATATCATGACACAGTGCGAACTAATACAGAGTTTTTATCTTACTCCTACTTCATGTGTTATCTAGCCAAAATGTAGTTGTAAAATGTCAATGTATTGATTGTCATAGGCAATCCATGTGGGCCAATGTTTCAGGCTCCGTGTGGGCCAATGTTTTTATCTGCAGTGAACATAAACACCCCTGAAGCAATATCACAATTCCCAAACCTCCAGACTCTGATGCAAACAGGAGAAATGGACAGATAACAGATTTGAATCTGTTATGTGTATAGCAGGCATGTCCAACAGGTAGATCGTGATCTACTGGTAGATCACTGGACGTCTGTGGTAGATCACAGCAACTTTGGCTCCCCTAAAAAAGCTCTACATCTTTGCCCTGAAGCCCCCCAAACAGGGCTTTCCTTCCTAAAAAAAAGCTCAACCTTGACCTGAACCCTCCAAAAGGGGGTAGATCACTGCCAGTTTTTAACTCTGTGAGTAGATCGCAGTCTCTTGGAAGTTGGCCACCCCTGGGTATAGCATACATCTGATTTCAGTGCATCAGACTTGTGATTTAAGTACGTATGTTGTGTCTCAGATGCCATCATTCCCACTTTCCTTTTGTAGAAGATTCATCAAGCGATAAAGGAAACGAACATTAACCCCAAAGTTCGAGAAATTTTGGAGCAGATGTATACCTATGACAACATTCCAAGAAAAAAGGGCAAGTTTCAGGTATGCTTAGAAGTAAACAGCTCAGACTGCAATTCTGTACTTGCTTACTTGTGAGCAAGCCCCAGTGATCTCAGTAGGACTTGTTTCTGACTAGACAAATATATTACACTGTAGGATTTTATTTTATTTTTAAAAAATGAGGTTCCTTCATGAGAATGACAGACACGTTTCCATGAAGAGTCCATACAGATGAAAATCACTTGGCTGTTTGCCTTATCCTTCCAAGTGGCACAATATAACTTAGCTGCTGCTGTACCATAAACATCAGTATGTCTGCCCGCCTGCCTGCTAGATGGTAAGGGAATTTCTAGTTGCACCTTCTGAAATGTCCTGTTCTACGCAACCGTTAGCAATGCTGGAACCATGCCCTCTTTTGCATATGGGCACCCTAATCTTCTCACATATTATGCAGATAAGTGGTAAAATTGTATTAATATTATTATTTTAAGCCTCACGGGCTGCTTGCCCACAACTTACGATATTTCTCACAAGGAAGAATTGCGTGTTCTGTATTGCACTCTCAGTTAATGCAGGGCAGCCCTGATACGTGATGCTCCTGGCCAGTATATTCTCTAGAACCAAGGTAGTCAACATGGCGCCCTCCAGGATGTTGTTGGGCTCCTGTTCCCATCATCCCTGACCATTGGCCACTTTAGCTGGGGCTGATGGGAGGGCCCCACCTTGGCTACCCCTTCTCTAGAAAGCGCCATCAGAATCCTCCAGGCTCAGGGGTTCTGCTGCAGGCAAGTTGATTTGGCAAGTTTAGTACTTTTAAAACAACGCCCTTTGTTGGCAGGCTGGGGGCGGGCATTTCCTGACAGCCCCTTTCCCTCATATTCCCACTGTTGCTCTCACCGTCCATTCTTGTTGCTGCAGCTGTGCATTCACCCTGGCTACACAAAATGCAGTGATAAACAGCACGGTGCTTTGAAGTGAGTGGGAGCGGCACATGCATTCAAGGGCTGCAGTAGGATGCCTCACTTCTTTGATCCCAACGGGCGCAGAAAAGTGATCAAAGAGGTTAAGCGAGGCAAAACGGTTTGGGGAGTGCAAAGCAGAGAAGTTTGCAAACATGTTCTTCAAAGCTAATTGAAAGGCCTCCCTAAATGCAGACATTTACAAAGAGAGGCACTTAATACAGTTGAAACATTAACTGTGAATTGAGATAGCTACCAGCTTCAGGGGCTTCTTGTCAGGAAATTGGTGCCTGTCCTTGGCTGCTTGATCTCCGCTGCCTTTCCATAGCCCTGTTCACATGTTACCTCAGCCTGGGCAGCTAACACATGGGAAGTGGAATGGGGCTGCACCTCCTGGTTCCACCCCTTGAAATCCATGAACTGAGTGTGCGTACCTGCCAAGGGGTGTGTCTCTGTGTTACCAACCTGTAACTCGTAGGCAGCTCTTTTCAGGTACACACACACACAGCCTGCCAAAGGTAGAGGTGGCCTTGCCCTCCACTCCATCTACCATGTGTGAGCCCCACATACTGAAATGACTTGGGCTCATGTCAACTGCGCTTGAACTATTTTGCCATTACCAGGTTGTGATTCTAATGTGCATTATCATAGAATCGGAAGAGACCACAAGGGCCATCCAGTCCAACCCCCTGTCGAGCAGGAAACACCATCAAAGCATTATTGACATGCCTGTCAAGCCTCTGCTTAAAGACCTCCAAAGAAGGAGACTCCACCACACTCCTTGGTAGCAAATTCCACTGCCGAACAGCTCTTACTGTCAGGAAGTTCTTCCTACCGTGTTTCTCCAAAAATAAGACACCGTCTTATATTTCTTTTTCCTAAAACAAAACAAAACACGGTGGCTTATTTTCAGGGGATGTCTTATATTTTTATTAAGTATGGTACAGTTTAACCTACAAGGTTAAACTGCCTATCACTATGGCTTATTTTGGGGGTATGGCTTATTTTCAGGGTATGGCTTATTTTCGGAGAAACACGGTAATGTTTAGGTGGAATCTTCTTTCTTGTAGTTTGAATCCATTGCTCCGTGTCCGCTTCTCTGGAGCAGCAGAAAACAACCTTTCTCCCTCTATATGACATCCTTTTATATATTTGAACTTATTTTTATATATTTGAATTATATATGTGTGTGTGTCTGTGTGTGTGTGTGTGTGTGTGTGTGTGTTTTCTACCTGTGACTGTTATTGAATGCAGCAGAGGATGTTTCACATGTATAACTTGACATCTGCCTGTAATTAGATTCTGAAGAAAGGAGCATGATTACTGGGCTCCATTTGTCCATGCCATCCCATCCTGTGGCCCTTCTGGCAATCTGAATACTGCAAGTGTGTCTTGCTGATTGATCAGTGCATATTGATCAGTGATCTGTTTTCTACCTAAACAGAACTGGATGTCTAACAGTTTGAAAATACATAACACTGCACTGCAGGACCAGGTGTGGGACATTTTTTCAGAAGCTACCAGAAAGGTAAGCTAACTGGAAAACTGTTTAATGGAAGCAATGCTTCATGGTCAAAGGTCCACACACTGTGGCTGAGCTTGTGGCCAGTCTTCCTTTTCTAATAGCCAGCTAAGTCCAGTCTTGCCACAATATCAGTGGGACTTAGGGTTGCCTCCTAATGGATTGCTGGTTGTACTTACTTGCTTAATAAATAATTGCTTTTAATAACCTTGTAGGCTTCCCTTTCCCTTCCATGTGCAGAATTCCCCTTTTGCAATAGAAAAACGTGCTGCATATGCATTTCTTAGTTTAATGTCCACACAGATGACAGTAATGCTTGTCTTTAAGGGCTCGTGTGAACTGAAGTTAGGAACTTTAAACTTCTGGGAAAGTGTCTTCCCAAAATGCTTCTGCAGCTTTCTGCTTTGCAGGATATAGATGAGGTAGCCTAAGACAAAGCAAGAAAGAGTTGGTTATTTGGGATGAGGGTCCAGGGCAGGGTTCCCCAAACTACAGCCCGGGGGCTGGATGCGACCCGCAAGGCTCATTTATGCGGCCCGCGACAACCCCCACTGCTCACTCTTACCAGTGCGGCTGCCCACTTCCGGGTCGGAAAAGTGCTGGAAATAGCATCATTTCCGACGCAATTCTGGGTCAGAAGCAGCCCGTGCGCATGCGCACAAGCTATTTCCATCACTTTTCTGACCTGGAAGTGCGCCGAAAATAGCATATGTGCATGCACACTCCTGCCCTCCGGCCAACAGCGCGATCAGCCCAAAAGCCAGGTAAGTTTGGGGACCCCTGGTCCAGGGGGTGGGGGAATAGCCCAGAAGAAGAGGGATGGATTTTTCACCACCTCCCTCCATGCATTCAAAAAAGCCCATTGCAAGTCCCACATCCTAGAAACATGTTGATTATTTTTTTCTGGTGGTACTTGTGAGTGTACCTTCTCATTGCACCAAAAAGCAATTCTGTGTTTTGCTTAAAGCAGGGATGGGGAACCATTTTGGCTCCATGGGTCAGATCCTTATCAGGGCCAGATATGACAAGTAGGCAGGATTACTTCCTGGAGAAAATTGCTGAAGTCTCCCCTGCCCCAACTTTTTGACTAGGGGGTCTCATCATAGTGATGTATAAGCCCTCTGCATCTTCTCAACAGGAGACAGCTGAAAACCAGTCTGCAAACAGTGAAGTTATGCCGACACCATCAGAAGATAACCAAGTAAAAATGGAGAAACCTGCAAAGAAAAAGAATAAAAGGGATCAAAAGGAAGAGAGGAAAAATATGAAAAAGGCAAAAGAATTAAGGCTGCAAGTTCAGCCAGAGGACCTAGATTTGAAAAAAAGTAAAAAGTCTAAGAAAGAAGAAAGGGAGAATGAGAATGGAAATATTTCCAAAAGGAATGGCTTGAAGTTGGCAAAGCAGCAGCAAGCGGATGTTTCAGCTGAACTGGAAATGAATGGAAACGGTGTCAATACAAAAGAGGCAAGGACCAAAGCAAATGTGAATAAACGCAAGCGTAACGTCTCTGAAGGTATCAGGCTTGCAGTTCTTGCTTCTAGTTGTGAGGTGCAGTTTGGGGAAAAATACAGTTTGTAGTATATAGGATGTATATAAATCAGGATAAGTTTCAGTGCTTGGAATTGAAATCGGGGTGAGAGTGACAGCCTTAGAGACATCCTGTTTTCTATCCATCTCATCTGAGAACGTCAATCCTTTTCTGTTTTTTCCTTGTAGGAGGTTTTTATGAAATATCAGCAAGAGCAGATTTTAGATTTAACCACTATTCCAATTTTGGTGGGTTCCCTAATGATTCTGTTACTGGACTTCATGACGCTTATTTTGACTGTTTCTTTAATCCCACCCCAGATGTTGATGAATCTCCCATCGCACAAAAAAGAATGAACAATTCAGAAACCGAAGAAAATGAGGATCAGCTTCAAGGTAACGTTCACTTGGACGCTTAGCAGATTGCAACTGTGAGCTAGATCTGTTTGTTGATGGCAACAATGATGAACCAACTTGGTCAATATAATTATTAGAATCATTGTTAAAGTATAAGGGAGAGTTGTAACATTTCTAAGGGTATAGCTCCCTTGTCTTGAAAGTGGGTTAGTGAGTACCAGGCTTAGATAACATAGGATATTAGTGTCCAAGGAGGACAGGGGCTTATAATTTCCTGGATGGCAATAATAATAATTTTATTATGTGTCCCCCACCCATCTGATTGGGTTGCCACAGCCACTCTGGGTGGCTTCCAACATATATAAAAACATAATAAAAAATTACACATTAAAAAGCTTCCCTATACAGGGCTGCCTTCAGGTGTCTTCTTCAAGTTATATAGTTAACAACAACAACAACAATTTATTATTTATACCCCGCCCATCTGGCTAGGTTTCCCCAGCCACTCTGGGTGGCTTCCAACAAAATATTAAAATACATTAGTCCATCAAACACTAAAAGCTTCCCTAAACAGGGCTGCCTTCAGATGTCTTCTAAAAGTCTGGTAGTTGTTCTCTTTGACATTGATGTGAGGGCGTTCCACAGGGCGGGCGCCACTACCGAGAAGGCCCTCTGCCTGGTTCCCTGTAACTTGACTTCTCGCAACGGTGGAACCGCCAGAAGGCCCTCGGTACTGGACCTCTGTCCAGGCAGAACGATGGGGGTGGAGATGCTCCTTCAGGTATACTGGGCCAAGGCTGTTTAGGGCAAAACGAAATATCATTGGTTGGATGGATCCAGAGCAGGGAGAACACAGGTCCTGCCCTCTCAGTCTCACCACAGCCCTGCTAGAACAAGGCTGCCTCTGACTAATTTTTGCCAGTTTCCATCTCCCACTGTTACCACAGCCAGGCCTTTTCTGAAGATTCCCAACATTGAGAAGGCTGGGTGGGGGGGAACGACAACACTGGGGTCTGCGAGGAGGCAAGGAATGTTCTGCTAGATAAGCAGATGCTGGTACATGCAAGCTCTGGATCCAACCCTATATGGCTATTTAATCTGTTAGGAACAGCCATATCAAGTCCCAATTCATTTTGTTTCTTTTCTTTTTAAATCTTCTTTTCCTGAACAGAGGAAATCCACTCCAGCTTGCAGTTCACATTTTGCCGAAATGGCAACATTGGTTGGCCTGAGAAAAACCACTGTCACAGTTTTCAAGTGCTACAGAAATAGTTGGGCCCGGAGTTAACTAACCTGGTGTGCTAGTGGAAGCCTGTGCAAGGGCTGCTCCCCATCCATGAGCCCCCTGTGCCTCCCCCAAATCCACTCTGGAGGGTCAGACAAGCCCCAGAACAGCTCGCAGTGGGAGGAGAGGGGGCAGAATCCCACCTGGCAAGCAAAAATCCTTGCACTGACAGAGCAATCAGAAGAGTCTGACGTCAAATTTCTCCATAAGCCTCTAAATGTTTGTAGTAGATCACATTGGGTAGAAAACGTATGTAGGTCATTATAGTGAGTTTGGCTGTTTATATTTACAGATGAGATTTTTTTAAAATAACCACTGGAAAAAGTTGGTTAATTCCGAGCACAATTCAAAGTGTTGGTGCTGACCTTTAAAGCCCTAAATGGCCTCGGTTCAGTATACCTGAAGGAGCGTCTCCACCTCCATCATTCTGCCCGGACACTGAGGTCCAGCACCGAGGGCCTTCTGGCGGTTCCCTCGTTGCGAGAAGCCAAGTTGCAGGGAACTAGGCAGAGGGCCTTCTCGGTGGTGGCGCCTGCCCTGTGGAACGCCCTCCCAACAGATGTCAAAAAGGAAAACAACTACCAGACTTTTAGAAGACATCTGAAGGCAGCCCTGTTCAGGGAGGCTTTTAATGTTTAATAGAATATTGTGTTTTATTCTTCTGTTGGAAGCCGCCCAGAGTGGCTGTTGAGACCCGGCCAGATGGGCGGGGTATAAATAATAAATTATTATTATTATTATTAATTCTCCAAGTGGATGCAGCTGGCGGTTTTCTGGGTTGGGACCAGCCAGATGTGTTTCTCCTCTGAGCTAGAGAGGCATAGGAACCGGCTGCTGATTTCAAATATGAAAGTGTGTGGGCAGTGAGGGCTTATTCATGGTGTTGTTTTTTTAACTCCTTATTGCTTGTGGAGTAATAATACCTTATTGATTGATTTATAACCCATTCTCCCTTGTTCACATAATCCTGCACTGCTGTGCTTGGCAATATGTATTTCAGTTTCCAAAATCATCCCCGGTTGCTTAGCAAGCAGGGTACCACTAACCCTGACCAAGTGGTGTTAGGTTTCCACAGTGACCTGGCCAAAATGCATGGGGATAATTTATTTTATTCTCTCTTCCTTGTCCTTCTACAAATTTTTACAGGTAAATTCAGTTGGAAGGGAACTATTAAAGCTGTTCTGAGGAAAGCACCTGACAATGAACTGCCAATGAAAAAGCTAAGGAAGAAGGTATATTGGAGCATCTTCTGAAACCCAGAGTACAAGCCAGGGCAAAGTTCTCCTGCACAAGCACCACTGGAATAAATATTTATATACCGCCCTTCATCCATAGATCTCAGGGAGGTTCACAGCATGTTTTCCTTATTTCCAAATTATTTCATAATTTGCCTATTTATAAAATAAAGAAAAAATTGTACTGTTCAGGGAACAGTTCCCTATCGTGGAATCACAGAGTTGGAAAGTACCCTTAAGGGTCATCTCCTCCAGGGATCACAAGGCAAAAAAAAAAACATTTTGCACATGCTCTATCCATTTGGCCCTTGAAGCCTTTTAAAGAAACACACACATACACGTCTTGCTCTGGGGAGAAAGCACTCTGCATATGGTTAGGGGCACTCCACGTGCAATGCAGGTCCCTTACTGCTGAGCAAGAAAACGCTACAGGGCTTGGAGGACAGGAAGGGAAAGGCCTGATCTGAGAAG